>NW_012122376.1:3419555-3519889 GCF_000951035.1 Colobus angolensis palliatus | reverse complement strand
ATGGGTGCTGACGAGTTGATGGGTATACATATGTAACAAACCTGCACGTTATGCACATGTACCCTAGAACTTAAAGTATAATTAAAAAAAAAAAACCTTCCAGAAAATAGCAGTAAGGGGGGGGGGAAGAAAAGTAATGGTCTAAATCTCTATGTCAATAAATTAAAAAAAGAAGAGCAAATGAAATCTAAAGAAAGTAGAAAGAAGGAATAAGAAAGACAAAAGCAGAAATTAATATGAGAGAACCAACACATAATAGAAATAAATTAATAATTTATTCATTTTATTCTTTGAAAAGACTAATAAAATCAACAAACTTCTAGAATTTGAGAGAAGGTAAGAGGGAGAGAGAGAGAAAGAAAAAGTGAGAGAGAGAGAACCAAAATCTGGATTGAAAAACTGATATAATTATAGATTCTACAGATATAAAAGATGATACTACAACTTTGTTCTAATGCAGTTGAAGACCAGGATAGACAGACAAAATGTTAGAAAAGCAACACTTACTACAATGGACTCAATAAGAAATAGCAAATCAGAATAGTTCTATGCCTATCAAAAAACTTACCAAAAGACTTACTCTGTCACTGAGTGTTTCTCACAAAGAAAGCATCAGATTCAGATGGTTTCACTGGTTAATTATATGAAACATTTAAGAAATAAACAACCAACTAGTTCTACCGAAAAGCAGAAAAAGAAGAGTCCCTTCCCAATTTGCTTTATGAGGCTAGCATAATCTTATAAAAACTTGATAAATACATCATGAGAAAGGAAAATTGTGGACAAATTTCTCTTATAAACATAATAAAAATCTTAAATAAAATACCTTAAATTGAATACAAGTTATATGTCAAAGAAAATATATCATTGCATGTTGGGTTTATCCAGAAATGTAAATTTAGTGTAACGTTCAAAAATTGATTACTATAATTTACCACATTAACAGAATAATTTAGGAAAAAAACTAAGGATCATCTAGAGAAATGCGATAAAAGCACTTGATAAAAAGTAGAAACTAAGAGTGGCAATAAAAAAGAATTTCCTAAGTTGAACAAAAATTCTATTGCAAAACATTATATTTAATGGTGAGATATCCAAAGTTTTCTCTCTGAAGTTACATGTGAGACAAGGATGGCTGCTGTCACAACTTCTACATTTTACCAATGGTCCTGGCTAGTGCAGTAAGTCAAGAAAAAGACAAAAACACACAACGTAATTAAAGAGAAAGAAATAAAACTATCTGCATTCACAGATGACATGATGTGCATGTAGAAAATAAAAAAATGTGAATTTTCAGAATTAATATATCAGTTTAGCAAGATCTAGATACAAAGTCTACATGTGAAAATCAATTGTTCTCTTCAGAGCTACAACAAAATCACAAAGTATAATAAAGTAACCATTTCCAGTAAAAGAAAACAACAACTGACAACAAATATCTAGGAATTAATCTAATGAAAAATGTGTAAGGCTCTAGCAACATGAGAAGTACAAACTATTATTGAGCAAAGTTAAAGAATACCTAAATAATGGAAATATATACCATGTTCATTGATTAGAAAATTTAATACTGTAAAGATATCAAATCTCTCTCAAATTAGTCTGTAGATTCAATGTAATTCCAATCCAAATTCCAGGATGATTTTTGTGGAAATTCACAATTTGATTCTTATATTTATATGAAAATGCAAAGAGTAAAATAACCAAGACAATCTTGAAGAAGAATAAAGTTAGAAAACTTAACACTACCAAATAATAAGAGTCATTATATAGCTACAATAATCAAGAGAGCATAGTATTGGCACGAGAATAAACAAATAATCCAACAGAAGAGAATAAAGTCCAGAAACAGACCCACACATACAAGGTTTCTTAATTTATGTCAAAGATGATTGGCGTTGCAGTGCATTGGGGATAGAATAGCCTTTTAAATAAGTGGTACTGAAACAACTGAATATTCATATGGAAAAAAAGGAAACCTGACTCTTATCTCATAACATATGCAAAAAGCAATTCCAGATGGATCATAGATCTAAATATGAAAATAAATCAATAAAGCTCCTGGAAGAAAATGTAGAGAATACCTTCATGACCCAACATTAGGCAAAAATTTCTAAAACAGGACAGAAAAAGCATTTAATCATAAATAAGCTTATTCAGCTTAGTAAGTTGAACTACATTAAAACTAAGAAGTCTTTGTTCACCAAAATATACTATTAGGGGATAAGTAGGCAAGCCTAAGAATGATGTAAGATATTTGTGATATGTAAATCTGACTAAGGGCTCATGACCAGAATATACAAAAAACTCTTTACTAACCAGTAAGAAGAAAGATAACCCAACAGAAAAACCAGGAAAGAAATGTGAATAAAATGTTTTACGAAAGAGGATATCCAAATTACCAAAAACCATTGAAAAAGTGCTCGACCTCAGTGCTCACCAGGAAAATGCATATTAAGCCGTAGTTAAACACCTATCTAAAACGGTTAAACTTGAAAAGACTGACATTACCATGTGTTGGAGAGTATGAGAAGCAAATTACCATGTGTTGGAGAGTATGAGAAGCAATTGTTGGTGGGAGTGTCAACTGGTACCTCTACTCTGAAAACCCATTTTGTTATTACATATACCTTTAAAAGTAACTCATACCCTGTGACCAGGCATATACTCAGAATAATTATGTACATTTATTCAACAAAAGACACATCATAGCAACATTATTTGCAACAGTCCCAAACTGGAAACAACCCAAATGTCCATGAACATAAATAGATAACTAAGTTGTGTCATAGTCTTACTGGGGAAAGTTGTAATTACAATTATACACAACAATATGGACGAAACTTCCAAACACAAGTTTGGTTTTTAATTTTAATTTTTATTTTCATTTTGATTTTGTTTTATTTTGCATTTTATATATTATCCAGTTTAACATTCTCATGGAATCAGCAATGACAATAGCCACCCAGTCTCCCAAGTCTGAAATGGCGAGACGGTCACAGCTTCAGGTGATGGTAAAGCACTGATATGCTCACAAAACAAAAAACATTGCGCCAATGCCAAACAATTTTGAGTGAAAGGATCCAGACACAAATGGGTACAAACTGTTTGAGTATACTTATATAAAGTTCAAAAAGAAGCAAAACCTGGCCAGATGCAGTGGCTCACGCCTGTAATCCCAGCACTTTGGGAGGCCGAGGGGGGCGATCACCTGAGGTCAGGAGTTCAAGACCAGCCTGACATGAGGGGAGGGTGAGGGTGTGGCACAGGATCTGAAGAGTTGCCTCACACCTTTGGCTGCACGATTTTGGCCCTTTGTGCTGGTCTTGAACTCTTGGACTGGATCATGGGTCTCAATACCATGGAGCTTCATAGGTCTGTGGACCCCCTGAAACTATAGGTAAAAGCCTGTGTGCATGTGCATTTTTCTGGGGAGAGGGTGAGAGCTCTTTTTTTTTTTTAAGTAGATTTTATTTTTTTAAAACAGTCTTAGGTTCACAGCAAAATTGGGCATAAGGTACAGAGATTTTTCACGTAACCCCTGCTTCCCACACGCATAGCCTCCCGCATGATCAGCGTCCTCCCGCAGAGGGGAGCATTTGTTTTGGTGAAGCTGCACTGTCATCGTTATCAGCCAAAGGCCATAGTTCATGTTAGGGTTCACTCTCGGCGTTGCCCATTCTACGGGTTTGGACATGTGTAATGACGTGTATCCACCATTACAGTAGACAGGGTTGTTTTAGTGCTCCCTAAAATCCTCTGAGCTCCACCTATTCATCCCTCCCTCCCTGTAACCCCTGGCAACCACTGATTGTTTTCACTGCCTTCATGGTTTTGCCTTTTCCGGGTTCATATTGTTGGAATCATATCGTATGTAACCTTTTCAGAGTGGCTTCTTGCACTAAGCAATTTGCCTTTGAGGAATCTCCATGTCTGGTGTCTTGATCGTTCATTTCTTTTTAGTGCTGAATAATATGCCATTGTCTGGATATACCTCAGTTTATTTTTCCATTTACCTACTGAAAGTCATCTTGATTGAGTCCAGGTTTTGGCGATGATGAAGAAAGGTGCTGTAAACATCCACGTGCAGGCTTTTGTGTGGACATAAGTTTTCAGCTCATTTGGGTAAATACCAAGGAGTGTGATTGCTGGATCCTGTGGTAAGAGTATGTTTACTTTTGTGGGAAACGGAAAGTCTTCCAAAGTGGCTGCATTCTTTTGCATTCCCACCAGCAACGAATGCGAGTTTTTGTTCCACATCCCTGCTAGCATTTGGTGTTGTCAGTGCAGAACTTTTTTTTACCAAATTATTTAAGGTGTCTGGAACCGAAAGAGTTTAAGAGTCACTCAACAGGTGACCTCCAAAGTGCCTACAGCTCTGCCTGCCACAATTTTCCGGGCCATAGGCAATCTGGTGGAGGGCGTATTTTACACTGGGTAGCACTAGGTTGAAGGACAGTATGGAGTTAAAATAGTCTGTGGCAGACAGTGAGGGTGGTAGGTGGGGTGTTGGAAGGAAGGAAGGATGGGACCACTCCTCTGTCTGCAATGCTGGGTTATGGTATCAAGGAACACACAGAGAGGCAAACTTCTGGCACAGAACTCTTACAACTAGGATTTCTTTTTCCTGACTGCATCTCCCCACTCCTCCCCTTGCAAGAGGAATTCCCAGTTTCTGTCATGTACAAGCTTTGGGGGCACCATAAAGTTGTCACAATGGATCAAGTCATCCGTGAGCAGTAGAGAATAGGGACAGCAAGGCTGCATCCTAAAAGGGCATCGTTTCTCTTAAGAAACAGGTCACACTAACCATTAACATCAGGAAGAATGAGAAGCAAGTTGCTGCTGCCAGGACTTGGCCTGAAGATCAGCAGAAACCTTCCTTCTGCCTGAGGCATGAAGTGATGTGATTTTTTGGTGGTGAGAATCTTGTCATAGATGATAGATAAATACATTTTATTAATACGGATTCATGGCACCGTTTTAGAAAGTTTCATTTTTGCATGTTTAATGTGGTAATTTCTAAATGAAACGGGTTCACAGGGCTCTGTTGGGGAGGTGCAGCCCACTTTTTGCAGTGAGTGAGCTGGGGGAGATGACCCGCTCTGCCCGCAGAGGCATCTGGCTGTGGCCACGGTGACCCCTCTCTGCTGTGTAATCCTGCTGTGGCCACGGTCACCCCTCTCTGCTGTGTAATTCTTCAGACCCTTCTCCTTCTCAGTACTGCAAAGGGCTTTTCATTGAGTTTTATAAGGAGAAAAAAGGTTTTGGAGGGTTTGAGCCCACAGCTCGCTAAGCCCCCTGAATGACTGGGTGCACTTGAGCACATTGGTGAAGTCCTCTCCACCTGGACTTCCTCATCTGTAAAATGATCTGGGATGGGCCGGGCACAGTAGCTCACGCCTGTAATCCCTGCACTTTGGGAGGCTGAAGCGGTGGATCACCTGAGGTCAGGAGTTGGAGACCAGCCTGACCAACACGGAGAAACACCGTCTCTACTAAAAATACAAAATTAGCTGGGCATGGTGGCGCATGCCTGTAATCCTGGCTACTTGGGAGGCTGAGGCAGAAGAATTGCTTGAACCTGGGAGGTGGAGGTTGCGGTGAGCCGAGATCGCTCCATTGCACTCCAGCCTGGGCAACAAGAGTGAAATTCTGTCTCAAACAAAAAGAAAAAAAAAAAAAAAAAAAAGAAAGAAAAAAAAAAAAAAAAGGGATCTGGGATGATCCGGCCGCACAGAGCTGTGTGAGGCTTCACTGGGGCCCAGCGGTAAACGGCAGAATAGAACAAGAGCCTTGATAGCAAGGGCTGTGTGAGCCCAGGAGGGAGTGCGCCGTTTTTATAGCAGAATCCACAAAGACTTTAGGGACAAGACATTTGACATGAACTTTGAAGGATAGACAGGATTTTGATGGAAGAAACAGAGAGAAGGAACCCAGGCAGAAGGAAAAGTCTTGTTAAGAGATGTGGAAATGTGAGGACACATTGGCTATTTCTGAACTAGGGAACTGCCTGGTGCAGCCGGAGCTGAGGATGTGGAAGGATGCAGCGGGAGATGGGAAAGTCAAAGTTAGATCACAGGGGGCCTCTGTTTGTTGAGCTAGGCAGGCATTTCAAGTGAGGTCCAAAGTGTTCCATTCACTCACTGGCATGGTTCTCTCTTGCTAACGAACCAGCAATACCCAGGATGGGACAGGTTGATGCCTAGGGCACCTCTCTGAGGACAGGGCATGACGCCTGTGCTCCTCTCACTCGTTTCATTCTAAAGCCAAAGCAAAGGCTAAATTAGACTGTGAAGGTAAATATACACAGAGAAAGCCACCAAGTTAAAAATGTAAGGGGGTGGGATTGAGTTGTTAATCATATCACAGCATTTACAAAAGAATAGACTGAGTTTTCCAATGAAACGATGACTCCAGCATATAAATTAATCTTTTGTAGAGGAAAAAATGAAAGTCATTAAATGTCATTGTCTTATGTTAAAAGCAGCAATATCCTGACTGATTGCGAGTGCTTAGAGGAGGATGATTAAACAGAAACCTTATCTTCGCTGTTGCAAGGAGAAAATTGGAGAAAAGTTATCCAATTATGGATGATAAGCAGAGAAAAAAATCTGAGAAGAGGCAAACTTGGGGTGGCAGATTGTACAAGAACACGTTCCCCTTGGTTCTGTGATGTATGATGTATTCATGATGTATTCATCCGGAAACATACTCAGTCACCAAAGTCGCAGCAGCATTTCCACACGCTGCCGAATGCTGAGTATTTGTGAGTTCTTTCTTTTTCTTTCATGTCTTCCCTCCCAAGTTTCTATTTCGGTAGATAACTGCTATTTTGTTATATATCCTTATAGAGTAAAGGAATGATTTTTAAGCTAGCCATGGGAATATGAGCAAATTATCCTGTGCCTGAAACACAGTCTCCTTATCTGTAGGCTGCATCGGTCACCTCCTAACAGGCATTATTGGTGAGCTTGAGCAGAGGGCTAAATGACACCACGTACACCAGGGCTTCCTGCCCTCACACTATTGATCTTCTGGGCTGTTCATAGTAGAATGTTTCAGCAGCATCCTTGGTCTACCCACTGGCACCTCTGTTTCTCCTGCCCAGTTGTGACAACCCAAAATGTCTTCAGACATTGTCAAATATCCCCTTAGGACAAAAATCATCCCTGGTTGAGAATCACTGGAATAGTAAGAACATCTGGCTTTGTTCTTAGCAGAGTTCACACTCAATCAATAGTAGCTATGATTCTTACTCTCGTTAGTGCCATCAGAATCTTCTAACAGCTGCTTTTAATCCTAATGTTGTTGCTAAATGTACCCAATGCATAATGATTTAGGAATGATCCTCAAATTTCTTTTTTTTTTTTTTAGCCATATCAAAGTATTAATTTCTAACTTGGATAATTATGATTCTGGTAAAACAAGATTTTTTTTCCTCCAAAGGAATAAATGTTTTTCCTAAATTTTAAATTAAAATTTTGGATTCTATATTTTCCCAGTGAAGAAAATGACAGAGCAAGCATCATCTCAGAAGTGAACATCACGCACCACACCTAGTACGATACAGACTTACGGGGCAATTACCACGTAAAAGGCACCATGTTGTGTGGCACTGTTCTACGAGGATATGTATTTTATTAGGTGCAATCATAGGAACTCATGCTGCAAATAACTATAAGCTCTATTAGATGGATATGGAAATGTGATGAAGGCCATATAGGTACATCCAACAAATATAAGGACAGAGCCACTGCTCCAAATATTTACATTTGTCTAAGTAGTTGGGATTCTATATCCTGGAGGAAGAAGGAATTTAAAAACAATTACTATTTCACTTAGATAATTTCCATTTCCCTTGGCAAGTTTTTTTGTTTGTTTGTTTTTGTTTTTTGAGACAGAGTCTCGCTCTGTTGCCCAGGCTGGAGTGCAGTGGCATGATCTCGGCTCACTGCAAGCTCTGCCTCCTGGGTTCATGCCATTCTCCTGCCTCAGCCTCCCAAGTAGTTGGGACTACAGGCGCCGGCCACCACGCCTGGCTAATTTTTTGTATTTTTAGTAGAGACGGAGTTTCACCATGTTAGCCAGGATGGTCTTGATTTCCTGACCTCGTGATCCGCCCGTCTTGGCCTCCCAAAGTGCTGGGATTACAGGCATGAGCCACCGCGCCTGGCCTTTTTTTTTTTTTTTTTTTGGTAGGATCTTGCTCTGTTGTCCAGGCTGGAGTGCAGTGGTGCAATCATAGATCATTGCAGCCTTGATCTCCTGGGCTCAAGTCATCTTCCCACTTCAGCCTCCCAAGTAGCTGGGACAGCAGGTGTGCACCGTCATACCCAGCTAATTAAAACAAACTTTTTTTTAGAGAGGGGGTCTCACTATGTTGCCCAGATCTCATCAAACTCCTGGACTGAAGTGATCCTCCTGCCTTGGCCTCCCAAAGTGCTAGGTTTACAGGTGTGAGTCACTGTGCCCAGCCACTTAGACAAGATTTTTATATCACCAAAGGAGAGTTGAGGGGAGGAGGAAACAGTTTCATCACAGTGAGTCCATGCTGACCATAGCCCCGTTTGGGCCAACATAGAGAAAGCATCTGGATGAGTTTCCCAGGGATGCCCCAGCCAATGACCAGAAACTTGCTGGCTTAAAACAGCAGAAATGTATTTTCTCACAGTCTAGTGGCCAGAAGTTTGAAATCAAGGTGTCAGCAGGGCTGCACTCCCTTCAAAGCCTCCAGGAGAGGATCCTTCCTTGCCTCTTCCAGCCTCTGGTGGCTCCAGGTATCCGGGCTCATGGCTGCAACCCTCCAATCTGTGCCTCCGTCTTCTCATGAGCTTCTCCCTGTGGCTGTGTGTCTTCTCCTTTTCCCGTCTCTTACATCAGATTTATCTCATCTTGGATGATCTCATCTCAAGGTACCTTAATTACATCTATGAAGATCTTTA
This sequence comes from Colobus angolensis palliatus, assembly GCF_000951035.1. Classification (NCBI taxonomy): domain Eukaryota; kingdom Metazoa; phylum Chordata; class Mammalia; order Primates; family Cercopithecidae; genus Colobus; species Colobus angolensis. Next base: position 3,510,944 of record NW_012122376.1, on the reverse strand, counting down.
TTCCACATAAGGTCACATTCTGACATCCCAGGTGGACATACCTTTTGGGGGACACATTTCAATTTACAATTCACTACAGCAAACTTTTCCCAGGTGGAGCTTTTGAAGGTGAAGCTGGATGGCAGATCACCAATAACAAATCATTGAACAGTAACTCTCAGTGAATGGAGGAGGTGTTTCTCCCCTCTCCGAGCCTTCAGATTTCCCCTGAAAACTGATGGCCCGCAGGTGAAACAAGTGTAGAATAGACAAGCACTTCTCACCCTTCCTTTGGTTAATCTCTTCATGAACCTTTAACTGTGAACAAGGAACCCTTTTTTTTATTATTATACTTGGGTACATGTGCACAATGTGCAGGTGTGTTACATAGGTATACATGTGTCATGTTGGTGTGCTGCACCCATTAACTTGTCATTTACATTAGGTATTTATCCTAATGCTATCCCTCCCCCCTCCCCCAACCCCATGACAGGCCCTCGTGTGTGATGTTCCCCACCCAGTGTCCACGTCTTCTCGTTGTTCAATTCCCACCTATGAGTGAGGACATGCGGTGTTTGGTTTTCTGTCCTTGCGATAGTTTGCTCAGAATGATGGTTTCCAGCTTCATCCATGTCCCTGCAAAGGACATGAACTCATCCATTTTTTATGGCTGCATAGTATTCCATGGTGTATATGTGCCACATTTTCTTAATCCAGTCTATCACTGTTGGACATTTGGGTTGGTTCCAAGTCTTTGCTATTGTGAATAGTGCCTCAATAAACATATGTGTGCACATGTCTTTATAGCAGCATGATTTATAATCCTTTGGGTATATACCCAGTAATGGGATGACTGGGTCAAATGGTATTTCTAGTTCTAGATCCATGAAAAATTGCCACACTGGCTTCCACAATGGTTGAACTAGTTTACAGTCCCAGCAACAGTGTAAAAGTGATCCTGTTTCTCCACATCCTCTCCAGCACCTGTTGTTTCCTGACTTTGTAATGATCACCATTCTAACTGGCGTGAGATGATATCTCATTGTGGTTTTGATTTGCATTTCTCTGATGACCAGTGATGATGAGCATTTTTTCATGTGTCTGTTGGCTTCATAAATGTCTTCTTTTGAGAAGTGTCTGTTCATATCCTTCGCCCACTTTTTGATAGGGTTGTTTGATTTTTTTCTTGTAAATTTATTTAAGTTCTTTGTAGATTCTGGATATTAGCCCTTCGTCAGATGGGTAGATTGCAAAAAGTTTCTCCCATTCTGTAGGTTGGCTGTTCACTCTGATGATAGTTTCTTTTGCCGTGCAGAAGCTCTTTTGTTTCATTAGATCCAATTTGTCTTTTTTGGCTTTTGTTGCCATTACTTTTGGTGTTTTAGTCATGAAGTCCTTGCCCATGCCTATGTCCTGAATGGTATTGCCTAGGTTGTCTTCTAGGGTTTTTATGGTTTTAGGCCTAACATTTAAGTCTCTAATCCATCTTGAATTAATTTTTGTATAAGGTGTAAGGAAGGGATCCAGTTTCAGCTTTCTATACATGGCTAGCCAGTTTTCCCAGCACCATTTATTAAATAGAGAATCCTTTCCCCATTTCTTGTTTTTGTCAGGTTTGTAAAAGATCAGATGGTTGTAGATGTGTGGTGTTATTTCTAAGGGCTCTGTTCTGTTCCATTGGTCTATATCTCTGTTTTGGTAGCAGTACCATGCTGTTTTGTTTACTGTAGCCTTGTATTATAGTTTGAAGTCAGGTAGCGTGATGCCTCCAGCTTTGTTCTTTTGGATTGCCTTGGCAATGCGGGCTCTTTTTTGGTTCCATATGAACTTTAAAGTAGTTTTTTCCAATTCTGTGAAGAAAGTCATTGGTAACTTGATAGGGATGGCATTGAATCTACAAATTACCTTGGGCAGTATGGCCATTTTTATGATATTGATTCTTCCTATCCATGAGCATAGAATGTTCTTTCATTTGTTTGTGTCCTCTTTTATTTTGTTGGGCAGTGGTTTGTAGTTCTCTTTGAAGAGGTCCTTCACATCCCTTGTAAGTTGGATTCCTAGGTATTTTATTCTCTTTGAAGCAATTGTGAATGGGAGTTCACTCATGATTTGGCTCTCTGTCAAGGAACCCTTATGGTTCCAGCTCCATTAGAAATGTCAACAGATCCCAGCATTTTGGGAGGCCGAGGCGGGTGGATCACAGGGTCAGGAGAGTGAGGCCATCCTCGCTAACATGGTGAAACCCCATCTCTACTAAAAAATACAAAAAACTAGCCGGGCGAGGTGGCGGGCGCCTGTAGTCCCAGCTACTCGGGAGGCTGAGGCAGGAGAATGGTGTGAACCCGGAAGGCGGAGCTTGCAGTGAGCTGAGATCATGCCATTGCACTCCAGCCTGGGCAACAGAGTGAGACTCTGTCTCAAAAAAAAAAAAAAAAAAAGTCAGCAGAATGCCCTGCCACTCCCAGGTCCTGCTGTGCCAAGGCAGGCTAGAGAGAAAACATTCTTCTTGAAATTCAAGCACTTCTAAATTTACTAATGGTGGCTAATGAACTAATCAAGATGGAAACTTTAAAAAGAAACAGTTAACCTTGAAACTAGAAACATAAACAGAACTTGCGGTTTTGTTTTCCTCTGATTTGAATGTTTAATGTTTGATCTGTGGCAGTGGAGGCCTCCTCGTAAGCACTTCTATCTTTGTGGGTGGCTCTTTATTGGAAATTCTCTGTTTTGTGCATGAGGTCCCCTTCCAAATAAGATAATTTTTAGCATTGTATAAATTAAATTAAAATGGAACTCTTCCCTTTTAGCCAAAAGCTTTCAATTTCTCTTCAGTTATAAGCTGGACATCACTGTTTCACCCATACCCCTCTTCCTGCCTTCATCCATCCATCCATCAGTCCATCATCCATCCATCCATTCAACTGTCCTTCCATCGTGTCTCCTGCCTCCCTTCATGTATTGTCCATCATATCTCCTCCCTTCCATCATCTATCCATCCATCCAACTTTCCATGTATCCATGTTTGCTCCCTGCTATCCCTCCCTTCTCTTCTCTCTTCCCTTTCACCCTACTTTCCCTTTCCCCTCCTTTTATCCAACTCTCCATCTATCCATGTTTGCTCCCTTCCATCCATCCCTTTATCCATCCATTCCTTCCTCCCTCCCTTCATCCAATCACCTATTCATTCATGTTTCCTCTCTCCTTCACTCCCTTCTTCTGTTCATTCATTCATTCATTCATGTTTCTTTCCTTCCATCAATCTATCCATTCATCCACTCATATAATACAAAAATTTAAGAGTCCCCTACTGTATGTCAGGCATGGTTCTAGGAGGCTCTGAGGATACAGTGGTGAAAAAAACAGACAAGCAGGGGCAGGCTCAGGTTTTTGTGACCCAAAGCATATGCAATTTGGGGGGACCCTCTTTGAAAGAATAAAATCACAAATACAAACTGCTGAGGCTTTCCTGCTGTCTTGGAGTGGGCCTAGAAACATACACTTCATTGACTTCTTGGCAAATCTTCCTTTCAGGTGTGGCCCCTTCTCTCTCTCTCTCTCTCTCTGTTCTTGTGCCACCTATGAGGGCTGGGGCTCTCTGCCAGGCGGGAATTGGGGTAAAACTGGTTTGACTCCCTGATATGGTTTGGCTGTGTCCCCACCCACATCTCACCTTGGATTGTAATAATCCCCACATGTCAAGGATGGGACCAGGTGGAGATAATTGAATCATGGGGGTGGCTCCCCCATGCTGTACTCATGAGAGTAAGTGAGTTCTCACAAGATCTGATGGTTTTATAAGGGGCTTTTCCCCCTTTGCTCAGCACTTCTCCTTCCTGCTACCATGTGAAGACGGACGTGTTGACTTCCCTTTCCACCATGATTGTAAGTTTCCTGAGGCTTTCCCAGCCATGCTGAACTGTGAGTCAATTAAACCTCAAAAGTAGGCAAGCTGACAGTGCAGCCTTCAGTCTGTGGCCAAAGGCCCAAGAGCCCCTGGCAAATTACACTGGCATAAGTAAGAGTCCAAAAGCTGAAGAACTTGGAGTCTGGTGTTCAAGGGCAGGAAGCATCCAGCACGGGAGAAAGACGAAGGCCAGAAGACTCAGCAAATCTCCTCATTCCACTTTCTTCTGCCTGCCTTATTCTAGCCACTCTGACAGCTGATTAGATGGTGCCACCCAAACTGACGGTGGGTCTGCCTCTCCCAGTCCACTGACTCAATTTAATCTCTTTCTGCAACACCCTCACATATACACCCAGGAACAATACTTTGCATCCTTCAATCCAATCAAGTTGACACAATATTAATCATTACACTCCCAATGATCATGGCCTATGGGAATCTGGAGTCTCCCCTTCAAGCCCCCTTCTTCATGCCCCCATCCAAATCCGCATAAGATGTTTCCGTTTCTTTCCCATCACCTGTACACATAGTTTCACACCCTTCATTGGTTTCCATAAAAGATCTATTTGCACTCAGCACGTCATGAGTATGGTGACTTTACTGAAGCTCCTAAAACTTCTACATTGTGCTTTATGCAGTTTTTGGCCACCTCTCCGTGTCTCCGAATTCCTCCTCTTCTTTTCTTGCTCCTCCAGTTCTCTCTCTAGAGGGCAGCTTCACATCCCTCAGGCCTCTGGGATCTTTGCTTCTGTTCCAAATGAATCTGTCAATTAACTTTTCCTCATAAAGATGGGAGTCCCTTGAAATTCACACGCCAGCTGCAGGAGGATGTTTTGTCCATCTCTTTACACTGGGTTAATATTAAGATCATTCTGCTAGGGTGAGACTTGGCTAAGAAACAAGAGCTCTGTTTTGGGTACATCTGAGCTTTCCCATCCATAAGAACGGGAGCAACACAGGTGAAAGTGTGGGATGAATACCCTGTGGTATGTGAGGTCTCTTGAGGAGTCCATGGCAGGTTAGCCTCACAAGCAAAGGCCCCTCATTTCTGATGCTTCTCTTACCTCAGTGTCCAGCAAGCTGACACTTCTCAGACTCACCTTCTGCCCTCCTTGAAACTCTGTAATTCTTCCATCATCTTCTCTTTTCCAGTTGGGATGTTTATAACGGTCTGATTCAGGCCAGGAGCAGTGGCTCACACCTGCAATCCCAGCCCTCTGGGAGGCCAAGGTGGGAGGATCACTTGAGGCCAGGAGTTCAAGACCAGCCTGGCCAACGTGGTGAAATCCCATCTCTACTAAAAATACAAAAATTAGCTGGGTGTGGTGGCATATATCTGTAATCCCAGCTACTTGGGTGGCTGAGGCATGAGAATTGCTTGAACCTGGGAGACAGAGATTGCAGAGCCTACATAGCGCCACTGCACTCCAGCCTGGGTGACAGAGTGAGACTCTGTCTCAAAAATAAAATAAAATAAAATAAAATAAAATAAAATAAAATAAAATAAAATACAATTAAAAAAAGAGGTAGGGCACAGTGGCTCACGCCTGTAATCCTAGCATTTTGGGAGGCTGAGGCGGGTGGATCACCTAAAGTCGGGAGTTTGACACCAGTCTGGCCAACATGGTGAAACCCTGTCTCTACTAAACTAAAAATACAAAAATTAGCTGGTGTGTGCCTGTATTCCCTGCTACTTAGGAGGCTGAGGCAGGAGAATTGCTTGAACCTGGGAGGCACAGGTTGCAGTGAGCCGAGATCATGCCATTGCACTCCAGCCTGAGTGACAAAGTGAGACTCTGATTCAAATAAATAAAATAAAATAAAAATTAAAAAAAAGAAAGGGTCTGATTCATCTGTGCTCCATTTTGCTTGTGTTTTGTTTTGTTTTGTTTTTGTAATTGTGCTGGAATCTTCCATCTCTGCTGGGGCAGGACTGTTCTTTGTTTGAAGCACGCCGTCATCCCAGGGCCATGTAGCAATGTCTATGTGGCATTATATAAATAACAGCAGAAATAACCATCAAAACTTGGCTCCTAAATAGTACTTTTCATCATCAAAGCCTTTTGAAAATGTGGACTAATTAATACACAAGACAGAAGGCCACAGTTAATAAGTCTGTTTTGGGCAAAGCAGCCATGATGCTTCAGGGTGGGAGTCCTTGTTGAGTTTGCAGATGCTGTTCAGTTGACCTGGCCCAGTGGCTGCTTGATGGACTCTGGGAGTTTGTGGGAGTCTGTGGGAGCAAGCCTGATGGACACTGGGCAAATCCAGTGATTCTCTTCACCATGCCCCAGATGGGAACCCTATAACTGTCTGCTTCGACTATCACGGCAGGATATTTTTTTTCATCCCCTGCAGTAACAATTTGGAGGTCCCAAGTGGAACCCAAAGAATGGAGGGAATATGAGTGGTTCCAGATTGCCACCAAACCACACAAGCCAGTTCGAAACTCACCCAATAGGCAGCTCCCCGACCACACTCCCTGGTGGGCCCAGTTGGAGAAGACCTATTTCTTTTTACCTTGATTTACCTGCCATGGTCATGATCTTGCTGACTTGCCACTTGATTGAGCTCAACTATCTTCCAGTTGCCTTCAGTGACATTTACAGAATGGCAGATGTGTGGCATTGCAGCCTATGATGGAGGTTTACTATGAGCATCTCTTCTTTCCAACCAGGGTGGGGATGGAGGGCTGATGGTACCATGGCCAGGATGTGAGGGGAGGGCCTTGAGCCTCACTGTGGCAGCTGAGCTTCTCCTTCTGTAACTAATTCAGTATTCTTTTAATCTGGACTTTTTATTTTTCTTTTGAGACTAAGTCTCACTCTGTGGCCCAGGCTAGAGTGCAGTGGCATGATCACAGCTCACTGCAGTCTTGACCTACCCAGGCTCAAGTGATCCTCCCACCTCAGGCTCCTGAGTAGCTGGGACTACAGGCTCACCACCACACCCTGCTAATTTTTCTGTTTTTAATAGAGATAGGGCTTCTCCATGTTGCCCAGGCTGGTCTGGAACTCCTGGGCTCAAGTGATCTGCTCACCTCAGCCTCCCAAAGGGCTGGGATTATAGGTGTGAACCACCATGCCCAGCCTGTACTTTTAAGTATAATTCTATTACAAAATTTAATAAAACATACCCAGAATGCAATGTTGTAAAACAAGTCCCCGATCTCCTATTGATGCTAATTTCTAGGCGTTTGCTGTGCTACCATACACAAGGCAAGACCTGAAAAGAACCATTAAGATGTTTAGAAACATTCAACATCAGAGGCCTTCAACTCTAACTGTATGTGGTAGCCTCTCCAAGAGCTACAACTTGCATTTTAAAGAAAATATTTTCTCTGCAGAGACTCTTATGAGCTGGATAAAAATCTGTGCAGTTTTTATACTGAGGTTATCACCGATATTGAAAATCTGCCTTTCTCAGGTCTTGCTCTTGCACACACCACACCGCAGCGAAACGCAGTTATGAACATGGGTCCATCTGCCTGGACTGCTCTGTGCAGTCTTATCCCTCCCTCAGCACCCAGCCGAAGTCCACATTTGTGAGAAAGGCTTCCCCAGTCTCTGCAGTCAGACGTCACTGTGGCATCCTCTGACTCCCCAAATTTGCTCCCCACCAATCCCAGCACTCGCCTCTGCCCCCTACAGTAGGGTGATTTACACTCACTCAGTGGCTGTTTCTGGAGTGGGAGCTTCTTGAGGGTCGAGGCTGGTCTCCCTCACGCCCCAGCCCCTCACATAGGAAGGCCCAGGAAGGACACAAGCATTGTGGACCGTGCTGTCCTCTGCCCAGCTTCTGCCTCCACTTGTGCTCACCCACCCAGCTGGTGGCTCAGATGCCTGGGGCCATTTTGTCTCACGGGTCCAGAGGGTGAGCTATCATTTCCATGACAACCCCTTCCCACCTGGGTATTTGAGGTCACATCTGCACAAAGGGCAGAGCAAGCCTGCAACATTGACGTATATGTTTTCTGTGTCTGTGACATTGCCCAGTGTTATTGCTTATAACATCCCAAAGTGTATCTGCTGGTGCCCCAGCTAAAGCCACTTCTGCTGTTTTCTGACCTCTAAATGCAATTTTAGAGGGTCTTTTTATAACAATTTATTGTGCCTCCTTTTCTAGAAAATGAAAGTGTGGCCCTTTAAATGTATCTTTTATTTAAAAAATGTTTTTAAGGAATCAGAGGAGTAAACATAGATTGACACCTCCCTGCCTTATAAGGTGAGTACATGGAATCGGATTCTACCTTCTAAATAATGGTTCTGGGTTTTCGCAGTGATCACCTGCTGATATGTGGCGGTGTGATGGAACAGGGCTCTCTGCTGTTGCTGAAGAAAGCCTCAGTTTCCCCTTTACATCACCTGTCCCCACCTCTGCCAGCCTCTCACCTACTTACCGAGGGCGTGCTCTCATTCCTTTTCATCTGCGCCTATCTGACTGTTGCAATGAGTATCTGCTTACCTTTAGAAGCGTATTTGCATAAAACAAACATGTCCTTAAATTGAGGTTGCCATGTTCAGCTTTAAACGTTTCTTTTTAATGTCAATGCATGATGTTTTACTCCTTGACTGTAGGTTTGGGCTTACCAATTTCTGTGTATGGTTTTTCTTCCAAAGGGGAAAAATTCATGGCTGCGTTTATACATTTAGACGATGGCTTTCAAAAGGATATAAATTATGCAAATCTCTTAAAAGTCCTCTGATCTGAAAGTCAGCTTGAGTTCCTGCCCATTGCTCATCTCCTATCTCCCCGTGATCTCTGCTCCAGTGAGCAGCCCTGGCCCCCCTCTCTCTTTGAACATGTCAAGCTTGTTCCTCCCTCCGGGGCTCTTTTCCCCCACTTGGTTCTCAGAACACGGCTTGGCATCAAGTAGATATTCAGGAGCTATTTGCTAAGTGAAAAGTGAATTTCACAGACTTTGGAGAAGTGTCATGGGACACAGAAAAGCAAATGTGCTCAGGAATGCAAGACCTGGGTTCAAGTCCTGGCCCCAGCTCTTCCTAGTAAAGTGCTTGGTCAAATTGCTCCCTCTCAGAAAGTGCCAGCTTTCCCCCTCTGAAGAGCGGGGATGATGGTATCTAGTTCCCAGGTCTGACGTGAACAGTGATGAAATCAATGGGGCAGTGTGGGTGTTGGAGAATTGGTAAAATGCTATGCAGAAGGAAGGCATTGTCACTCTCCTATAATTGGGTCCCATGTCAAGAGCCATAGGAAGATCTTTGTGGAAAATTATAAGCCCTTGCCAACCAGGTTACGTTTCATCTTAGTTTTCTTCTTTTTCTTTTTTTGAGACAGAGTTTCACTCTTGTTGCCCAGGCTGGATTGTAGTGGTATGATCTCATCTCATCACAACCTCCACCTCCCAGGTTCAAGCAATTCTCCTGCCTCAGCCTCCCAGGTAGCTGGGATTACAGGCATGTGCCACCATGCCTGGGTAATTTTTTATTTTTAGTAGAGACGGAGTTTCTCCATGTTGGTCAGGCTGGTTTTGAATTCCCAACCACAGGTGATCCGCCTGCCTCGGCCTCCCAAAATGCAGGGATTACAGGCGTGAGCCACCACGCCCGGCCTCATCTTAGTTTTTCTAAAAAAAAGAAGTGCCAGAATGAAAAATGCCACTCCTTGATCTTCACTATATAGTGAAGTTGGACTGGCTGAGGACAGAAAGTGCTTATTGTATGACTGTAGGAAGTGGCCTTGGAGACTGCACCCATAGGAGGGACAGGGGCAGGGGTTGGGGCAGGGGTGGAGTCACCCAGCTTCTCTGCATGGCCTGGCCAGCCTCGGGCAACTTGTCAGCTCCATCCAGCCTCCACTGAGTGATGCTTACTTTGTGCCGGGCACTGTGCTGGGCACAGAGAGTTAATCCTAACTCTGGTCTCAGCAGGGTCTCAATGAGGGAGAGACACAGAAGCAGGTACCCACACCTGGTACCAAGTACTGTCTTAGTCTGTTTTGTGCTGCCATAACAGAATGCCAGAGACTGGGTAATTTATACGGGGTTTTATTTACTCACAGTTCTGGAGGCTGAAAGTCCACGATCAAGGCACCACCATCTAGTCAGGAGAGGAGAGATGCTGTGTCCTCACAGCGGGAGGCTGTGCGAAGCCTCTTTTATAGGGGCCTCCATCCTATTGATGAGGGGAGGAGCTCTCAATGACCTAATTGACTCTTAAAGGCCCCACCTCTTAATACGACCACATTGGCAGCACCTGAGCTTTGGAGGGGTCACATTCAAACCACTGTGGGTTGGAATGGAGCCAGCATACCTCTCTCTGGCTTATCTGCTAACATCTGTCCCACTGTCCATATCAGTACCCTACAGGCTGTTAAAAATGTTGAATATCTCCCTGCACACAGGTAGTGGCACCAGCACACCGTGCATTCCAGTAGTGGTAGGTCCTCAGTGGCATGGGGCGGGCATGCTAGGCACAGGGGCCAAAACGTGTACATAGGATGGGGAGAGGAGGCCTCCTGAGGACACCACAGCATAGCGAGGGGCGAGGGGTGAGAATATATACACCAATGACTGTCAGCCAGTGAGAAACATGGGAAGGCTTATAATAAAAATGTAAATTACTGGCTGGGCGCAGCGGCTCACGCCTGTAATCCCAGCACTTTGGGAGGCTGAGGCAGGCGGATCACAAGGTCAGGAGGTTGAGACTATCCTGGCTAATAGGGTGAAATCCCGTCTCTATGAAAAATACAAAAAATTAGCTGGGCATGGTGGCACACACCTGTAGTCCCAGCTACTCGGGAGGCTGAGGCAGGAGAATTGCTTGAACCCCGGAGGCAGAGGTTGCAGTGAGCTGAGATTGTGCCACTGCGCTCCAGCCTGGGCAACAGAGAGAGATTCCATCTCAAAAAGAAAGAAGAAAAAAACAAAAAGTAAATTACTGCCAATTCATCCATCCGCCCGTCTGTCTGTTCATCCATTCATATGTCCATCTGGCAAACATGAACTGAGTATCTACTATGTGCTGGGCACGATGTCCATTGTTGACCCTAAAGAAACAAGACTCCATTCCCACCCCCGAGGCTCAGTGGAGACAGTTGTTTGTGCTATCTTGATGAAATTTGACATCAGCTTCAAAGTCAGAAGAAACTGTGCCTGCTGGTAAGTGTGTTAAGTGGGGATCAAGGAAGGCTTTGGGGCATCAGTCTCTTTGAGAAGGGCCTTGAAAGATGAAGATGGGCAGGATCCAGGTGGTGGAAGATGGTGAGGGAGGAACGGCAGGCCAGGCTGGGAGGAGGGTGTGTGTGAACAAAGGCAGGAAGGTGGGACTCCATAGAGATGTTTGGGATTGGAGGGGAGTTGGGCTTGCCTGGAGAGCAGGGACTTAGGGTCCCCATGGAGGAAGAGTTGGAATAATAGCTGACGCCCAAGTAGAGCTTGCCATGTGTCCAACCTTTTGTATCCACGACTGCGCTGAACCCGCACCCCAGCCCTATGAGGAGGAGCCATTGACCTCTCCTTTGTCTTCACGGTGAGGACACTCAGGCACAGCTAGCCGAGGTCAAACAGCTGGTGCGGACCTCGTGGCTCTGGGATGGTGATACGGTGTGGCTCTGTGTCCCCATCCAAATTTCCCCTTGAATTGTAATAATCCCCATGTATTGCAGGAGGGAGCCCGTGGGAGAGAGTTGAATCCTGGGGTGGCCTCCCCCGTGCTGTTCATGTGGTAGTCTCAGGAAATCTGATGGTTTTCTGAGGGGTTTCCCCTTTTGCTTGGTCTTTCATTCTCTCTTTCCTGATGCCATGTAAGACGTGCCTTTCACCTTCTGTCGTGATGGTGAGGCCTCCCCAGCCATGTGGAACTGTGAGTTCATTAAACCTCTTTTTCTTTATAAATTATGCAGTCTTAGGTATGTCTGATCAGCAGCATGAACATGGACTAATACAGATGCAAACCCAGGTTTGTCTGAGCCTGCTTGCTCCTGTCAACCAGTCTGGGACAGCCCCAGGTGCAGGCCCTCAACAGGTGTTTTCCAAGCCTCCTTCACTGATGACCACCATAGAAAGAGTCCTTTGTCATCTCTCTTGGGATGCACTTGGCTTTGGGGTCCCTCTGAGCCCTTGGACCACCTCCAGACACAGCTGAGCATTTCTTCACTGCAGAGCTAGGAGGCCAACCCCAAACTGCAAAGCTCAGTCCCTCCCTGAGCCGTGTCTCCCCTCTCAGTCCCTCACTCCCCCCTCTCACAGAACATGCCACTCTTCAAAAGAATCCTTTCTCCTTGTTACCTTCCCTCCAAGGTTATCTACTCAAGTATGTACCGAGTAAATGAAGTTATTTGGCTTATGGATACAAATAGATACTGCTTTTTTGACTTGCAAAATGAATTCCACCGTGACTGGCTCAAACTTAAGTATGCTAATGCTCAATGAACCAGTTGTCTATTTATTTCTGTTTATGCCTGCAGACCCATTAGCAACTTTTTCTTGTTTTCTTTTAGAATATTAAACGGTTCCAACATATTCTAAAAATTAGTTGATTAGCTTGTTAGGGCACATTTTAACTGCTAGCTCCGCTGAACCAAAGGAGAAAATGAAGGTAATTTTGTTTGCAAGGAATGTATGATTCGGAGCTGACTGTTGAAAGATGTGCCACGTCAACGTAATGAGGGAGCGTAATATCTTAGTTTGCATCAATATGGAAATAACCGTGAGCTTTGACAGACCTGATGCTGAAGGCATCACCAGCCTGCTCATTATGCATTCCAGCACTGATTATGAAAAATAGTGTGTTTTCCTTTAAAGAGGAATCCGCATTATCAATCAAACCACACCAATTATTTCAGAAAGGGATCACAGTGAAAGAGACGTGCGGGCTTTTCAGCTAGAACAGTGCCGGATAGGCAGGCAGATCTTAGGGGGTGTGATATTTTTATTTCGTGACAGTTGTTAGTATTAATTAGGAACACTAACGAAGTATTTTGTGCGGTGGCACCCAGACAACCTGCTTTCCCTGCTATTGTCTGGATCTTTATTATTTTGTTTTAATGAGCCCTGTCTTCAATAATATCAGTGCACTTCTAATGATACCTCTCATGCGGCCTGATGATTCCAGTGTTCTTCTCACAAGGTTGTCATATCAGGAAAACATGGAAAGGAAGGGAGGTGAAAAGAGACAATAGCAAAACCGTAGGCTGTGACGGGAAAAAATGAAACAGAGGTATGAAAACAAAACGATGCTCATTGCAACATTAAGTGTTTCTTTTCATTTTGTGTGTATGTGTGTGTGTGTCGGCGGGGGTGAGTGGGTGTGCAGTCTCTCTGTGTGCAGCATGTTGGATTGAAGATTACACACTTATTATTTTTATTCTGACCTTGCAGAGGGGTGAGAAAAGAAGTCCAGGAGCCAGGATGACGGCTCAGTGATGGCCCCCTTTGCATTGCTGTTCCCCTCCACCGTCCCGCTGACTGTGAACTCCGTCGGAGGTGACAGGTCTTGTCTATCTTTAGGGGCATCCCTGGTGGGTTATCCTCAGGACCTGATGCACAGCTGGCACTCAGAAGCTGTTTGCTGAATGACTGAAAGAAAGAGCGTTCTCCTCTTAGTTTGAAACCTATAGCTAGGTGTACTTGGAGAGCATACAAAGGCCTGCATGTTCTTGAACAAAACGCAATAAAAAACTAATAGGAGGTATGGGGGACATTGAATAAGTGTGCAGGAATTGGAATGGCCTGGACACACTCACCTGGTGGCCTGAGCCATGTTGCATCATTTTTCCAAACCTCCATTTCCTGTAGAATGAGCGGAGGTGTGAATTAGTGACAACATACCAAAGGTATCTGGCGCGTGGATGGCATTCCTCCCTGGCAGGTCATCGCTCAGTAAATATTTGTTGAATGAATGAACTGGGGAAAGAATGGAAAGAAGATCTTGGTGATCTTCCCCTTGAATTCCCATAATTGTTAGGGTCGTGTTGTTGCGGGAACTGCTGGGCAGTCTTGGTGGCAGGGGTGGGGAGGGGGTGCATCCCCCAAATTGCTCCAGGATGGATCCCAGAGAAAGCTCAGTCTGAGCACCCTCTCTGCACCCAAACCCTAGTACCTCGCCGTCCTGGGGCTTCCCTGCCTGTTGCTCTCCCTTCTAGCCACACTGAGCCCTATCATGGCATTGAGTGGGCTTCTAGCCGTGAGTCAGGCGGCAGCGCCCCTCAAACATAGCCTTGCTTCCACCCTGAATAGGTCATGGAGTTGGGATTCCCTACTCCCAGGATGCAGCTGCTGGGACACAGGCCGGGGCAGCACTGGAAGCTCTAGCGGGTGAATCAGCGGTCTGGATCCCAGCCACATTGGGGAAAAAGGCAAGGCCTTATTTGGGGAGAGTCGGTGCTGAGAGCTTGAACCCTGATGGCCTTACACAAGGCCTTCTGCAGGCCCCTGGGCCATAGCCCAATTTCCTATATTTGTTTATGCTTTCACAGATGCCTTTGTTCATACAATCTGCACAGAATGCAGCAAGTAAGGCTTGAGGTCTGCCCTCCAGGGACTTGCAGTCTAGCGGGAAAAATAAGACAAACTCTACAATCTGAGTTAGAAATGATCTGGCCGGGCGCGGTGGCTCATACCTGTAATCCCAGCACTTTGGGAGGCTGAGGTGGGCAGATCACCCGAGGTCAGGAGTTTGAGACCATGTGGCCAACATGGTAAAACCCCGTCTCCACTAAAATACAAAAATTAGCCAGGCATGGTGGTGTGTGCCTGTAATCCCAGCTACTCAGGAGGCCAAGGCAGGAGATTCGCTTGAACCCAGGAGGCAGAGGTTGCAGTGAGCCGAGATAGTGCACCACTGCACTCCAGCCTGGGCGACAAGAGCAAAACTTCGTCTACAAAAAAAAATAAAAGTTAGAAATGATCAGTGCACTACACAGCACTGCTCCAGTGCCACATGGGTTCTGAACACGGTGGGATCACAGGTTGCTGGGGGAAATCTGAGAGGGCTTCTTGGAAGAAGTGGCATTTTATTTATTTGACAACAGCATTTCCCGAGCACACCTCTTGCAGCTCCCTACTTGCTGCAAGCCTGGGGCTGCCAGGTCTCTGCTCTTATGGAGCTTATGACATAGCAGAGGTGAGGTTCAGAGGCAGACAATGAGCGAGCCGACAAGTAGACAAGTACCTGAAAGGGACACTTTGCAAAGAGCAATAAGTGCAGGGAAGGAAAGTGTCCTGGGCTTTGACAAATGTGTAGAGGCCAGTCCCTGGAAACGAGGAGGCCGGGGCATCCCCGGCAGAGTGTAACAAAGGAACAGGCAGGAAGGGGTGCAGGGGAGGGAAAGAGAGAGAATCCTGGGAGGGGGAGTATGGTTGGAGTGAGCTTGGATTACAGGCTAAGGAATCACCTGGTGAGCAGCAGGGAGCCAGAGCAGGTTATAGAGCAGGGGGGTGGCACGATGAGAACCAGCTGTGCCTTAGGAAGCACAGCTGAGCAGCAGTTGTAGGGTGAGGCTGGAGGTGGAGAGACACCACAGGAGGGTCCTGTAATGAGGGGGTGACCACTTGGAGTGTGTGGGGTCATCTGAATGGGAAGGGCAGGGGTCTTCCAGAGGGGTAAGGACCAGACAAATGAGGCAGTGTCTGGGAGGTGAGAAGGGGATCAGGGTACAGGTGCAGAAACAGAGTGGGGAGATGCAGACAGCTAAGGATGGAGCATTTTAGCAGCAGGACTGTGGCCGCCCTTCAGCAGCGTCTTTCCCATTCTGATCTTATCCGGGCTCCAGTACCCCAGAATGGACAGGCCAGGAATGGGAGGCAGGCACTTCTCCATGGGCCTCTGCGGGAGCCAGGCCCTGAGGCACAGTTTCCCAGCACCTGCCCCCCTCCGCGCCACATCTGCACTGTGCCTGGAGTGAGTGGGTTTTTGGTGGGGTTGCCAGATTCAGCAAATAAAAATACAGAATGCCCAGTAAAATTTGAGCTTCAGAAGAACAATAAAAGATTTTATGGTATAAGTATGACCCATGCAATATTTGGGATATACTTAGACTAAAAAGTTATTCATTGTTTATCTGAAATTAAAATATCTGAAATTTAAATTTAACTGGAGGTCCTGTATTTCATATTGTAACTTTACTTTTTTTTTTTTTTTTGAGACAGGGTCTCACTCTCTTGCCCAGACTGGAGTGCAGTGGCAGGATCTCCGCTCCCTGCAACCTCTGCCCCCAGGCCCAGGTGATTCTCCTTCCTTAGCCTCCTGAGTAGCTGGGATTACAGGCACGTGCCACTACCACCTGGCTAATTTTTATATTTTTAGTAGAGACAGGGTTTCACCATGTTGGCCAGGCTGGACTTGAACTCCTGACCTCAAATGATCCACCTGCCTCAGCCTCCCAAAATGCTGGGATTACAGGCGTGAGCCACTGCGCCCGGCCTGTAACTCTGCTCTTTGGTACAGCCTATGTGCCAGCCATGTCCTAAGAAATAATATTTCTGTCCATGTGTGCATGTGTGTGTATATGGGAGAGAGAACTAATCTGTGTTAGTTTTTGGAATAGATATAACAAAAAAACCAGAATGAGTCAGCTTTGAAGCCATCTTGTCAAATGGACACTGAGCTGCTTTCCTCATGTTAAGCCCGACTGTCCTGGGGAACCTCATGCCTCAGACGGTGCATCTGCTTAGAGGATGGTGACTGTGGATCCCTCGTTGACGTCGCCTTCTTTCCACGAGCAGTGGCAGCCCCGCCTCAGGGTGGAGTCTGATGAGATCTCAGGAGACTGCCGAGTTCTAATTTCCAAACGGCAAGAGCCCCGAATGGGGATGGACGTCTGGCTTCCGCATGCCCGCCGTGGAAATATGAAGTGCTGGTGATAGTATAGGAGTTCAGGCCAAGTCTCTTGTGTCGTGCTGTCTGTAATTTGTACGGAAGGGAAGCAGGATCCCACTAGGCTGTCAGCTGTGTGTCAAGACATCTGGCAGAGCTGGCCCTGGGGGGACATTGACACGTCCTTGGCTCCTGCCTGGGTTCATCCTGCCACTGAGATGCTATGGGCAAAACAGCTTCTTGAGGCTTCCAGGCAGGCCTCCCCTGGCCTGCTGCCACTACAGAGAAGAATAAAAAGGTGAACTTCACGACGGATCCCTTTGGTCTGGGGTGCTTTGTGGAGTATGAGGCCCTTGGCAGTGGGTGCTGAGGGTGGGCATCTCCTGGCCCTTGAGGACTCAGCACCGAAGTTCTGGGGAGGTGGGTGATAGCTTCATGGGCACCACTCCCTGGAGGCCTTCCTGCTGCAGAAATAGGGCCCATTGAGACCTGCTCTAGAATGCACCATACTGCTATCAGATAACCAGATCGACCTTCACCTCCTACCCTAAATTCTGCCGCCATCTCACCCCAAAACTTGCTTGGAGTCATTTGTGGGGAGCACAGGGTGGGATCGGACCAGATCAGCAAGTGCTGAGTTGACTGGGAACGCCATTAATGTGCGATGTAAGTTCCTCAGTGGGGGAGTTTCTTTTTTCATTGATAGATAATATTTGCACATGTTTATGGGGTGCATGTATTGTTTTTACATGCATGAATGTGGAATGACAAGTCAGGGTATTTAGGGTATCCATCACCTCAAGTATTTATCATTTCTATACGTTGGGAACATTTCAAGTTCTCTCTTCTGTCTATTTTGAAATAGGTAACCCTGGTATGCTATTGAACATTAGAACTGATTCCTTCTATCTAACTGTATTTTTGTATCTATTACCCAACGTTTTTTCATCCTCTCCCCACTTCTCAGCCCCTGGCAACCACTATTCTGCTCTCTACCTCCATACGATCCATGTTTTTTTTTTTTCTTTTCTTTTTCTTTTTCCTTTTTATCCCCTCCCACATATAAGTGAGAATGTGCGGTATTTGTCTTTATGTGCCTGGCTTATTTCACTTAACATAATGGCCTCCAGCTCCATCCATAGTTGCTACAAATGACAAGATTTCATTATTTTCATGGCTGAATAGTATTCCATTCTGTACGTAGACCACATTTTCTTTATCTATTCATCCCTTGATGAACACTTAGGTTGATTCCATATTTTTGCTATGGTGAATTGTGCTGTATGGGAGCACAGGTATCCTTTAATATACTGTTTTTTTTATATCCTTTAATATACTGTTTTTAAGCACATTCTCACTTATATGTTAGTTTTTGTCTTTTTAAATAGCCATTCTGGCTGGGGTGAGATGATATCTCATTGTGGTATTGAGTTGCATTTCCCTGATGATTAGTGGTGATGAGCATTTTTTCATATAGCTGTTGGCCATTTGTATGTCTTCTTTTGAGAAATGCCTGTTTATGTCTTTTGCCCACTTTTTAATAGGGTCATTTGTTGTTTCACTGTTGAGCTGTTTGAGTTCCTTGTGTATTCTGGGAATTATTCCCTGCCGGATGCAACAAATGCTTTATCCCACTCACAGGTTGTCTCTTCACTCTGTTGATGGTTTCCTTTCCTGTGTGGAAGCTTCTTACTTTAGTATAGTCTTGTTTGTCTTTGTTTACGTTGCCTGTGCGTTTGAGATCTTAGCCATAAAATCTTTGTCTAGACTTAAGTCCTGACGTGTTTTCCCTATGTTTTCTTCTAGTAGTTTTATAGTTTCAAGTCTTGTGTTTAAGTGTTTAAACTACCTTGAATTGATTTTTGTATATGGTGAGATATAGTGGTCCAGTTTCATTCTTCTGCATATGGATATCCAATTTTGGGGTGGGGGGTTTCTTTTAAAAGAAAGGTGGGGCTGGGCATGGTGGCTCATGCCGGTAATCCTAGCACTTTGGGAGGCCAAGGTGGAAGGGTTGCTTGAAGCCAGGGGTTTGAGACCAGACTATCCACATAGCGAGACTTTGTCTCCATAAAAAATTTAAAAAATTATAATAGCTGGTCATGGTGATATGTGCCTGTAGTCCCAGATACTAGGGAGGCTGAAGCAGGAAGATCGCTTGAACCCAGGAGTTGGTGGCTGCAGTGAGCTATAATCATGGTACTGCACTCCAGCCTGGGTGACAGAGAGCAAGACTCTTTCTTTAAAAAGAGAGAGAGAGGCCGGGCATGGTGGCTCACCCCTGTGAGTGAGTGGCTCCCAGCACTTTGGGAGGCCGAGGAGGGCAGGTCACCTGAGGTCAGAAGTTTGAGACCAACCTGGCCAACATGGTGAAACCCTGTCTCTACTAAAAGTACAAAAATTAGTCAGGAGTGATGGTGCATGCCTGTAATCCCAGCTACTCGGGAGGCTGAGGCAGGAGGATCGCTTGAGGTGGAGGGTGCAGTGAGCCGAGACAGTGCCATTGCACTCCAGCCTGGGTGACAGAGCGAGCCTCCGTCTCAAAAAATTAAAAAAATAAAATAAAATAAGTAAAAAGAGAAGAGGGAGAGAAAGGTGGGTTGGCATGGTGATTTCTTTCCTCAAAATTCAAAAGGGCAGTGTACTCCGGCTGGCTCTGGATGACCAGGGATGATCTTAGTCCAGGGAGTGAGGTGGGGCAGGAAGAAGGTAGATTTCAGAGCCAGCCAGACTTGGGTGTGAGTCCCCTGATTCTACTTCATGACTTGACAACTTTGGGGCAAGTGCTTGACCTCTGTGGGTCTCAGTTTCCACATCTCTAACAGTAATAGCACATGGAGGTAGGCATATAGTTCATTGCAGCCACTCAATTAATGCAGAACACCTGCTCTGTGCCAAGTGCCGCTTTAAGTGCTTTGCACGTATTAACTCAACTAATTCTTACAATAATCCTATGGCTGTGATTATACCCATTTTGCAGATGAGGAAACTAGAGCAGAAGTGTTAGTTCTCTTTCCCCTTGTGAATTACGATCTGGTAGCAGGCACTGACACATATACTAATCCCTGTGGATGGGCGGGGGACGGCGGTGGGGGGCATGGTCAGTGCCATCAAAAGGCTATGAAAAGCACTGGGAGAAAGAGAGGTGGAATTCACTTAGATTAGAGATGGGTGGGAAGGCTTCTTGGTAATGGTGGGTCTTCACAGGGCCTTGAAGGTCCAAAGAATGTTACTGGGTGGAGAGTTGAAGAGGGTGTTTCAGACGGAGCATAAGCAATGGTTGGGGGCAGGAGGATGAGGGCGTGTGGGAGGGGCAGCTGTCCTGCTGAGCTGCAGCTGGGTGCAGGCTGTGTATGCGCGTTTGTGTGTGTGTGTTTGTGTATGCATGTATATATTTTTGTGTGTGCATGAGTATTTGTGTATGCGCATGTATATATACATGTGCAAGTGTTTGTGTGTGCATGTGTGTTTATACATGCGTGTATATATGTGTATGTTTATATGTGTGTGTGTGTGTGTGTGTGTTGTTGTGGGGGATGGAAGAGGTTGAAAGTGGAACCAAGTCCTTTGAGTTTTATTCTGTGGAAAGTGGTATATCTCCCGGGTGCAGGCTCTGAACCTAACCTGCTTTTTAAGTGTTCGTTATTGGATCTGTCCATCTTGTTAATAAGATGTTTTAATGCCAGCAAAAGTGTGCCCTTTCCGATCACGATGGACCGCTGAACTTGACATTTAATGGAAAACAGAGCCCAGGCCTGAGAGACGGTGAGTGAGACGAGCACATGTGCTCACAGCGGCTGTCCTGTGGCCGTGTGGACAGGGCTGGCCTGCTTCAGGAACCGTGTCAGGGCTTGGCTGAGCCTGCCAGTAGAGACAGCCCCATTGCTGCACACCAGCGTGGGGCCATGCTAGGGAGATTCTGGCATCTCCCATAGTTTGCTGACATGTCCCCCCCTGCTGGGAAGTGTAAGGGACGTGTGTAGAAGTGGCTGTAACAGAAGATGAAACATGCCTCGTGTCCTGAAGGGTGCCTGTGAAGTGCTGTTGGGGAGGGATGTCACATCCCTCTGGGGTCTGAGGGAAAGATCCTATGGAGCAGGTGGCCCCAGAGCTGCCTCTTAGGGTGGGGCAACCATTCTAGAAGGTGGAAGCAGATTGAGCAAGATCCATTGGCCAAATGGGGTGGCCGTCAGCCAGTGGCACGTGTAACCCCCATGAGACAAGTGTCCAAAGGGGAGAAGGGAGGGGGTTGGAAAAGGGGGAGAGCTGGAAGGCTCCTGGGGAAGGGGGCTTGTCTAGAGGAGGGGAATGCAGGTGTGATCCAGGAGAGAAGGCTTTTTATCACAGCCCCTCCGAGGTCAGGGTTTCTCAGCAGCCTCTGAGGACCCTGGGAAAAGGGAGGAGCAAGTGGGTGGGCCAGGGGGCTCAGGCTGCAAGCAACAGAAACTCACTGCAGACCTAAGCACAAGGGGAGTGACTGGAAAAGCATCTGGGTGCAGTGGGAAGCCTGGAGACCTGGCTTGGCAATAGGCGGAAATCATGGAAGCTTGTTGGGGGAAAGGGAGAGCACTGCGATGAAAGCAGACCTGTGTGAGTAGCCTCATGGCAGGAATGCTGGGATCTCCATCTATTTCTGGATGCCTGGCTCCCAGCTCAAACTCTGCACTCAGTGAGGGCTCAGCCTAAGAGTCCTTGGCTTGGTGAACGCACGGTCCTGCCTACAATCCCCCAGGTAAAGTAATTTCCTGCAGGGAGACTGGAATGCTTTTTGGAAGGGGAATGGGAGCTGGTTGGCCTTAAAGCACCCGAGTCTGTTGTGAACAGCTACCTGGATTGAGAGCCTGAAGCCCACACCCAAAAAACTGGGCTGGCAGGTGATGCAATCTCAGTGGTTTTGGGAGTTCTGCCCTCTTCCTAGATTCCCCAGTGGAGATTTCTGTTTTTAAAATGTGGCTTTCTGTCTCTAAAACAGTCCTAATAACCCAAGAAAACTTTACAGTGAATGTGCTGTTTGTCCCAGTCAGTGTCAGGATGATGAACACATGGATGTTGGACTTTGTGCTTCTCCATCTGACACCTGTCGCCTGTCAGGCTTCCTTTGTTCTGGTGCACCATAAACCACACTTCTTTCATTAATCTCAGTTCTACATGTGGCATGCAAAGTCCTTTCTCTGCTGTAGATCTACAGAATTCAGAGTAAAGAGCCAAAAAATCATTCAGTTAATTTGATTGACACAGACATCTACTGCCAGCCACTAAAACCAGAACCAGGGTGTGGCACAGATCTTAAGAGCTGGATCTTAAGCGTCTTACAGAATGACCCCCTGAGCTCAGCAGATGCCAAGTGTTTACTCCTGTGTAGATTGAATTTCTGCAAGGGAGATTCACTCTGGGCATGGAGACAGAAATGGGATCCCGGGTTGGAGTCTGCAGCGAAATACTGCAACCTGCATTGGGTCAGTGATTTTGGCAACATCTGATGTGGTGAGAAGAGTCACAGATGACCATTCTATAGCCTTCATTTGATTGTCAAGGGGGTCAGCGTCTCTAAATGTGCCTTTTTTTCGCTTCTAAATGAATTCTTCACTTATGGTCCTATGTGATAAGTGACAAAATTATACACCAATGTTTTATGCAGAAAGTTGCTTTTTTTTTTTTTTTTTTTTGGTAACATTACAGTTACCCAGAATACAGCCAGCAGGGACAGGTTTTCCTCCACCTTTAAGGGTGACCCTCAGAGTCCACATGCCCCCACTGGCTGTTGGTTTGGGGCTCTGGGCAAGGCTGCCAGGCACCCCCTACACTACAGGAAGCTTACATCCTGGCAGCACCAGGCCCATAACACTCAGGAGGGAACTGTTCCCAAGCCCTCTGAGGCAGGAGCAGAGACAGGACAAAGTTTCAGTGGGTTTTAACAAGAATCTTCCAGCATCAGCCACGATTCCACCAGGAATACATGTGCTTCGTGAGAACTGCAATAAAAGCTGGGAAAATATGACAAGTTATGATAGACAGAGCCGCACAAAAATGACAAGCCATGTGACAAGATGGTATTTTGGGGTTGGGGAGAGAGTTAGAAATAATTACAGCATTCCCACCCCTCTTGCCGCGCCACTGGGGGCTTGTGTGTGTAGATCGAAGAGAAGGGGGAATCGTTTGACTGTAATTTCAAGCCTTGTTCCTGTAATGGTTCCTTGTGGAATGCTGTTAAATAATGATAATTATTACAGAGCCCTGTGCTTTGAGCCACTCTTGTCAACGGCAGCTGCGTCCTGCAGGGCTTGCCACTTCCCTCTGAGACTGCTTTGTGAGGCTGATCTAAGATGTTTGCAGCATATTTTTTCTTAAATTTTCTAACGATCATTTGGATAGGAGTCACGAGATGAACACAGATATCTTGAGTTTGGCATTGTAGGTCTAACATTTCATAGTCATGGAAAGGTAGGTGCGCATAGATTAATACACAACCCAGCCCCTAGTGGTGGCCTGTGAAAATGTTATTCACTCCTTCAACCCATCAACTTCACTCCATTCAAATGCTTACGATTTTACCATGAGTTAAACTCTGCTCTGTGCCAGGATGGAGTGGTGAATCGGACATACGTTCCCCCTCCCGCTCTGGAAGTTCCTGTAAAAGAAAACCATTGGGTATAATACTGTGGAAGCCATGATAATAAAGACACGCACACCGGGCTTAAGCTCAGGAGGGTGGAATATCAAGTCAACCTGGAGTGACAGGGGTCTAAAGGGAGGGGACGCTGGAGGTGGCACCTGAAGGCTATGTAGGAGTTAGACGTGAAGTCTGTTCCAGGCAGGAGGGTTATATGAGTCACAACACGGAGGCACATAAGCAAATTGCATGTTTAGGGAGCGATTAGGGGGACAAGATGGCTGAAAGAAGGCAAGACCCTATTTTCAATTGTAAAACAATTGTTTTTCTGATTATAGCGATAATGTTTAAAGACAACTAGGATAAAAATCTGAGTTGGCCTATATTTTCTCTTCATGCCTCTCCTCTCCCCTACCTCCTTCACTGGATGTACTTCTTTCCATTTATTTCTCTCTCCTTCCCTCTTTCTCCAGAAGCGGGATGAAGTTGAATGTATAGTTTATATCCTTGTATCACTAATTACATTATGAACATTTCCTATTTCCTATACATATTCTTTTCTCCCTCTCTTTCTCTCTTTTTTTTTTTTTTTGACAGAGTCTCACTCTGTCGCCCAGGCTGGGGTGCAGTGGTGTGATCTTGGCTAATTGCAACCTCCACCTTTTAGGCCCAAGCAATCTTCCTGCCTCAGCCTCCTGAGTAGCTGGGACTACAGGCTTGTGCCACCATGCCCAGCTAATTTTTGTATTTTTAGTAGAGACAGGGTTCTGCCATGTTGCCCAGGCTGGTCTTGAACTCCTGATCTCAAGTGATCCACCCTCCTCGGCCTCCCAAAGTGCTGGGATGATAGGCATGAGCCACCCCACCAAGCCCATATGTATTATTTTCAATGATTTTTAGTATTTTTATTTTATTTATGGATATGCCAAAATTTTCTGAACTATTTCTATATTGTTGTGCATTTCATTTGTTTTCAGTTTTTTGCCTTATAAATAACACTATGGTGACCACTAAAATAAAAACTTCTGCCTCCATTTCTGGTGATTTCATTGAGATAAATCCCTAGAAGTCTAGAAGTGAAATTAAAGGGTGTGGATATTCCTAAGTTTCTTGATATATGTTGTTAGTTGCTTTCTTTTAAAAATATAGCTTATACTTAGAAAAAAGAGAAGCCCATCTCTTTAACTTCCAGGTAAAGATGGCAGATTGAACACACTAATTTTGTTCCTCTACCCCCTACTTCAGTAAGGAGATTTTTTTGAAAGGCATAAACTTTCAAGAACATGAGAGGAGAACAGCAGCACAGTCTGGGATTCTGAGCAACAGATGGATGAGTGGTAACTGCTTTAGCAGATTTGGGAAGGCTGAATCCCCAGCTGGTGGTTGAGAAAATGGAAAATCAACTCCACGTACACAGCTGAATCCTCAAAACACGCAGGAGTGGGTGGCACCAGGTGAGTCTCAGGGACACTGAGAGTTATTTCAGAAACAGTGAGGTCCCTAGTTCTGCTTCCTTGCTCTGTTGGCTGGGCCAGGGGTGGTTCCCCTCACCCCTTGCCTTGCATAGGTTTGCACGTTATTCTCTGGAGAAGGTGAAGCTGGGCAACTCTGCACTGGGACATCAGGTACAGCAGAGGATGGGGTAAGGACTTGGGAATCCCAATGGGCTAAGGGAGCCTACGTAGAGTGGCTGCTGGTACCCCCCAGTTCTCTCCCCCTAGACCCTTGGAAGGCTGATACCCAGGCTGGGCCTCCAGGCTGGGGACTTCAGAAATCTTCCTTATGGAGGTTGTCCTGCACAAGAGCAAAGACTGTGAAGATATGAATGTGCAGGTCTTTAGATGAACATATATAGGGAAGTTCACAGTAGTCATTCCCTACCCACATACTTGGAATTTTTAAACAGATTCTGAGTTCCTCACATTTAAACATAAGAAAATGACCAAGGATTGCCAGACATCTAAAGAAAGCATCTAACACGAAAGAAAGACACTAAAGCAAACTATGAGAGGACATTGAGCACTACCTACCAGACACTACACATTAAAGTCAATTTGAGAGGACTTACAGGTATAAATGTGAAAGGTATAATAATAAAACTCCTAGTAGGAAACATAGGAGAATATTGTCATGACATTGAGGTAGGCAAATATTTCTTAAACTGGAAAAAAAAAAAAAAACACTACTTATACAATTAAAAATTAACTAAAATTCATTAAAATTTAGAATTTCTGTTTCTCAAAAGACACCATTTAGAGAAAGAAAAAATAAGCCACAGAGTGAAGCTAGATATTTTCAATTTATACGTTAGACAAAGGGCTTCTATCCAGATTATACAAAGAACTCCTACAAATCAATACAAACTAGCCACTAAGAAAAGACTGCTTGAAGATGAAACATCTGCTAGAAATGACAGACCCAAAATAAGGATTGGAGGATAAAGTTGAGGAATCGCTCAAAAATTGAACAAAAAGACCAAGGGATGGAAAACAAAATGACTGGGAAATTAGTGGACCAGTTCAGAAAGTAGGAAGAGAGAAAATAGAAAGGAGAAAATAGTAAGTGAAATAATTCAAGAAAAATTTTCCACATGAAAAGCTACAGTTTCAGGTTGAAGAGGTTCATGAATTTACAATGAATCAAAATAGAGCCATATAATGAAATTTCAAGGCCATGAGGACAAACAAGCAATGTTATAAACTTTCAGAAAAGAAATAAAACATAACATAATACAAGAGAACTGTCACATTGAAGGATCAGGTGTCAGACTGGCTTTGGAAGTCTCAGCCTGGAGGCAACCCTGGAAGCTAAAAGACGATGAACAATGTTTTCAAAATATGGAAGGAAAATTATTTTCTTTTTTTTTTCTCGAGATGGAGTCTTGCTCTGCCACCAGGCTGGAGTGCAGTGGCACGATCTCAGCTCACTGCAACCTCTGACTCCTGGGTTCAAACGATTCCCCTGCTTCAGCCTTCTGTGTAGCTTGGACTACAGGCACGTGTCAACACGCCTGGCTAATTGTTTGTATTTTAGTAAAGACAGGGTTTCACCATGTTGGCCAGGACGGTCTCGATCTCCTGACCTCGTGATCCACCCACCATGACCTCCCAGAGTGCTGGGATTATAGGCTTGAGTCACCATGCCTGGCCTGGAAGGAAAATGATTTTCAATCTTGAATTCTACCCAGTCTATCAATCAAATCTGAGGGTAGAATAAACATTTCCAGACTTCAAAAAGTCTCAAAAAGCCCAGGTGCGGTGGCTAACACATGAAATCCCAGCACGTTGGGAGGCAGAGACAGGTGGATCACTTGAGACCAGGAGTTTGAGGCCAGCCTGGGCAACATGGCCAGAGATGGGCAACCCCACCTCTACTAAAAATACAAAAATTAGCTAGGCATGGTGGTGCATGCCTGTAATTCCAGCTACTTGGGAGGCTGAGGCATGAGAATCTCTTGAGCCAGGGAGGTGGAGGTTGCAGTGGGCTGAGATCATACTACTGCACTCCAACCTGGGTGACAGAGGGAAACTCTGTCTCAAAAAAAAAGAAAGTCTGAAAAAATTTATATCCCCTGTCCTCACTTCTCAGGAAGCTTCTGTAGTTTATATTTTACCAGCATAACAAAGTAAACACAGAGAAAGATATGGGTAACCAGAAACTGGAGAAGCAACAGAGAGACACAAACTGATGATTGTCACCAAAAGTATAATGCTGGTAAAATCTGGAAAGTCAAAATTACCAAAGAAGCTAATAAGCAGAAATGAGGAATTGCTGCAAAACAAAAACAGACCATTTTCTTTTTCTTGTAATTGCATCCCTACAAGGCTCGCGAGCCGAGTTCCCACTGCTCTGGTGGCTGCACTCTGTGTATGGAGATAGAAATGGGATCCCAGGTTGGAGTCTGCAAGGAAATACTTCAACCTGCATTGGGTCTGTGATTTTGGCAACATCTGATGTGGTGAGAAGAGTGACAGATGACCATTCTATAGCCTTCATTTGATTGTCAAGGGGGTCAGCATCTCTAAATGTGTTTTTTTTCTTTCTCTTCTAAATGAATTCTTCACTTATGGTCCTATGTGATAAGTGACAAAATAATACACCAATGTTTTATGTAGAAAATTGCTTTGTTTTTTGAGACAGAGTCTCACTCTGTTGGCCAGCCTGGATTACAGTGTCACAGTCACCACTCACTGCAGCCTTGAGTTCCTGGGCTCAAGTGATTCTCCCACCCCAGCCTCCCAAAGTCCTGAAATTACAGGTGTGAGCCACCACTCCCAGCAACATTATGGGTCCAGCGGGGGAATAGTTGTGCTATGTCCCATCCGCCAGAAGGGATATTACGCACTTGTTAAAAATAGGTTTACTTCAAGTTTGTATCAAGATTTTAAAAACGCTTACAGTATGTTGGTGAATAAAAACACGACAGGGCACACTGCTGCATTACTGTGTGACAGCAATCACATGAAAGAAGTAATCTATATAGAGGGCGAGAAACTTCTTCGAAGAAGCAGTAAACATCCACCAGCTGTTGCGAGGTGGACTACAGATTAGCTCCCTGCCCCCGTTCTTTCTGCTTCCCCAATTTTTTAAAATGAGAAAATGACTCCTTGTATGATGGAGAGCAATATTAGCAGTAAGAAATGAGTGTATGCTAATTATCCCGCATTCCGTAGAACTGCTTGGACTGCTGACAAGCTTCCCCAGAGCTGCCTCGATTCCCCGGCCCAGTTCTGCCTTCGGATACCAGTTGTGCAGACATATTTGGGAGCAGACGTTGGTTCCTTCCTTTGCTTCTCTTCCCTACTCAGACACCAAACAATCAGCATTGTGTGGAGCACATTATTGTTCTTAATGAGGCAACAGGCCCTATGTGATGGGACTCCAAGCACTGGGAGTGTTTTTTTTTTCTTTTTAGATCTAAAAAATACTCTGGAGAAGTGCAGCAAGTGAATCGGGTGGTGGGAACTGGGCAGCCTGAAGATTCTTGCATCCCATAAAAAAGAACCAGACCTCAAATTGCAACTTGCTTATGTGTTTGTTTAAAAACCAGACCAGGTTAGTGTGCCAGGCGCACGGATCCTCTCTCCGCCGGTAGGGCCGTGAATTCGCACAGCCTTTCTAGAGGACAATCTGGCAACGCTCAAGAAAAGCCTTATGGTTCTGTACATCCTTTGAGGGAGCAATTCTACAAATAGGGATTTGTTCTAAGGATATAATTCTGGATGTTTGTAAAAATAGAGTTGTAAAGTCCATCACAGCAGAGCTTATAATAATGAACAGTCGGAAACAATAGTAAGAGGTTGGTTCCATAAATTATGATACATCTATGTAATGGCATATTATATTTTGGAGAAGATGCAATAAAAAGGAAGCTAGTCAAAATATATTGTTATATGAAAAAAGCTGGCTACCAAGTGGAACATAATAGCATGAACCATTCTGTATTGAAAGTATGTACTTGCTAATTAAAAATGATGGAAAATTATACACATTTATTTCCCAAACATTGACCGAGGATCTACAATTTGCCAGACCCCCGACGTGGCTGGTGCCAAGATAGAGAACACATCGCCCGCCCTCGGGGGGTCAGGGTGAGTTGGCTTCATCACACAAGCAAAGAAGGGTGGTTGGCAGCTTTGGTGTGGCCTGGCAAAGGGGTCCCCTACATAGGCTTTTGAGGGACAATGGGGGTTTCTGGGAACAGAGGAAGCGAAACAACTTTTTTAAGGTTTTTTATTTCCATAGGTTTTTGGGGAACAGGTAGTATTTGGTTACATGAGTAAGTTCTCTACTCGTGGTGATTTTGGTGCACCCATGTCCCGAGCAGCATACGCTGAACCCAACTTGTAGTCTTTTATCCCTCACCCCATTCTCATCCGTTCCCCTGAGTCCCCAAAGTCCATTGTGTCATTCTTA
Organism: Colobus angolensis palliatus; assembly: GCF_000951035.1. Classification (NCBI taxonomy): domain Eukaryota; kingdom Metazoa; phylum Chordata; class Mammalia; order Primates; family Cercopithecidae; genus Colobus; species Colobus angolensis. Next base: position 3,481,759 of record NW_012122376.1, on the reverse strand, counting down.
TGCCTTTGCATCCTCATAGCTTAGCTCCCACTTATGAGTGAGAACATACGATGTTTGGTTTTCAATTCCTGAGTTACTTCACTTAGAAAAATAATCTAGAGGAAGCAAATTCTAGGGAAGTGGAAGCAGTGAGGAGCTTTACCTAATGTTGAGAAAAGGGAAAAGGCTTTGTTTTGGAACCTGAACTCCAGACCCCCAGACTTCCTGGGGCGGGGTGGCAGGTCCTCTGGGTAATGGGGGATGTGGTGTACCTGAGGAGACCAGATAAAGCCCTGAGCACAGAACCAGAGGAGCTGCCCTCTTTCCTGGGCTTACAAGATGTACTATGGAGACCAACTTGGTCTGATGTTCTAGATAACACTAGGCCTCTAGGGCCCTTGAAGAATCTAGGAAGGCGGCAGAAACTCCCCAAACAACTGAGATTGCATCATCTGCCAGCCCACTGCATGAAGAAGGTCTCTGACAAGGTTAAATTTCACACACAGAGATAAAAGATTGTGACATTTCTCAAGATTTTGTTGCTGTAGATTAAAATCTTAACACTTACACTTGGTTTTCAGATGTCTTTCTTGATCTAAGGAAGTAATTCAAATAGAGACCTGGGTCAAAATGCATTGGTGTTTAAAATGTTAGTAGCTTTGCAAGATTCATTTCCAAAGAGGGAACAGTTCACACTTCCAGCAGCTTTCCTGTTCGCCGACCGGCACTGTGTGTTATTAACATTTTTGTTTTTTTGACTCTATGCTGGGTTAAACACTCATTATTTTAATGTGCATTTCCCTGGCTACTGACGAGCTCGAGCATCTTTTCATGTATTTATTGTTCACGTGCACCTTTTTCCTGTGGCTTTTTTGCTTGTTATAATTGCAGGTGATTTGCCTTTGCGTTCCTGGGACGCCTTTCTCAATCATTCCATTTGGAAGTAGGTGTTTGGTAATTTGGTGCCTGTAATTAGCTAGGACCCCTCTTGCAAACTGATTTTGTTTGGCTTTGTATTATGGGAAGTTCATGAGTACGTTCACTCCCTGCTTCCTTCCCTAAATATGGGAAGGTGCTGCGTCATGAGGAGGTGCTTATCTGCATCTTCCACCAGACTGAACTTCACGACAGCTGGGATCAGGACAACTTTGACTTTTGCTTATCTTTCCACTGTTTACCCAAGTACTTTGAATTGAGGTCTCAGAGTGTTCCCCCACACCTTATTTATTAATGCTAAGTTTTTGGTTTGTATGTTTGTTTGTTTGTTTGTTTTTTATACTTTACAGTGCAGAAATTTGGCAGATAGAACCTTAACCAAGTGGCCGGAGCTAAAGTCACCAATAGGCAGATGTGCTGATGTAACTGAGGACCCGGTGTCACTTGGGTTGCTATGGTTCTGCCCAAAATGCATGGCCTGAATCCAAAGACTAATCCAATAAACTCCAATTGAGGAATATGCTACAAAGCAACTGGCCTGTGCTCTTCAAAGCTGCCAGCGTCAGGAAAGGCAGACAAGCGTCAGATCTGGTCGCTGTAAGACAGAAACTAGAGCCATGACAGTTGATGCAGTATGTCCTTGCCGGGTGGATCCAGAGTCAGAAAAATGTTGCTTTACAGGACGTTCCTGGGACAACTGGGAGTTTGCATAACGACTCCATGAGAATAGTATGGTGTCAAGGTTAAATTTCCTGAATTTGATCATTATACTGTGGTTACATAAGAGAATGTCTTTGTTCTTATGAAATTAATGCTGAAGTATTTAGGGGTGATAGGTCATGATTCTGCAACTTATTCTCAATTAGTTCAGCCAAAAAAAAAAAACCCATTATACACACATGCAAAAGACAAAGAGAGGTGGTGACAGCAGGGAGAGGAAGCAAATGTGGTTAAATGTTAACAATTGATGAATGTAAGTGAAAGGTAGGTGAGTGGTTATCACACTTTTTAAAAAGTAAGTTTGGCCGGGCGCGGATGGCTCAAGCCTGTAATACCAGCACTTTGGGAGGCCGAGACGGGCAGATCACGAGGTCAGGAGATCGAGACCATCCTGGCTAACACGGTGAAACCCCGTCTCTACTAAAAATACAAAAAACTAGCCAGGCGAGGTGGTGGGCGCCTGTAGTCCCAGCTACTCGGGAGGTTGAGGCAGGAGAATGGCGTAAACCCGGGAGGCGGAGCTTGCAGTGAGCTGAGATGCAGCCACTGCACTCCAGCCTGGGCGACAAAGCGAGACTCTGTCTCAACAACAAAAAAAAAAAAAAAAAAAAAAGTAAGTTTGGCACTTTCTAAAACAAAACGTAATTTCTTGTGTTGGGCAAGAGGATCAAGAGCTCTCAAGTCATATTAAAATCGAGCGCCTTTTCTGGAGTGGCCCAGGTTGGAGGACAAAATTTAGCACCCGCCAGAGCGCTGCATCCATGATATTAACGGTGGCTTATAGCAACTTCTCTTTGTGTCAACTTTCATGAGTTTTGTAGATAAAGAGGGTTGAGAACGCATTCTGGCACTTCTTTAGTATCATCTCATACACTCTCAATCCAGTATCAACTTATCCCAAACCAAATTCAACCACAAGGCTGTTGCTGCTGCTTAAAGAGGAGTAAACACTTGGCCATGCTCTGGGAAATCCGCTGAGCTCAGGGGGTCATTCTGTAAGACACTTAAGACCTGACTCTTAAGATCTGTGCCACCCCCTGGTTCTGGTTTTAGTGGCTCACGGTAGATGTCTTTGTCAATCAAATTAGCTGAATAATTGTTTGGCTCTTTACTCTGAGTTCCATAGATCTGCAGCAAAGAAAGGCCTTTGTATCCCATATGTAGAAATGAGATTAATGAAAGAAGTGTGGCTTATGGTGCACCAGAAGAAAGGAAGCCTGACAGGCGACTGGTGTCAGATGGAGAAGCACAAAGTCCAACATCCATGTGTCCATCATCCTGACACTGACTGGGACAAACAGCACATTCACTGTAAAGTTTTCTTGGGTTATTAGGACTGTTTTAACAATAGAAAGACCGTATCTATATTAGCACTTTAACGACACCGTAGGAGAAAACAGAATTCATTTAAGATGGTTTTGCCTTCTGGTCAGGATGGTTGCAGATACTGGGCTGGGGAAGAGGGCAGGCAGCAATGGAGCCAATCGTTGGGGACAAGACTGCTCACAGAGCATTGAGAAGGAAGCCTCTGGGAAGCGGATTCGGAACCAGACAAGGAAAGGACCTGAGGTAACAGTGAGAGCCACGGAAGGTTGTAGGGAGGGACCATTCTCCTGGAGCTGGAAAACCGGCCAGCCCTGGTACCCAGGGCACCACTGCTGCAAATCCCTGCACTGAGCTCAGCTCAGTGGGCGTTCTAGGTCCCACAGTGCTGAGGATGAAATGTGGAGAATTTTTGCAGGGAAAACAAGGATGAACAGGAAGGAAGGGCTGGAAATAGGAGCCTGGATAAATGGTGCTGGACATGGAATTCCTCGGTCTGGAGAAGAGCTGAGTGGGAGGTTTTGTCAAATAAATTAAGTCTATGTCCAAGACTATTTTAGATTGGGGGAAGGAAGGCAAACACTTCAGGGTCCCTGCCCCTAAGGGAAGAGAGACGGGGACATAAACAAAGTTCTCCTGCAGTCAAGGGCAGACCTGATTGGTGGCCCCAACTGTAGGTTTCACAGTCTAGTGTGATCAGAACACACAATGTTGGGCACTGACATAGAGTTGCTAACTTTTTATTTATTCAAATCGAGAAGACATTTAAAAACGCAAACTCACCTACTATCACCATTATTTTAAGAAACAGGGACTTTCTGCCACCAGGAAAGCTGGAAGCCCTGATTTTCAGAACAGAGGACAGTGCTGAATATGTTTAGTTCAGTGGGAGTGCACTCCCTTATTTTCTTTTTTTGTTCAAACCAATGCAAACTTCCTCTGGTGTGGCAGACTCTCTAGCAGCGTGGCCACCTCAGCTCAGAGCCCTGGAGCCCACAGCTTCAATGGGGCAATTAACCTGAGGGCTGCAGGATGCTCGCCTGTTAGCTGCGCTGTTGCCCTCTGGAGAGCCCTGGCCTTCTAATTAATGGAACAGGGATGGCTTTACTGTGCGCTAACAAAGGGACTTTAGGTGATTGGAGGCAGGTGACTTCTGGACTTAATGCAGTGATTTGATTTGATTTGTGACCTTTACTCCCCATTTTAAGCAGAAGAATGGACGCCTATAATTGTGTACTGTGTTATTTCTTCTTCTGTATTTAACCTTCAATATTACCTCCAGGCGAATGCCTGCTCTTCCCGGGGCCCCAGGAGAGGGCTACCTTGTTTACTCATCTCATCTTCAACCCTCCCCTCCCTTCCTAAGCTGACATTTTCAGCTAAACTGGAAAAAGGGGAAAAAGTGTAGGTAAATTGTTAAGATTCTCTGTTTCTTGATTCTGAGCTGAAGAACTTCCTTCTGGATTCAGAAGAAGCAGAGCTACCTGACTGGAGTTATTTCACAATTCTGGCCCATTTAATTTAGGGAAATATTAGGGGCACATTGGTGTTAAGCCCCCATCCCCACTGCACACTTCTCCCACCGTGGTGCAGCCAGGCTATGGAGGAGCTGACTCAGATCCAGGGTGGGCAAGGCGGGGCTGAGGTCAGTGTTCTGCTTGCCAATGGTGGGGCCCAATACTGGCTGCTGAGATTTGAGGTTTTCTCTGGCAGCTTCTGAGAATGTTCACCTTACTCTTAAGAGAGCCAGGATTTCTTTCTCCCTCTGAATGTGCAAGATGCAGCCTGTTGCTCTGAATGCTGTAGTCAGTGGTCTTATAACCAGGAGTGAACCAGTTGTAGGACAGAGCTAATGATGAAGATGGTAGAAACAGAGAGACAGGCAGGCTCTGGACTTGGAGACTTTGGTGACATCACTGTGCTGCCTGGTCAACCATCCCTGACACCCCATCCACCTGGAGTTTGGTGCCCTGTGAGTCAACGACTTCCTTCTGCTGAAGCCAGTTTATGCTGGGGTTTTTCTTCTTGTAGCCACAGCCTCCTAACTGATACCACATGCAGTTTTACTTCTTTCCCCCTTGTTTAACTTGAATAGGCGTGCTTTCTTCTGCTTCTCATGAATTCCTCCACCACCTCTATCCTGCTCTTCTGGGGACTTGTGAATGTGTATGTGTGTGTTCATGCGCACACACAGAACTGTTGAAATAAACTGGTTAATGAATTGTCCTTTCTCCTTCCTGAGCCTCCCAAATTCTTCCTGCGACCTACTCAGGTTGTCTGAACTCCACATCCTCCCAGATCGAGTTGAAATGTTACCTTCCTGAAGAGCCTTCCTGATTCCTAAGGGGATTGCTCACCTCTCATTTATGCCTCCACTGTGCATTGATTAGGGACAGGGGAGCAGCCAGGAGGCTTCTAAGGGGTCAGAATTAGGATATGGTTTTAGCTGTGTATGACAAAGACCTAATACCATTGCTTAACTGAGGTATCTATCACTTATGTGAAAGTCTGAGCAGGCATGTGGGTTTGCACCACAAAGCCATCAGAGCACAAGGTCCTTCTCTCTTGTGGCTCCACAGTCCCTAATGTATTGCTCTTTCGTGCATGGTGCAATGTGGCTGGCCACCATGTAGGGGAGGGAGCATGGGGGGAAAGGTAGGACACACTCCTTCCCTTTAAAGACACAACCTTACTTCTACTCTCATCCCATTGGCTAGAAGTTAATAAAATAGCCTCAGCTAGCTGCAAAGGAGTCTGGGAAATGTAGTCTTGATATTCAGTCATTGTGTGTCCAGCAAGAGTTTGATTACAGTGGAAGGAGGAGGGATTAGATATAGGGGGGCCACTCAGTCTCTGTAAACGTCAATGGTATCAATCACAGATGCTTCTTAAGGCAGGCTTCCACATATGACTCCTTACCCAATGGGTAAAATGTAACTTAGTTCCATTCCCACCAAAGGAGAAAGCCAGTGGAGTAGAAAATTCCCTGCTGGTGCCAGCTCAGTGAGTGATGCTGCACCAGGCACAGGCAAGGTACAGAGCAACTTCAGGCCATACCTTCTAGCCTGGGACCCCTTGGCAACAGCTACCTGGAGCTGGCATCTCAGGACACCAAATTCTGAAACGAAAAGAGTGCATGGCATGGTGCTATTTACTGTGCGTGAGGAATTTCTTTCATTATCTACATTTTATATAATCTAATATGACTCCACTCCCCACACGACACTTGACTGGTTTGGTGAATCACATACCACAGCAGAAATGAAAATATGCACTACAGCAGCATGAGAAATGTCCTGTTGGCAGCAAAACCTGAACAAGAACTTTCAGCTGCATTTTGAATGAGTCTTTGTCACCATACCCACACAGAACACCACTCTCCTTAGCGCAGATGAGGGGCTGATGCTCTCCAGTTTGGGGTGTCAAAAATTTGCTGAAGGAAAGACAGTGCCAAATAAGCTGTAATATTCTGCTCAGTACATGCAATAAGTTGCTTATTTCAACCAAAAAGAAAAACTATGCTATTCTTATGAATTAAAAAAAAAGAATTTCTTCCACCCCTCTGACTGTTAAACAAATATTTAAAAGGTGTTGTTTTGAAGGAGAGTGGCCAATCACTAAGAGCCTGCTCCCATGTCAACCACAGTCTTTGCTGGGTCTCTTGCTAGACACAGGCGTTGCATTGTTTGTGCATAATTCCCTTTCGCCAGAGTGAACTCCAAGATCCTTGAAGTCAAGAATGTGCCTTCGGTCTCAATGCCCCCAAATACTGGGAGCTATATGTGAAGCCCTAGGAGTGCTTCCTTTGTGGTGACCTCTGATCTGTGGCTTTTCTTTGCCAGCTTCATCCTGTAGGTGAGATGAACGAGGCGCCCACTGTTCTAATTGGCAGGACTGCAATTGTATTTCCCAGACTACACTGGTAGAAGGTGAGTATTAGGATCTGGATGAAGGTTCTGCGGTTAAGTCAGTGGGAGAATCTCTGCCTCCAACACTTATCATTTGGAAATTCACATTAATGGCACACATTTGAATCCCAGAGGCTCTGATAAGATCGGCTGTAAATAACTTGATTTAACTTTGTTCACTCCAGTGTGTCCCAAACTTACATAACCACACTTTTTTGGAGTTATATTTTATTTTCTTTAAAAAGTTATTCTTGTGACATATTTTGAGCACTCAGGAAAGGCTAGAGGACAGCATGGTAAGTACTCTGGGGTTTCTCACTTGCTGTGTTCTGTCTCAACATCTGGTCATATTATAAGAGATTTTAAAAAATCAACCCCTTTTTTTACCTAACACCTAGTGAGGTCATAAAGAGCCTACAGTGGGGAAGTGCTGGCCTGCTAAGCGGGCTCCCTCATCAGGCTTGGTCCCATATGCAGGCTCCACACCCCTGCTAATCAGCCCTCCTAAATTAACATTCCCATGGCAATGCCCTCTTTCCTCACAACACCTTCCCTGGCTCCCCACTGCTCCCAAGGAAAGTCTCCATCTCTCTTCCAGGGTCCTCATTTTCAAACCTTGACATGTGCTGTCTGAGCCTTGGGGTGTTTCTAGTGGGGGCACGTGCTGTTGCTCAGAAGCCCACGGTTCATAGCACTGGCTCTGTCTCACCCAGGCCTTCTCTCTTGCCTCTAGTTAGAGTTCGCCCTTTAAGGCCCTGCTCAAATGTCCCTTCACTCATAATCCTTTACTGGGCCACCTCAGCCTCTGACGTTCTAGAGGCTGATCTATATCATGCCTCTGTAGACACCTGTCGCTTCCAGGAGTTTTTAGTCACTCTTGTATTCAAGCTCTTTGAGGACAGGGACTCTGTTTCCTACAAGTTTGCATTCTGTAGCTCTTGGCACAGAGTGCAGCCTTCATAGATGGTGGTTGAGTATATGAATGAAAGAATGAAGGAATGAATGGATACAACATGCCCTGTCTTTGGATGATCTTGAGAGCTGGGATTGGAGAGTGTGGTGAAAGAAAAACCTGGAATGACCACAAAAGTAGTGTTTCATGAAGATTTGGCCCTGACAAGGAGTTTGGCCCTTGCAGTGAGACCACCAGCAGGCGTGAGCAGGGGCACAAGGCCAATTCTGGACTTGTTGGTGTGAAGTGACTCCCAGAAGTGAAGATGAGCACTGCCTCTACCAGTGAGGACCCAGGTGACCAGATTAGGGTTATTAAAGGAAATCTGGGGGTTGCTCAAAAAGTTAAGCATAGAATTGACTCTGTAATTCCACTCCTCGGTGTATACCCAAAGGACTGAAAACAGGTGTTCAAACAAAAACTTGTACACTCACGTTCAAAGCAGCACTATTCACAATCAGCAAAAGGTGGAAACAACCCAAATGTCCATCAGGTGACAAATGAATAAACAAGCCATGGTCTATCCATACAATGGATAAAAGCCAAGAAAGTATGAAGCTCTGACACATGCTACAATGTGGATGAACCTTGAAGACATTATGCTGAGTGAAAGAAGCCAAACACAAAGACCACACATTGTATGCTCCACTGATGTGAACTGTCCAGAATAGGTAAATCCATAGAGACAGTAAGGAGATTAATGGTTACCAGGGACTGGGGAGAAGAAGCAGGAAGAGTGACTGCCTGATGGTTATAGGGTCTCCTTTGGGGGAGAAGAAAGTGTTCTGGAACTTGATAGAGGTGGTGGGCACACAAAATTGGGAGTTAACTAAATGTCATTGAATTGTACACTTTAAAATTATTCCTTTTATGTTATGTGAATTTCATCTTAGTTAAAAAACACTTAAAAAGGAGGAGGGATTTGGGAATCCCCAGCCTGGGGAAAATGATGGTCTCCATCAGGAAACCATTGGAAGAGAAGTGACCAAGGATTTGGAAGTGGCAGGGGAGTTAGGACAGAAGCAATACGAGAAGTAGAAGGAGAGCCTGAGGCTCCAGCAGTGGGGGAGGGAGGTATAAGTGGGGAGCATGTGGCCAGCAGCCCTCAACGTGGGAGAGCAGTTGGAGAATGAAGAGCTGCAGGAAAGGTCACTGGGCTTAATTATTTAATGCTTCTTTACTGAGCACCTGCTGTGTGCCAGGATCTTTACTGATGACTGGGATTTCAGCAAAATTCCAAGATACAAAATTAACGTATAGGCTCTCTATACGTTACTGGGTGTGATGGCTCACACCTGTAATCCCAGCATTTTGGGAGGCTGAGGCAGATGGATCACTTGAGGTCAGGAGTTTGAGACCAGCCTGGCCAATGTGGCAAAACCCCATCTCTACTAAAAATGCAAAAATTAGCCAGGTGTGGTAGCACATGCCTGAAAACCCAGCTACTAGGGAGGCTGAGGCAGGAGAATTGCTTGAACCTGGGAGGCGGAGGTTGCAGTGAGCCAAGATCACGCCACTGCACTCCAGCCTGGGCGATAGAAAAAGACTCTGTCTCAAAAACAAACAAAAAAATAATAATGGACAAACATCCACCAACAACCTCCAAGTTGAAAGCCAATCAAGAACACAATCCTATTCACAATAGCCACAAAAATAATAAAATACCTAGGAATACAGCTAGCCAGGGAAGTGAAATATCTCTACAACGAGAATTATAAAACACTTCTCAAAGAAATCAGAGATGACAAACAAATGGAAAAACCTTCCATGTCATGGATAGGAAGAATCAATATTGTTAGAATGGCCATACTGCCCACAGCAATTTACAGATTCAGTGCTATTCTTATGAAACTATCAATGACATGCTTCACAGAATTAGAATAAAACGATTCTAAAATTCATATGGAATCAAAAAAGATCTTGAATAGCCAACGCAATCTTAACCTAAGCAAAAGGAACAAAGCTGGAGACGTCACATTACTTGACTGCAAACTAATCTACAAGGCTATGGTAACCAAAATGGTATGGTACTGGTACAAAACAGACACATAGACCAATGGAACAGAATAGAGAGCCTGAAATAATGCTGTACACCTACAACCATCTGATCATTGACAAAGTCAACACAAACAAGCAATGAGGAAAAGACTCCCGATTCAATAAATGGTGCTGGGATAACTGGCTAGCCATATGCCAAAGAGTGAAACTGGGCGTCTTCCTTGCACCATATGTGAAAAGTAACTCAAGATGGATTAAACACTTAAATGTAAAGCCTAAAACTATAGAAACCCTGGAAGATAACCTAGGAAGTACCATTCTGGGCACAGGACTTGGCAAAGGTTTCATGACAAAGATGCCAAAAGTAGTTGCAACCAAAACAAAAATTGACAAATGTACTTAATTAAACTAAAGAACTTCTGCACAGCAAAAGAAACAATCAACAAAGTAAACATACAACCTACAGAATGGGAGAAAATATTTGCAAACTATGCGTTTGACAAAGGTCTAATATCTAGAATCTACAAGGAACTTAAATTAACAAGCAAAAAACAACTCCATTAAAAAGTGGGCAAAGGACATGAACAGACACTTTTCAAAAGAAGACATACATGCAGCCAACAAGCATATGAACAAAAAGCTCAATATCACTAATCATTAGAGAAATGCAAATCAAAACCACAATGAGATACCATCTTGCATTAGGAGAATGGCTATTATGAAAAAGCCAAAAAATAACAGATATTGATGAGGTTTCAGAGAAAAGGGAACACATATACACTGTGGGTGGAAGTGAAAATTAGTTCAACCACTGTGGAAAGTAGAGTGGCGATTCCTCAAAGAGCTGAAAATAGAACTACCATTTGATTCAGCAATCCCATTGTTGGATATATCCTCAAAGGAATATAAACCATTCTACCATAAAGACACATGCGTGTGTATGTCCATTTCAGCACTATTCATAACAGCAAAGACATGGAATCAACCTAAATGCCCATCAGTGGTGCACTGGATAAAGAAAATGTGGTACATATACACCTTGGAATACTACACAGACTTAAAAGAGAACAAAACCATATCTTTTGCAGCCATATGGGTGGAGGCCATTACACTAAGTGAACTAATACAAGAACAGAAAACCAAATACCTCATATTCTCGCTTACAAGTGGGAGCGAAATATTGAGTACATACACATGAACACAAACAGGGGAACAACAGACACCAGGGAGGGTGGGAAGAGTGTGAGGATCAAAAAATGACTTGTCATTATTACCTGGGGGATGAAATAATCTGTACACTAACATCTATGACACAATTTACCTATATAACAAACCTGCACGTGTATCCCTGAACCTAAAATGCAAGTGAAAAATAAAAATGAAAAAAAAAAAGAAAAAGTGGCTTTCTGAAAGCCAGGGTGCTGGGAGTGAAACCAGGTCATAAGCACCTCAGGTGGGGACTTGCAGAGAGGAGATGGAAGTGCCAGATGCAGAAGGACAAGAGACGGGAGGTGGCATCGAGCAGGGCCACAGGATCCAATGAGAACATTCATGTTAAGATGGTGGGCTCAGGGCTGGGCATGGTGAATCACATCTGTAATCCCAGCACTTTGGGAGGCTGAGGTGGGAGAATTGCTTGAAGCCAAGAGTTCAAGACCAGCGTGTGCCACATAGTAAGACTTTATCCATCTCTACAAGAGAAATATATAAAAAACTAGCCAGGTATGTTGGTGGACACCTGTAGTCCCAGATAATCTGGAGGCTGAGGTGAGAGGATCAGTTTAAGCTGCAGTGAGCTGTGATTGTATCACTGTACTCCAGCCTGGGCAAAACAGGGAGACTTCATCCCTTAAAAAAAAAAAAAAAAAAAAAAAAAAAACGGAAAAAAAGATGGTGGGTTCAGAGGACCATTTAACACTGAGGGGAAATATTTCCAAAAGGGGAGGAGTGTGAAGGAACCAGATGGGGAAGGGTTAATTCTGAGACGTGTACCTCGAACAGCCACTGAGCCCCACCGATGATGTGCCAGTGGGCTTATCCCAGGGGTGTCTTTGTGCATTTTGTGCTGCCATAACAGAATACCAGAGACACAGTGTTTTATAACAAAGAGAAATTTATTTCTCACAGTTGTAGAGGCTGGGAAGTCCAATGTCAAGGTGCCACCATTGCAAGGGAATTCTTGCTGCATCATCCCATGGCAGAAGATGAGAGGGTAAGAGAGAGGGCAAGAGGGGCCTGAACTGGCTTTGATAACAAACCTACTCCCTCTATAACGACATTATTCCATGTATGAACCAGACATCTCCCATTGGGCCCCAGTTCCCAACACTGTTGCATTGGGGAGAAAGTTTTCAACACATAAACCTTGGGGGATACACGCAAACTGTAGCAGGGGGTTACTATTTTGGATGAGGTCCAAAGGTGGCAATTATGGCTTTGTTGGTTTCTGGTCCTTGTGGGAGGTGGCCCTGAAGGATGTTGAACATCAAATACTTTAAACTGTTCTAACCCCCTTTTGGGTATCCCATTCCTGACTGCCAATCACGGCTTCTTTTCCTAAATTATCCAACTGAGGGGCAGCTGGCAATTTGTAACTGTTCCTATCAGATCACTGAGGCCCAAATTAAGCCCAAAGGTTTGAAGAATGTCACGATAGTTTTGATGTCTCCCTGCTACCACTCTGCTGGCCAACAAGCGTTGGCATATGTGACTCCATTCTGTCCAAAACTAATTCAGTGCTTAAGAACGCGAGCACTTTCCAAAGACCATCTGTTTACTCTTCTGCTTAAGGAACTCCACTCTCCCCCAGCCTCCTAGGATTGAATTCAATAAATCCTGACATGGAGGGATGTTTTTTTGGCGGGTCTAGAAATTGAATGTTTTCCAAATGGTACATTATTGATATTAAAACCGATTTGTGCATCGCCAGCCATCAAAGAAATGTACTAAATAATATCTCCAGGAATGAAAAGGAAATTGAAAAGCCTGTCCACGGGCATTTATCAGCAAAAACACTAGCCTCAACTGTAAAATTCAGCAAGTGAGAAATCTACAGACTCCTACAAACAAAGGAAAGCTACTCCGATATATTCAGACTCAAATCCACTTCCAACCTACTTAGAAACACCTGACATAAAATAAACTTTCTCGCGCAGCCCTGGCTCTTTTCCCTGCTCCAGACTGCAGCCACCACGAGGAAGACTTAGGAGTGAGAGACTTTGGGTTCAAATCCCGATTCCCACCTTCTGCCTCCACACACATGGAAGCTGTGTGTGATCTTGTACAAGTTATGCAAACTCTCCCAAACCTCAATTTCCTCATTAGTTACAATACCTTTCTTATGAGATTGGGTGACTAGTAAATGACATGGCACATAGTAGGTCTGTAGATCTTTCTTTCATTTCCTTTTCCAGCTATGGCTCTGTGCTCCGTGGCATACATGTGGTTGCTGAGAAGCACGTTAGAGCCAGTGTGGTATCAGTTCATCCTGCTTGACGGGTTGGCTTGCTTGCTGCCTGTTTGCTGACTCAAAGAATGTAATTTCCTAACGCAGAACACGAAACAGAGTAGTGGATATTTAATCAACATTTTGTTGAATGCATAAGGATCACATACAATATAATTCTGTGAGTAACTTAAGTAAAGCAGTGACATAAATATTTAAAGACTTGTTGAGAATGCAGCTGTAAATCTGTATTGATTGCTACTGCACGTTTTACAGAACGTTCGAAATTTCTGTAGATCATCACAATGAAGGACAGCGCTCCTGGTGATTTGGAGGCAGGTAGTTTCCACTGGTCACGGGAGTGGAGTCATCTGTCTTCCATCAATGGAGTTTCCAGGCTGGTCCGGGGGCTTTTGGGGATCTTTCAGGGATGGATGACCACAGCAAATTTCTTCTCAATTTTCTACTATTATTTAAATCCCAAGACAGTGATATTCATGCCAGAGTCACCAATGGACATCACATATTTGCCTTAAATTTTATCTTTAGAATATATTTGTGACAAATGTTTTAGGACCCATAATTTTTTTTAAAAAAAACATTATGTTCATTCTAATGTGTGACAGTTCAATTTTAACCAGCTGGGGCAACCACTCCGTCACCTGGCTTGACTATGAAATAAAGCTTCCAGGGTCTTCCCTGTGCACAGGTGTGAATTTCCAATAAGTGTGTCACTGTGAAAAAGACTGCGGCTCTACAACGGCCTTTTCCCCTGAACTTAGCTGTGTAAACCAAATCACACAACCCACACGCTGTGCCCAGTTAAAGGCTAGGCAGGTTCAAGTGCATCCGCCTGGCACCCTTTCACATAATATATTATTGGTCCAATGATCATGCTGTCTTGTGATTATTTTACAACTTGTGAATTTTAAGGGTTTATTGTCTGACTTACATTTGATAAAACATGAAGGCAGTTGAAAAAATAAAACCATATGTCATCTCAAGAAAAACAGAGAAGTATATCCTCATAGTCATGGGTGATGCCAAGCCATCTTAAAGGAGGTATGAGTGTGAGGATACAAACAGGTAAGGACTAATACACATGGACACACACTCACACCTACTATTCACAGAAGAAAAGGTTGCCGAATTTCACTTTGTTAAAACTAAGCACTTCTGCTCATCAGAATACACTGAGAGTGAAAAGGCAAACCAAAGACTGGAAAAGATATTTACAACACATGCATCTGACAAAGGACTTGCATCTAGAACACAGGAGGAGCATGTACAAGCCAATAAGGAAGAGGAAACCCAACAAACAAATAGGCAAAAGACTTGAGCAGGCACATCACACACGAAAAAGATATTCGAGTGGCAAATAACCATGTGGAGGTATGGTCAGCTTCATTACGCTCAGGAAATGTTAATTATAATTATCATAAGACACCACTGCACACTCTCTAGGATGGCCTAAGAAAAGACTTAAAACTAAGTGGTGGGGAGGAAGTGGGGCAATGAGAGCTCGCATGGATTGCTGGTGAGAGAGTCCCTCGTACAACTTCTTTGGAAACCTGTTTGGCAGTCTCGATTGAAGCTGAGCAAACATATCCCTTAGAACCCAGCAGTTAGATTACTTGGTATATATCCAAGAGATAAAAGTGCATATACCCGCAGGTGAATGTACAAAAATATACATACCGGCTTGAATTAAAAACTAGAAATAATCCAAGTGTCATCAAGAGTAGAATGGAGAAATCCACCGTGGTGTGTTCATGGAATGGAATACCCCACAGGAAAGAAACAAAGAATAAACTACTGCTACACTCAACGACATGGATGACTCTCACAGACACAAGGAAGAATGAAAAAAGCCAGACACAAAAGAGAATACACCGTGTGTTAATTTATAAGATGCTTAAGAATAGGCAAAACTCATCTATAAAAAAGAGGTCATAATAGTGATCATACTTGTCTCTCTGTGTGTGTGTGAGCTGTGACTAGTGAGGGGCGTGTGAGAATGTTTTCATTGCGAACATTTTATTTCTTGATCAGAGTGACGGTTATGTGCAAAGGGGGCATATATACGTAAAAATCTATTAAAAGAACACTAGATTTGTACACTTCATTATATGGATGTAAGAGTGTAATAAAAAAGGAGAAAGAATGAGAGCCAGTAGTGTGCTGCCAAATATTTAACAACCAACTCTCTAGGGAAAAACCTCCACCCTGTTTTCTACTATTTCTAACTTCTATGGCATACCTACTCTCATCATGGCCAATTTCCAGTTATAGTCGATTAAAAAAAGGTGTGCAAAATTCCTGAAAATTTAACATTCAGCTTTCATGAGCTGTTTCACAGTGGTTCATGGAACACCACTGGTGAAAACAACTGATGATGCTTGTGATAGCTCAGATTAGATCTAAAACTGACCCACTCCTCTTTTAAGTTTTTGAAATCACTTAGCTAAGAGGACATCTTAAGGTAGTCGTGTAAGCTGCTTAAAAACTACTTACCTGCCTGAATCAAGATTCTCTTAATATTAAAGAACTAAAAATATAGAAATAAATGGATTACTGAGGCTGATATTGTAATTTTCATCCATAACTCCTGGCTTTATTTTTTTATTTTTTTGAGACGGAGTCTCGCTCTGTCGCCCAGGCTGGAGTGCAGTGGCCGGCTCTCAGCTCACTGCAAGCTCCGCCTCCCGGGTTCCCGCCATTCTCCTGCCTCAGCCTCCGGAGTAGCTGGGACTACAGGCGCCCGCCACCTCGCCCGGCTAGATTTTTGTATTTTTTAGTAGAGACGGGGTTTCACCGTGTTAGCCAGTATTGTCTCGATCTCCTGACCTCGTGATCCGCCCGTCTCGGCCTCCCAAAGTGCTGGGATTACAGGCTTGAGCCACCGCACCCGGCCGGCTTTATTTTTTACATGCTTATTATAAAGCTTTGCCATTTTCATTTTATAAGGAAATGCTATAAACATTAAATTTATAAAATATCTATTTCCTATATTGAGGAGTGAAGTACTCAAAACTCTATGACATAAAACATAACTTTTACAAAAGGGAATATGTTTTGATGTGTAATTTGGAATTTCTGAGAGGAGATCAGGAATGGGCTGGATCCAGGGGTTCAAACAACATCAGAGTTCTATCACTCTTGTAATCTCTCAGCCTGTTTGCCTCTAGCTCTTTGTATTCCAAGCAAGTTCTTTACATGTGGTGAGTGGCAAGTAGTAGCCATGTGTGTTAGTCCTTTCTCACATTGCTGTAAAGAAATACCTGAGACTGAGTAATTTATAAAGGAAAGAGCTTTAATTAGCTCAGTGTTCCACAGGTCATAGAGGAAGCATGATGCTAGCATCTGCTCAGCTTCTGGGGAGGCCTCAAGAAACTTACAATCAGGCAGGAGGTGAAGGGGAAGCAGGCACGTCTTACATGGCAGGAGCAGGAGCAAGAGGAGGTGGGAGGAGCTGCACACTGACGTGCAACCAGATCTTATGAGAACTCACTAACACCATGGCAGCACCAAGGGGGATGGTATTAAACCACGAGGAACCACCTTCATGATCCAATCACTTCCCACCAGGCCCCACCTCCAACACTGAGGATTACAACTCGACATGAGATTTGGGCAGGGACCCAGACAGATCCAAACCATATCATCATGCTTACATTATCCTTACAGCTTCTAATCCCAAAGAGAGGGAGAAAGTTTGGCAAAGACCCTAACTGGCCTGACTTAGATCAAATGTCCATCTTAGAACCAACCAGCATGGCTGGGGTACAGGGTTCTGTAACTCACTCGGTTGGAGTGCACCCACTCAGGTCTGGAGACCAGCCCTGGAATCACATAGATTGTGCAGGCTAACTATGGAATGACAGAAAGGTGGCCCTGCACGGTGAGTGGCAATGAGCAGACAAAGGCTTCACACTGCACAGTCTGTAAATTTCATTCAAATAAAAGACATTTGGAAGCGGGAACTCACAGGCAGAGAGGAAGGAAAATTCAAGGCACCGGGAAGAAGTCATGTGAATAGAGACACATAAGGGAAAGAAGTTGAAGGACAAGGTGAGGGGCCTGCGTGTCAGGGATGTGGAGGCAGGAGGTGGAACAGAAACCGCATCAGACCGGGCAGGGTTGATATTTTTAGTCTTCCCAAACGCTGTAAATTGGATAGTTAAAATATACAGTATATTAAGCAAGGCAGTTATAAGAGGGGGAATGATTTTTAAAGTAAACAGAGATCGGGAAGGTTACAGGATTTTTATGTTATGCCGCATAAAGTGATTTTAAATATTTTAAATTTCAGCAGAGCAGGTACTTACTGTGGATGAAGCCCAACAAAAGCAAAAATTGATTATCAGCTGTAATACTGAAAATGTGTTTTCTCTTTTGCTTGTTGATGCTTGCCAATTCTAAAAACAGATGTCCAAAATTCTTACAGGTCTCTGCAGTTCCCGAGACTCAAAACTAATGGGTGACTTGAAGATTTGTTATATATAAACTTATAGAAAATTTTGTTGTTATGTTTTAATTTTTTAACTGCAAGGTCTTTTGCACCTAATGCACCTGTGTTCTTTAATAATGAACACAGTTTTCTTACATTGAGGGTGGGGTATAGATTGGAATAGTCTCTATGGAAGACAATTTGGTGATATCAACCAAAAATGTACATGCACCTAACTCTTGACTGAGTAGTTCTGTCCATAATAATTTATCCTGCAGATCTATTCGCAAACATGCAAAAAGATGTAATCAACAATGGTATTTGTTGAAACACCGTAATCGCCAACAACTAGAAGTAAACTCAATGTCCATCTTTAGGGAACCAGCTAAAAAATTATATCATAAAGAATTTATATTCATAAAATGGATTATTGCCCAACCTTTTTTTAAAGATTAGTCCCAACAGATTCGTGCTGGGCAGGTCTTGGCTTGCTTGATCTCATCCATGCAGGCCCTGGGTGCAGGATGAGTCTGATGTGACTCCGGAAGCCATGGGGACAGAGGGCAAGGAAGTGCAGAGACCTGGCAACCTCTCTGCAGCTCTGATTCTTCACCTGTAGAATGAGGTCTAACATGTCCACCTTGCAGTGTTCTTGAAACGATTAGAGGTCATTTACCACATTTTAGCCATATGACTGTACACAAGTTACCCACACTTCTCTGAGGCTCATCTTCTGAATCTACAGAATAGGACTCACCTGATAGGATTGTTGTAAAGGTTACGCGAGAAAAAGCCATGTAAACCACAGGAAATGATGCTCGGGACACCGTGTGCACACAACACCTGGTGCTGGCAGTGATTATTACTATTTCCATCTGGAAGTGATCACGCCCTCCTCTGAAGCCCCCAGCACCTTCAACCTCTCCTCTGGCAGTCACCTTTCCTCCTCGTGGGAGAGGTCCATGTCTGACCTTCCATGCCAGGCTCTCAGAGACCACAGCTTCCGGCCCACATGGTGCTTTGCATGCAGCAGGTGCCCTGCAAATGTGAGCTGAAGAATGAACACACGGAAGCTCATTCTGGTAAACAGCTTTTAAGATCTAGTGATGAATTAGCGATGGAAATTTTTCACCCCGAAAAAGTAAACCATGCTGGGTGTGGTGGCTCACACCTGTAATCCCAGCATTTTGAGAGTCTGAGGTGGGAGGATCACTTGAGCTCAGGAGTTCAAGACTAGCCTAGACAACAAAGTGAGACTCTGTCTCTACATTAACAAACAAACAAACAAACAAAACCCAACTAGCTAGGTATAGTAGCATATGCCTGTAGTCCCAGCTACTCAAGAGGCTGAGGAGGGAGAATTGCTTTAGCCTGGGAGGTCGAGGCTGCAGTGAGCGGTGATTGCACTACTGCACTCCCACCTGGGCAACAGAGTGAGACCCTGTCTCAAAAAAAAAAAAAAAAAAAAAGAAAAAAGAAAAAACTAGTAAACCATGAGCAAGATTTAAATGTATTAAATGGATAAACCTCAAAAAAATGTACTTGCAGTGAAAAAATAAAGTCAGAGAATAAGGAATATTCCAAATCACTTACGTAAATTTTTAAAGGCACGAAATGCTTTCTGTAGATGAATAGGACTATAAAATTATTACCTAAGATGCAAAGATGAGCACAATCCATGAGAAAGCCTCCTTTGGGTAGGTGGGAGGGGCATGTGCAAGGCTTGAAGGTCAAGGGAGTTTAGCTTTATCTGGATTGTTCTAACATTTTTTTAAAGGACAATGGGTTCATATGGGTTGTATCATCTTGAAAGATAATAACCATGAGTAAAAAACTGGGTACAAATATAGCAAAATGTTAGTAGTGGTTGATTCTGGGTGCTGGAAATATGGGTTGTAATTATTTTTCCTTTTTTAGCATTTATATTTAGTTTTTCTATTATTAAATTTATTATAAATTTAATTAAAATACATTACATCTTATTAGCCAAATAAGTAGTTTTTGCACAGATAAAAGAGGCACATTATACCAATTCAAGGTACAAATGATTAGACATGGGAGGATCTCATCCTTTTTCCATCCCACCCTGGCTGCCCAGATCCTCTCGCTACAGTCAACAACTGTTACATGTGTCTGAAGAATTTTTTCAGAGATAGAGAGTAGGTTTATATACGTGTATTTTTTGTACAAATGGTAGCATTCTATAAACACTTTTCAGTAACTTATTCTTTTAAACTTGATAGAACATCTTGTAGTCAGTTCTCTCTCTCTCTCTCTAGACTCTTTAAAAAAAGGTTGGACAATAATCCATCTTATGAATATAAATTCTTTATGATATAATTTTTTAGCTGGTTCCCTAAAGATGGACATTGAGTTTACTTCTAATTGTTGGCGATTACAGTGTTTCAACAAATACCATTGTTGATACATCTTTTTGCATGTTTGCGAATAGATCTGCAGGATAAATTATTATGGACAGAACTACTCAGTCAAGAGTTAGGTGCATGTACATTTTTGGTTGATATCACCAAATTGTCTTCCATAGAGACTATTCCAATCTATACCCCACCCTCAATGTAAGAAAACTGTGTTCATTATTAAAGAACACAGGTGCATTAGGTGCAAAAGACCTTGCAGTTAAAAAATTAAAACATAACAACAAAATTTTCTATAAGTTTATATATAACAAATCTTCAAGTCACCCATTAGTTTTGAGTCTCGGGAACTGCAGAGACCTGTAAGAATTTTGGACATCTGTTTTTAGAATTGGCAAGCATCAACAAGCAAAAGAGAAAACACATTTTCAGTATTACAGCTGATAATCAATTTTTGCTTTTGTTGGGCTTCATCCACAGTAAGTACCTGTTTAAAATCACTTTATGCGGCATAACATAAAAATCCTGTAACCTTCCCGATCTCTGTTTACTTTAAAAATCATTCCCCCTCTTATAACTGCCTTGCTTAATATACTGTATATTTTAACTATCCAATTTACAGCGTTTGGGAAGACCAAAAATACCAACATGCATCAGAACATTAACAACCTATTTAGCAGTATTTTTTTAACCAAAAGCCTAGAGGATACATTTATCAAATAGGTATTACACATATGATTTCCTCAGAGTGTGTGTTTCTGCTCCATTTCAAACATTCCCATCATCTAAACCGATGGATTTTAATTTTAATTAGTCTTAGATTCCAGGAGAGTCATCTTAATGTATAAGATGACCTTGGCAGTTGACCAGCAATAAACAATGAGCCCAGCTTTTCTCCGAGTGAGGTTGACAGCCACACAATGGCCTCTGGGGACTGAGCTCCAGCGAACTTTGATGTACCCAATCCAGCTAATAAAACTTCCTGCTGGCGTTTTCTTCAAAAGTACTTTTTTTCTTTTCTTTTTCATTTACAATGGAAAAGGATGTAAGGAAAAGGAGAAAACAACTGTGGCAGAGGGAATTTTTCACTTGGAATGGATGTCAAAATTACAGCCAGTTATTTTGTGGACACTGACACATTGATTATGAAGTTTTTATGGAGAGGCAAAAGACTCAGAATAGCCAACACCAGGTTGAAGGAGAACAAAATGAGAGGACTGACACTACCTGACTTCAAGACTTATTCTAGAGCTACAAGTAATCAAGACAGTGTGGTATTGATGATAGAAGAGATAAACAGATCAACAGAACAGAATAGAGAGCCCAGAAATAGACCCACATGAATAGAGACAGCTGGTCTTTGACGAAGGAGCAAAGGCAACGCGATGGCTGGAAGAGAGTCTTTTCAACAAACAGTGCTGGAACAACTGGACATCCACGTGCAAAAATAGAAAACAAAGAATCTAGGCCAGACACAGTGGCTCACGCCTGTAATCCCAGCACTTTGGGCAATCGAGGCAGGTGGATCACCTGAGGTCAGGAGTTCGAGACCAGCCTGGCCAATACGGTAAAACCCCGTCTCTACTAAAAATACAAAAATTAGCCGGGTGTGGTGGTGTGCACCTGTAGTCCCAGCTATGTGGGAGGCTGAGGCAGGAGAATCGCTTGAACCTGGGAGGCAGAGGCTGCAATGAGTGGAGATTGTACCACTGCACTCCAGCCTGGGCGACAGAGTGAGACTCCGTCTCAAAAGAAAGAAAGAAACAAACAAAATCTAGACACTTGCAATGGATGCAGTCGGCTATGGGATGTCAGGGGAGGAGACTTTGGAGGAAGACGCCAGAGCAGGGCTACTGAGGGGAGCCAGGACTTCTTTCCTGAAATCCAAGAATAAGAAATCCTGCCTAACTGGGAAGGTCAGCACTGCCTGCGAAGGTTCCTGAGATGCTGGAATTCTATAGTATTCTTTGCCCTCCAATGAGGCTACCTCTGCTGCCTCCTCCTTATGGTGCCCTGGGGGGCTGCAAAACAATCAAAAGGTATCAATTACACCCAACCAGGGGCTTCTGCTCCAAGCAAATAAGAGGGCAAAGTAAATACTCGTTGGCTTTGTCCGGGCTTATCTAAACAGGCTTGTTAATGGTTGCTTCCAAAAAATATATTTTGCCTCTTTGAGGAGAGGAAAATCAATAACAATATTAGGTTTATGTGAAGGTCAGTGGGTTCGGCACTTAGCATATCTTATCCTCAGGTTTTAAAGGAAACTATGAAGGAGCATTATTTCTGACAATCCTGCATGGGAAATGTCTTGACTGAGATTCTTGGACTTCATAAAAGATTTATGGTGGAAATTCTGCAAGTAATATCTTGTTAGAATAACTTCTGTGCTAACCTCAAGTGACAAGTGATTGCTCAAACTTGTTCCTGGGGCTCCTGGGCCTTCTCTTTAATCTTTTATTAGCTCTGTTCTCCAAACTTGAAATACAAGGGATGGCAATTGTTTGGGTCCATTATCTTTGATATGAGTGTCTCTTCTGTATTCAAATATCTGTTTTCTTTTTCTGAATTACAAATGAAGTAAATGTCACCATTTGATGGTAATGGATGGCATTTAAATACACACTGAATGTCGCATTGCTTAAAAGTCAAGACCCTTGTAAGCAATATTAAGTGATAGGCAGAGAGTGTTTTCTGGGATAGAGAAGACAGGGGGAAGAGTTCACAGCTCTGATGGTAAACGCAGGGAAAATCCATTGTCCCAAGATCTTGACACTTAGAAGCTGAAAATGAAGAAAACACAAGTGTTTGTGTGTATGATGTGTGTATATGCCATCTATATACACATATATGTGTGTGTGTGTGTGTGTATATATATTTCTGTATTATATTCATTTAACCTTAATTACCTTCTCACAGGCCCTACATGACTGTATTTGGAGAAGGGCCTGCAAATGTGTGTGTGTGTGTGTGTGTGTGTATATGTGTGTGTGTGTATAGATGTGTGTGTGTGTGTGTATATATATATATCTGTGCTCTAGCCATTATATTATTAATATAATTCAGAGAGAAATAGTTGCCAAAATCATTTTACAATCGGTGATTGTGGTGGATGATTCTGGCTATCTATTGTTATGGACTGATTTGTCTCCTCCCAAACTTACAGGTTGAAGCCCTAACCTGCAACATGACTGTATTTGGAGCTAGGGCCTGTGGGAGGGAATTAAAGTTAAAGGAGCCCATAAAGGTCCTTATAAAAACAAGCGACACCAGGAGTGCATACACAGAGAAAAGACCACGAAAGCATAGTGAAAATGCGCCATCTGCAAGCCAAGGAGGGAGGCCCTAGGTGAAACTAACCTGCCAGCACCTTGATCTTAGACTTCCAGCCTCTGAAACCATGGGAAATTACATTCCTGTTGTTTAAGCCCCCAAGTCTGGCATTATGTGATGGCAGTCCTACCTGATGAATACGTCTCCTTGTTAGCCAGCCCTAGTTCCTTTCCTCTGCTGGCAGAATCTGCATCTTATCCCAGATGGAAAACACTGGTGACTTGCTGTCCCAGCCTCCCTTGCCACCCAGGCTGGGCATGTGATCCAGTCCCAGCCGGTGAGACATAAATAGAAGTCTCCTGGGGCTTCTGCAAAAGAAGATGAGAGAGATGGATGCCTGAGAAGAACCACTCACCCTCTTGTTGCGTATGAATTTTACCACATGAGGAAATGAAGCTGGAGCTGCCACAGTTGTCTTAAGACTCTATGGGAGCCCGAGAGCAGCGCGAGGGAGGGGTCTCAGAGCCTCAATGCAATGGAGCTGCTGGACCAGCCCTGGAAACTGCTTACCCCTACACTCCTTGGTATGTGAGAAAAATAAAACCCCATGTTTGAGCCTCTTTTACTTGAATATGCATTGCTTGGGCTGAAAATGTATTAAATGATCCAATGTTTTGTTTTTTAAAGGAAATCTGTTGAAAATCTGTCATTCCACATGATACCATGACAGACAGACAAGTATCACATTCTAGAGAATTCTAATTAACCCAGGCCATTAGAGTGAGCACAGAGGTTTTTCCATGTTGCCACAATCTTTTGACTGTGAGCAATTATGACTGTGTGCAATTCTGATATAAGTGCATGGATTGATAAGACTGTCCAGTTTTTCAAATATTTCTTCTAAAAATCAGCAGAATTTCCCCCTTTTCTTCATCTTCACCATGAGCAACCCATCCCAATCCATCATCTTGCTTCTGGCCAGTCCCCATTGCATTCCTCGCTGTCTAAGCATACTCACTTGCTTATCTTTTACTTTAAAAAGTTTCTTTTCTGTAAAAAAAATTTTTTTAGTATTTTTTTATTCAAAAATTTTTTATTTTAAATTTTCATGGGTACATAGTAGGTGTGTATATTTATGGGGTACATGAGATGTTTTGATACTACTTTAAAAAATTTCAAATCAAAGTAACACATACACATGGCTTGACAAGAAAGTTGTGCAGAGGGGCTTACAATGGGTTCCTTGGCTCACCAGTCCCTCCCCACACACAGGTAATCATTTTAACCATTAGATATATATGCTCTCACCATCCCCTCCCCATATATGATTATATCACTAATCGTTATTTTTAGATGTTTAAATAGTTTGTGCCAATAAAAATATACTTAATTTTCCATAGTTGGGCAGTTTCTTAAAAAGTTAAACAAATTTACCATGTGACCCAGTCATTCTAGTACCACATATATCTACCCAAGACAAACAAAAACATACATTCCCACAAGGACTTGTATGGGAATGTTCACGGCAGCATTTATTCATAATAACGGAAACATGGAAGCACCCCCAGTGTCCGTCAACTGATGAATAGATAAAATGTGGCATATCCGTACAAAGATACTATTCACCAGTTAAAAGGCACGAAGTACTGACACATGCTACAACATGGATGGGTGCTGGAAACATGCTCAGTGAAAGAAGCCAGCAACAAAAGACCACATATTGTATAATTCCATGTATGTGAAATGTCCAGAAAAGGCAACTCTGTAGAGACAGAAATCAAGGTTGCCAAAAACTGGGACTGGGAACAGGGAGTAACTGCAAACAGGCAGGAAGGATCTTTCTGAGGTGATGGAAAAGTTCTAAAACTGGATCATTGTGATGATTGCACAGCCTTGTAAATTTACTCATAATCATTGAATTGAACATTTAAAGAGTGAATTTCATGGTGTGTAAATTATACCTCGATAAGGCTTTAAAATATTTTTTAAAAATCACATTGTTCTCTAGCTTCTGTTCTATCAACTAGAGAGAGTACTCTTTACTTCCCCCTTTCTAAGGTTAATGTGCCCAGCCTCCCTGACCCCTCTGTTATCTCTGTACACTTTTCAATAGAGTCTTGCTCTGTCACCCAGTCTGGAGTGCAGTGGTGCGATCTTAGCTCACTGCAACCTCTGCCTCCTGGTTCAAGCAATTCTCCTGTCTCAGCCTCCTGAGTAGCTGGGATGACAGGTGCATGCCGCCACGCCTGGCTAATTTTTGTATTTTTAGTAGAGACGGGGTTTCACCATATTGTTCAGGCTGATCTCGAACTCCTGACCTCAGGTGATCCACCCATGTCTGCCTCCCAAAGTGCTGAGATTACAGGCATGAGCCACCACACCTGGCCCCTTCTCAACTTCTTTAAGATGTATACAGTCGATCCTCAACATGGTTGGTAAGTTCTTGGAAACTGTAACTGTGAGTGAAACAACACATAACAAACCAATTTTACCATAGGCTAATTGATATAAGTAAGAGTTAAGTTCCTATGGCATATTTCTGGTCACAGAAACACCACCAAAGTTCTAACCAATGACCAAAACAATTCTAATAAACATTGAAATAAATGTCAGCTCTACATATAATCATTAACGTACATTAATTAAGAAAGATTGATAAAAACAAGATAATGATGTACCCAATTTTTGGTGAATCAGTGAGTGACAGCTGTCATAGTGGTGGTGCGTTAAATCAAGGAATAAATGTTTACAAAGTGAAAATGGTAAGGAACACGGTCTACCACCACACAGTTCAAAAACAACCCCTACTAAATGTGGCAGGCTCGCCGAGTGCTTTCCTACCATCCTACTGCATCATCTAAGGTTGGACATTTGTATGATTATCATCTGCTTGATGAATTTTTATTTTATAATCATTTGTATTTATATATTCACCCGTTTCACAAGCCGCTTATTCTAGTTCAGGGTCGCAGGTATCGGAGCCTCTCCCAGCAGCTCAAGGCGCAAGGAAGCAACTCACCCTGGACAAGATGCCATCTAACGCAGGAGTCACTCACCACACACCCACACTCACTCACAGGGGCAATGTAGGCCCACTGATCCACCTAACTGCACAGCTCTGGGTGTGGGAAGAAACTGGAGTTCCTGAGGAAACCCAGGTGGACACAGGGAGGAGGTGCAAACTTCACCTGGATGGCGGCCCCTGCTGGGAATCTATGGTTTTCTTTTTGTCAACGTTATAGCAAAACATTATCAAATGAAATGACATTCAAGGACCTGCTATATTTACTTTTACTTTGCAAAGAATGCTAACATTTTATTCTGCTTTACCTACAAATAAATTCTATGGACTTAAAAGCAATAAGCAGCATTGACACAAATGTGATTTTGCAAATATTTTTTCATGGAAGAACCAAGTCTTGTGCTGCGACTCTGTTTTCTTTCCGATGGTTCCAATGTCACTCTTCCTGGACCACTCAAAAGAGGAAGTTTAAATGGATTATCCATTTTTGCATTCTGTCAATCACTTAAAATCATGTCACATTTTATTTTTCTTCATATTTGAACAATGCCTTTCTTATGCAATTGTACCCTTTCTCTGCTCCTGGATTAAAAAAATAATAACCTTTCTATTTTAGAAGAGTTTTAGATTTACAGAAAAACCGTGAAGATAGTACAGAGTTCCCATAGGCCTCACACTCAGTTTCTACTATTATTACCATTTGACATGAATATAGTACATTTGTCACCATTTATGAACTGATATTGATAAATTATTAGCTAAAATCCCTACTTTATTGAGTTTTTTTCCTGTTTTAATGTAGCATCCTTTTTCTGATTCCATTTTGGAATTACATTGAAGCTGTCATGACTCCTTATCCTCCTCTTGGCCGTGACAGTTTCTCAGGCTTTCTTTGTTTTGATTACCAGGACAGTTTTGAGGCAAGCTGGTCAGGTTTGTTGTAGGGCACTTCTCTATTGGAATTTGCCTGATGCTTTTTAATCTTTTTTTGATGTAAAATGAAATACATACACCAAAAAACACAAACTAAATATATGATCTAATTAATTAATTAATTAATTATTATTATTATTATTATTTTTGAGAGGGAGTCTCACCCTGTTGCCCAGGCTGGAGTGCAGTGGCGCGATCTCAGCTCACTGCAACCTCCGCCTCCCAGGTTCAAGCTATTCTCCTGCCTCAGTCTCCCGAGTAGCTGGGATTACAGGCACGCGTCACTATGCCCAGCTAATTTTTGTATTTTTAGTAGAGATGGGGTTTCGCCAGGTTGGCCAGGCTGTTCTCAAACTCCCGATCTCAGATTATCTGGCCACCTCGGCCTCCCAAAGTGCTGGGATTACAGGCATGAGCCACTGCGCCTGGCCGACCTAATTAATTTTTATAACATGAACACCCTTGTAACCACCTCCCAGGTCAAGAAATAGAACTTTGTCACACCGCAGAAGCCTCTCCAATAGGCTTTATTTCTTTTAGTCTAAAAGACTGGGTAGTAGAGAT
This sequence comes from Colobus angolensis palliatus, assembly GCF_000951035.1. Classification (NCBI taxonomy): domain Eukaryota; kingdom Metazoa; phylum Chordata; class Mammalia; order Primates; family Cercopithecidae; genus Colobus; species Colobus angolensis. The sequence goes on along the minus strand of NW_012122376.1, from coordinate 3,453,884 downwards.
GCCTATTGCTACTGCATGAGGGTGATGTTATCAGCTTAATTGTGTCCTCCAAAATTTGTATGTTGAAGTCATAACCCTCAGTGCATCAGAATATGACTATAATTGGACAGCGGGTCTTTAAAGAGGGAATTAAGCTAAAATGAGGTAATATCAATGAGCCCTCATCCAATGTGAGTGGTGTCTTTACAAGAGGAGGAAATTCAGACAGACATGCCGAGTGAAGCCAGTATGAAGACATGGGGAGAGGACAGCCACGTACAAGCCAAGGAGAGAGGCCTTAGAGGGAGCCACCCCTGCTGACACCTTGATCTCAGACTTCCAGCCTCCAGAACAAAAGAAATTTAAACAAAAGAAATTTAAAGAAATTTCTTTTGTTTAAGCCCCCTAGTCTATGGTGCTTTGTTATGACAGAGCAGGCAAACAGCTGGTCATTGTTTATTGGTCTTTTCAGCAGACTGAGCTAGGAAACACATAAGCAAACAAATCCACACACTTATATGAAGATAAACGATCTCAAGAACTCATGTTGCTATTTTGTTAGTCCTGATGTTAAAGAGGATACAATACTTTAAATAATATACAAAGTAAGACAGAAGAAATAAAATCAAGTATATCAGTCATTATATTAAATAGGAGGGGACTAAACTTTACCATTACAAACAGACATTGTCAGCCAGGTGTGGTGACTCATGCCTGTAATTCCAGCACTTTGGGAGGCCAAGGTGGGAGGATTTGAGGCCAGGAGTTCAAGGCTAGCCTGACCAACATGGTGAAACCCTGTCTCTACTAAAAATACGAAAATTAGCTGGGCATGGTGGTGGGTGCCTGTAATCCCAGTTACTTGGGAGGCTGAGGCAGGAGAATCGCTTGAACCTGGGAGGAGGAGGTTGCAGTGAGCCAAGATTGTACCATTGCACTCCAGCCTGGGCGACAAAGCTAGACTCTGTCTCAAAAAGACAAAAACCCCAAAAAACAGAGGTTGTCATATTTGGCATTAAAAACCAAAGTCAGTTAAATACAATTTGTGCATATTTGAAGGAAAGTGATAGAAAAAGCTTGAAAGTAATGGAGTGGTAGTGATACTAAACAAAAGCAATCAAAGGAAAGCTAGAATGTTAAAATCAGACTTAGTGAAATTTGAAGTAGAAACACTAAAAAAATTAATAGAGAACGTATGCAATGAAAGATCATAATTTATTAGTAATTACAACCATCCAAAATGTATATGCACTAAGCAATATTATAACTTATATCTAAAAAATATTTGAATTGCAAGTAAAGCCCAATAAAAATACAATTATAGTGAAAGATTTGGGTACATTTCTCCTTTGATCTCAGAATTGAACTGATCTAGTAGAAAAAAATAAGTAAGGATATAGAATAACAGAACTGTGATAAGCAACTTGATTTAATAAATGTGTACAGAAACTTACACAACTCAAAAGAGATGATACACATTTCTTTCTATATCTATAGAATATTTACAGAACTTGATTGCATTTAAGTTGATCACAAAAAAACCACATTAGAAACAACAAAATAACAAAATAAATGAGCAATAAAAGAGTTTTAACCTATAAGAAATTAAGCAACACACTCCCAATTAGCTGTTGGAGCAAAGAAATCCAAGAGAAATTACATACCACTAAATAACCATGAAAAGGAGAATATTTATACCAAAACCTATGGGGCACAGAGAATTCTGTATTTATAAAATATTTTAGAGCCTTAAATGCCTTCTATATTAAAAAATAAAATGATAAGAGTATTAAATATTCATCTTAGGAAACTAGAAGACAACAAAATAAACAAGAATAAATTAAGAAAAAAATTAATAAAGATAAAAAGCCAAAATTAATAAAATAGCAAAAACTGGTACAAAGACTGGATAAATCCAACTATTCACTGAAAATACCAATGAAATAAACAAATCTTATGTTACCCTAAGATAAAATGAAGCAAAATATGTATGTATAGGAATGACAATGGAGCATAACTTCAGATAAATAAATTTTAAATGTTACAAATAGTATAATAGAACAGCACATGCAACTCTATGGCAACAGATACAAACACAAAAGGAAATGGGTTTCCTAGTAAAATACAACTTACTGAAACTTACTGAAGAAGAAATGACAAATTGAAAGGACTATTTACCACAAAAGAGTTTGAGAAAATTTTAAAGATCTATCGTTGAAAAAGCAGTAGGACCAGAAGATTCAAACTGAGTCATATCTAGTTGTTATAAAACAAATAGTCCGATGTTATTTAATGCAAGCTTAAGAAAAAGGCAAAGTAAGTTTGTTTCCTGAGTCTGATGTACCACAAGAAAGACAACAACAAAACTAGGAACTGTTTTTACTATAAATACAGTTGCAAAAATGTTAAATAAAAGATCAGTAAATAGAATATTCATATGTAACAAAAATTTGTGCTGTACGTCCATGGAAGGTTTATTCTAGGAATAATGATGGTTCCATTTCAGGCATATTTTTACACTAAGTCATTTTATCAAAAGTTAAAAGAGAAAAAACCACATGAGCATATCAATGGATGCTTAAAAATCATTTGATAAAAGCCCAGCAGACATTTGCATGACAAATTCTAAGTGAAATAGAAATAGGAGGATGCTGATTAAATAAAATAAAGACTGTTTACCAATACCCAAGAGTAGATATTGTTCTAAAAGGTAAAATTCTAAAAATTATTTTAATGAAAATCAGAAACTATGAAAATGACTACTATCACTATTATTGCTTGATTTTGTCAGAGATTTTAGCAAATGTAATACAACAAAAAATAAGTTGCATAAATACCAGAAAAATGGTAAAAACTCTTGGTCTTTGTGGATGATACTATAATATACCTAAAAACAAAAAAATCTCTAGTCAAAAAAATACAGTTGTCCCTTAGTATTCATGGGGAATCTTTTTCTAGACCCTCTGTGGATACCAAAATCTGTGGCTGCTCAACCTCTTTATATAAAATGGGGTAGTATTTGCATATAACCTGTACTCATCCTTCCATATACTTTAAATACTTTCTATATTATTTATAATACCTGATATAATGTAAATGCTATGTAAATAGTTATTATACTGTATTTTTTTCAAAATTTGTATTTTTTTCTACCACAAAACACACTTAGTACAATTGCCCACAGACCCTATAAAGCAACCAAACAATAAAAACTACAAAACAACAAGCTAGCAACTTCATGATAGGATTTAAACCTCACATATCAATATTAACCTTGAACGTCAATAGTCTAAATGGCCCACTTAAAAGGCATAGAGTGGCAAGTTGGATAAAAAACAAGACTCATCCATCTGCTGTCTTCAAGAGACGCATCTCACAAGTAACAACACCCTTAGGCTCAAAGTAAAGAGTTGAAGAAAGATCTACCACAAACATGGAAAACAAAAGGGAGTGGGTGTCACTATTCTCATATCAAACTTTAAATCAACAATGGTAGGAAAAGGACAATGAAAGGCATTGCATAATGATAAAGGGTTCAATTCAACAAGAGTGATTAACTATCCTAAATATAAATATATACAATGTTTGAGCACCCAGATTCATAAAATGAAATTCTAGACCTATGAAAAGAGTTAGACAACTGCACATAATAGTGGAGGACTTCAACAACCCACTGTCAACATTAGACAGATTATTGAGGCAAAAAACTAACAAATAAATTCTAAACTTAAACTCAACATTTGACCTATTGGACCTAATAGACATCTACAGAATGCTCTACTCATCAACCACAGAAGATACATTCTTCTCACCTGTACATGGAACATACTTCAAGATTGACCTCATGCTTGGCTATAAAGTAAGCCTCAATAAATTAAAAAAATAGAAATTACACCAAACATACTCTTGGACTACAGTGGAATAAAGATAGAAATCAATATCAAGAAGATCTCTCAAAACCACACAATTACATGTGAAAGAAATCAGGCACATTCCTCAGTCCTGGGCCCAGCAAATACATTCAGCTTGACACCATATATCTCTCAATTTCCTGGGCCTAGTACAAACACGGCCCAGTGCAAATACAGACACCATATATCTCTCAATTTCCTGGGCCTAGTACAAACACGGCCCAGTGCAAATACAGACACCATATATCTCTCAATTTCCTGGGCCCACTGCAAACACAGCCCAGTGCAAATACATTCCTCCATATATCTCAGCTTGGGAAATCCTGGGAAATCCCCGATAAGGGCGCCGCCGTTTGTAGTTTTACTAAAAGCATGGAAACCAATAGATAACTGCTAAATGTATAACTTAATATGTTAACCAATTGTAATGCAACCTAAAGAATTCCCTTGTTCCCTGTTCCTCTGTAATCTTACAAGTCCTATTTTCATCGGGCTATAAAAAGCGAGCGCGCACATTGTTCGAGGCCCTCTTATATGTTGTGAAACGGAGGAACCAAGTTCGAACTTGCATTAAAGATCCTTGCCGCTTGGCTTTGACTCTGGACTCTGGTGGTCTTCTTCGGGGAATAAACGGTCTGGGCATAACACATGAATAATCAGCTTGCTCCTGAATGACTTTTGGGTAAAAAACGAGGTTAGGGCAGATGTCAAAAAATTCTTCAAAACAAATGAAAGTAGAGACACAGCATACCAAAATCTCTGGGATGCAGCAAAAGCAGTGTTCAGAGGAATGTTCATAGTGCTAAATAAAAGTCTACCTTAAAAAATTAGAAGGATCTCAAATTTATGATCTAACATTGCACCTAGAGGAACCAGAAAAACAAAAACAAACTAACCAAAAGCTAGTAGAAGAAAAGAAACAATGAAAACCAGAGCAGAAGTAAATGAAATTGAGACCCAAATATCCATGCAATGAATTAACAAAACCGAATGTTGGTTCTTTGAAAGGATAAAGATCAATAGAGCACTAGGTAGATTAACAAAGAAAAAAAAGAGAAGATTCAATAGGTACAATTGGACATGACAAAGGTAACAGCATTACAACTAAGCCTGAAGAAATACAAAAGGTCCTCAGAGACTATTATGAACACTTCTATGCACATGAACTAGAAAATCTAGAGGAAATGGATAAACTCCTGGAACCACACAATCTTTCAAGATTGAATCAGGAAGAAATTAAAACCCTGAACAGACCAACATCAAGTTGCAAAATTGAATCAGTAGTTTAAAAAAAAAACAACCAACTAAAGAATCCCCAGACTGAATATATTCACAGCCAAATTCTATCAGACATACAAGGAAGAGCTGGTACCAATTTTACTGAAACTATTCTAAAAGCGTCGAAGAGGAGAGACTCGTCCCCAATTCATTCTATGAGGCCAGCAGCACCCTGATAGCAAAACCTGGCAAAGACACAACAAAAAGAGACAACTATAGGCCAATATTCCTGATGAATATAGACATAAAAATCCTCAGCAAAATATTAGCAAACTGAATTCAACAGCACATTAAAAAGTTAATTTATCACAATCAAGGCTTCATTCCTGGGATGGAAGGCTGGGTCAACATGTACAAATCAATAAATGTGATTCACAACATAAACATAATTAAAAATAAAAACCATATGGTCATCTCAATAGACAAGAAGAAAGCTTTTGATAAAATCCAACATCCCTTCAGGATAAAAACCCTCAAGAAACTAGGCATCGAAGGAACATACCTCAAAACAATAAGAGCCATCTATGAAAAACCCACAGCCAACATCATGCTGAAAAAGCAAAAACTGGAAGCATTCCCCTTGAGAACTGGAATAAGATGAGATTGTCCATTCTTACTACTCCTATTCAACGTAGTACCGGAAGTGCTAACCAGAGTAATCAGGCAAGAGAAAGAAATAAAAGGCACCTAACTAGGAAAAGAAGAAGTCAAACTATTTCTCTTCATGGATAATATGATTCTATACCTAGAAAACCCTAAAGACTCCACCATAAGGCTCCCAGAACTGATAAATGACTTCAGTAAAGTTTCATGATACAAAATCACTGTACAAAAACCATTTTGTATGTCCATATACCAATAACGTTCAAACTGAGAGCCCTACAATCCCATTTACAATAGATACACACACACACACATACACACACACCCACCCACCCCTAGGAATACATTTAACTAAGGAGGTGAAAGATCTCTACAAGCAGAATTACAAAACACTGCTCAAATAAATCATAGATGACACAAACAAATGGAAAAACATTCCATGCTAATGGATTGAAAGAATCAATATCATTAAAATGGCTATACTGCTGAAAGCAATCTACAGACTCAACGCTGTTTCAATTAAACTACCAATGACATGCTTCACAGAATTAGAAAAAAAAAAATTTAAATCCATATGGAACCAAAGAACAGCCCAAATGGCCAAGGCAATCATAAGCAAAAAACAAAGCTGGGGTATCAGACTACCTGACTTCAAACTATACTACAAGGCTACAGTAACTAAAACAGTGTGATACTGGTACAAAAACAGACACATAGACCAATGGAACAGAACAGAGAACCCAGAAATAAAGCTGTCAACCTACAGCCAACTGAGCTTTGACAATGTTAACAAAACTAAGCAATGGGGAAAGGACTCCCTATTCAATAAATGGAGCTGGGATAACTGGCTAGCCATATGCAGAATAATGAAACTGGGTTGCTACATTTCACCATATACAAAAATTAACTCAAGATGTATTAAAGACTTAAATATAAGACCTCAAACTGTAAGAATCCTAGAAGAAAACCGAGGAAACACCATTCTGGACATTGGCCTTGGGAAATACTTTGTGACTAAATCCTCAAAAACAATTACAACAAAAACAAAAATTCACAAGTGGGACCTAATTAAACTAAAGAGTTTCTGCACAGCAAATGAAACTATCAACAGTGTAGATGGACGACCTACAGAATGCTAGAAAACAGTTGCAAACCATGCATCTGACAAAGGTCTAATATTGAGAATCTATAAAGAACTCCAATAATTGAACAAGCAAAAAACAAATAACCCCATTAAAAAATGGACAAAAGACATCAACAGTCACTTCTCAAGAGAATATGCACAAATGGCCAACAAACATGAAAAAATGTTCTATATCACTAATCATCAGAGAAATACAAATCAAAACCACAATAAGATACCATCTCACACCAGTCAGAATGGCTATTATTAAAAGTCAGATGCTGGTGAGGCTGCAGAGAAAAGGGAATACTTGTACACTGTTGGTGAGAATGTAAATTAGTTCAGCCACTGTGGAAAGCAGTTTGGAAATTTATCAAAGAACTTAGAACTACCATTTGACCCAGCAATCTCATTCCTGGGTATATATTCAAAAGAAAACAAATCATTCTATCAAAAGACACGGCATTTACATGTTCATCACAGCACCATTCACAATAATGAAGACATGGAATCAACTTAGGTGCCCATCAATGGTGGACTGGATAAAGAAAACGTGGTATATAAACTCTGTGGAATACTATGCAGTCATAAAAAAGAATGAAATCATATCCTTTGCAGCAACGTGGATGCAGCTGGAGGCCATTATTCTAAGCAAATTAACCCAGAAACAGAAAACCAAATACTGCACATTCTCACTTATAAGTGGGAGCTAAACATTTGGTACTCATGGATATAAAGATGGCAACAGTAGACATTGGGGACTACTAGATGGGGAAGAGATGAGGGACAAGGATTAAAAAGCTAAATACTGGGTACTATGCCCAGTATCTGGGAGACATGATCATTTGTACCTCAAACTTCAGCATCACACAGTATGCCCAGGTAACAACCCTGCATATCTAAAATAATCTTGAATCTAAAATAAAAGTTGAAGGCCGGGTGCAGTGGCTCACACCTGTAATCCCAGCATTTTGTGAGTCTGAGGCAGACGGATTACCTGAAGTCAGGAGTTTGAGACCAGCCTGGCCAACATGGTGAAACCCTGTCTCTACTAAAAATACAGAAAATAGCTGGGTGTGATGGCGAGTGCTTGCAATCCCAGCTACTTGGGAGGCTGAGGCAGGAGAATTGCTTGAACCCAGGAGGTGGATATTGCAGTAAGCCGAGATTGTGCCATTTACGCTCCAGCCTGGGCAACAAAAGTGGAACTCCATCTCAAAAAATAAATAAATAAAATAAAATAAAAACTAAAATAAAAGTTGAAAAAAAAGAAACCTAGAAAAAAAATCCACCTAGGAACAAACTACCAACATTTGTATTTCTTATTGTTGTATTGATAGTTTTTTTTTAAAAAAAAATTTTCTAGTCAAGGTTGGTGGAATCAGGGGATGAGAAGAGCCAAGTGAACTATATTTTAAAGAAAAATTCAGAAGGTGGATGGTTTTAAGATAAATACACAAAAAATAACTTTTGTCCATTCTAGCAATAAGCACCTTGAAATTATGTGAAAAATAGTTAGTTGACAATAACGGCAAAACCTGTAAAATGCACATAAATTTAATAAAAAGCACTCTTGATCTAAATGAATTATAAAATCTTGCTGAAAGACGTAAAATGTCTGTTTTTAAAATTTGTTTTTAAAAATTGTATTGCAATTTTTCATGTTTTTGGGATTATTTCCTATCTGAACAAAAAGAAAATAACTGCTATGATTTTGGATGCAAATATTTTACATTATGAATATATCAATACTATATAAATGATAAATTACTATATAAATATAATGGAAAAGTAAGCAGTTTTTTTAGTGGATAAAATAATCTAAAAGTTTCTATGGAAGAATAAATTCTAGAGAATAGCCACAAATATATGAGAGACCAAGCTTGCTGAGGGGAAACTTTCCTGGTCTCAGACCATACTGTCAAGGCACTGCAGTAAAACCAATAAGATGTTTGTATAAGACTAGGTAAACAGTTTAGTGGAACACAACAGTCTGAAATTAGATCCAGGAGAGGGAATTTAATATGACAAAAGTGATGGGTTGGTGGGAAAAGAAAATGTTATTTAATAAATTTTGCTGGCTGGGCATGGTGGCTCACGCCTGTAATCCCAGTACTTTGGGAGGCCAAGGCGGGTGGATCACCTGAGGTCAAGAGTTCAAGACCAGCCTGGCCAATATAGTGAAACCCCGCCTCTACTAAAAATACAAAAATTAGCTGAACATGGTGGTGGGCACCTGTAATCCCAGCTACTGGGAGGCTGAGGCAGGAGAACTGCTTGAGCCCGGGAGGCAGAGGTTGCAGTCAGCCCAGATCGCGCCATTGCAATCCAGCCTGGGGGACAAGAGTAAAACTCCATCTCAAAAAATATAAATAAATAAATAAATAAATAAATAAATGTTGCTGACACAATTCACCATATATCTAGAAGAATAAAACAGTGAATACCTTGTATCTTACTCAAGAGTAAATCACAGCTATATTATAGAATTAAATACAAGAAACAAAATGTAGCAGCTTCCATGTATAATTTAGGAATGGGGAGACCTTCTTTGCCAGACTGACAGTTCAGAAGCTTTTAAATAAAAGATAGACATATTTGAATATACAGAATTAAAAACCCTTTGTATGGTGGATGATATTATAACAAAATCAAACAATAGGTTTGAAAAAATATTTCATAGAGATGACAAAGTTCATCTCTATCTACTTCATACAAATAACTGTTACAAATTGACAATAAAAAGCTGATAGAAGCAACCATAAAAACATGGATAAAGGATGTGAATAGACAGTTCAAGAAAGAACAACTCAGAAAAACCAGGAAACATGAAAAAAGTCTTAAATTTATGAGTGATAAAGGAATTGCAAATTAAATAATGTGTCATCACTTACACACACCAGAGTGTTTAAAATTAAAATACTAGTAATACCATGCTTGCGAAAGTTTCAACTCCCTTACATGTGTATACATATATATGTCAATGTGTACATATATGTGGATATTTATCTCTGCATATGATTCTATGAACATGGAACATTAAGAAAGGCTCATTCTAAATTGCTAGCATAGGTTACTTGTGTTGATGTTGCAGAGCCCATACGAGGTGGGAAGGAAAAGGAGAGGCACAAGGGTGAATCAGGAAACAAAGGAAGACAAAAAATTAGATGGTATTTGATATGGTTTGGCTGTGTCCCCACCCAAAACCTTATCTTGAATTGTAATCCCCATAACCCCTGAGTCGGAGGGAGGGACCTGGTGGGAGGTGATTGAATCATGAGGGCGATTTCCCCCATGCTGTTCTCGTGATAGCGAGTGAGTAATAGCTGATGGTTTTATAAATGTTCGGTCGTTCCTCCTGTGTTCGTTCTCCTCCCTGCTGCCTTGTGAAGAAGGTGCCTTGCTTCCCCTTCCCCTTCTGCCATGATTGTGAGTTTCCTGAGGCCTCCCCAGCCATGCTGAACTGTGAGTCACTTAAACCTCTTTCCTTTATAAATTGCCCAGTCTCAAGCAGTTCTTTATAGCACTGTGAAAACGAACTACTGCAGCATTTTATTTTATTTTATTTATTTATTTATTTATTTATTTATTTATTTATTTATTTTTGAGATAGATTCTCACTGTCGCCGAGGCTGGAGTGCAGTGGTGCAATCTCAGCTCACTGCAACCTTTGCCTCCCAGGGTCAAGTGATTCTTGTGCCTCAGCCTCCTGAGTAGGTGGGATTACAGACCTGCACCACCACATCTGGCCAATTTTTGTATTTTTAGTAGAGACGGGGTTTCACCATGTTGGCCAGGCTGGTCTTGAACTCCTGACCTCAAGCGATCTGCCAATCTCGGTTTCCCAAAGTGCAGGGATTACAGGCGTGAGCCACTGCACCTGGCTATTTTTATTTTTGAGACAGAGTCTCACTCTGTCACCTAGGCTGTAGTGCAGTGGTACTATCTCGGTTCACTGCCAACTCCACCTCCTGAGCTCAAGTGATCCTTCTGCCTCAGTGTCACAAGTAGGTGGGACTACAGGCATGTGCCACCACATTCAGCTAATTTTTGTACTTTTTGTAGAGATGGAGTTTTGCCATGTTACTCAGGCTGGTCTCGAACTCCTGAGCTCAAGCAGTCCACCTGCCTTGGCCCCCCAAAGTGCTGGGATTACAGGCATGGGTCACCATGCACAGCCTTAGATGATATTTTAAAAAGCATCAGCGATATGAGTATTTTATGCATTTATGTGAAGTTATATATATGGGTACATACATGTATACATTTTTAAAATAAAGAAAACGTTTCCCTTGGAATCTTGATGCTATTGGTCTATTGTTTCCCCTCTTCCACTTTATTATAAATTGAAGAATTTAAATAAATCATAGTACAATAAACACCTGGATATCCTTTCTTTAGATTCACTGAGAACCACTGACAACAGGTTGATATATTTGTTTTACCTATAGGTGTGAGTGCCTGTGTTTATAATGTATGTATGTGTATTGAAACACATGTATTGATTTTCTGAACTATTTGAAAGTAAGTTGGAGTCAAAATGATACTTTATTCCTAAGTATTCAGCATGTATCTCCTAAAAAGTAAGGACATTTTCCCAATATAATCATGATACTTCCATCATGCTTAAGAAAACCAAAGCAATTTTAAGTCATCTAATAACCACTCCGCTTTTTCCCAGTTGTTTCAATGTCATGTATGTGTCCATTGTTTTTCTTTTTGGAACCAGGATCCAATCAAGTTTCATGGATTGTATTGCACTGTCATTTCTTTTCAGGGTACTTAAATTTGAACTCTTTTTTTTCATGGTATGAGTCTTTGGCAGTGCCCTGATTCTGTTTTGCTGAGTGTCTTGTACAGCGTGAATTCATCCTTCCTGATCTCGTCTGACCATGTATTTATTTCCAGAGTTGCCTCGAGTGGAGTTCTGATCCTTGGTTAAAACTACAGATGGCACTAAATTCCCTAATATTTTTTCCTGCCTATTTTTCTGTCCTGTCCTCCATCATGCAGAGTGTATTTTGTTCGTGGGCATCCAGGGTCTGTGAGGGTAGACCAGCCCCATTCCCGCCCAGGGCTCCTGTTCCTTCCACCAGTGCTCTTGGCTACTGCTCCCACAGCTGGGCCTCAGCAGCTCCACCTCACCATCTGTTCTCTCTCCTCTATAAATTTCGTCTTAGTCCGGGCTATACAGAGGCAAGGGCTAAGGAGCTACCACCTTGCTAGGAAATGCAATCCCAGGTAGGAGAAGCCTCAGAGAAGGGATGTGGCACAGGGTAGCAAGGAGAGCCATGTGGGATGCTCTGGCCTATGAAGCACAGTGGACTGTCTGACATAGCAGGCCTGTCTTCCAAGGGCTCCAAGGGTTTCTGTCTCCCATTATTCAAAGGTTTACCCCATGGACATTACCCTTTCCACACTTTCAGGTGGCATGAGTGTGGCAGTCCAGTAGGACCTTGAAGCAACCTATGCCTTAGCATCCAGGGAAGGCCAGGGCAGGTGACAAAGCTGGGTCCAGTCCTGCCTGCTGGAGGCCGCTGAAGGTCTTCTAGAGTGGGTTGCTGTCATGCAGCTGGGACAAGAGGCAAGGTTGGAAAGTGTCCCATGCCCCACTCTGGCTGAAGGTCTTCCTCTCATTTGCTTCCTGTTGACTTAGACCCTTCTTGTTGCTTAACATAATTTAGAAGGGTGGTAGTAGAGAGGGAAGAGAGACGCACAGAGTCAGTCCTCCCTGGGGAACAGTGAGTAGCCTCTTCATCTGCTTTGTGGGCTTCTTAACATATGAAGAGGTGAACTCAGTGGTGTGCTAGTGAATATTTAACAATGGGCTCCCTGGGGAAGAAGCCCTGATTTGTAGCATCTGCTGATTTCCATGGCATAAACACTTCTGCCACAGATGACTTCAGGCTCCCAATGTAATGTCACCAAACGCAGAGTGGGGAAGGGATGTGCACAGTTAGCTGCTGTGAGCTGGTAAAAGCTGATCCAGCACATCCCTGTGTGAACTGGACAATAAGTAATGAAGGACAAAGTAAGCATGGGAGATGCACTCTACGGTCAAGTTGTGAATAGCAGAAAAAGTAAGTAAGACAAAACAAAAACAAAATGAAAAGAGCAGTCCTCCATTTATTGACCCTTTATATACAACAAATGGCTGACTTAACAACCAAAATCTTGGAAAACAGCTTGTTTCTAATCTGAGGACTGCATATATTTCTTAGCTGTGTCTGAATTTCTTGAGTTATTTCCAAATCCAAATTAATGACAGCAACAATAACAACAATAACAAACTAGAGATAGTTTGAGGGGGATGCAAAGAAGTAGATCTCACTTGTTATGCCCATGGGCTTTGCAATCAAACAGATCTAGATTTGATTTCACTATCCCTCAAACAACTATGGGAATTAGAAAGGACTCAGCCCTCCAGTAATGCCTAACCACAGCCTATCCCTGCCCACACATTTAACTCGCATGACCTATCTCCTAGCAAAAGGGTTTTGTCTTGTGGAACACATTAATATGTGTGAGCTATTAACAAAAACCTTGCCCAGGCTCCACTCTGGACAAATTAAATCAGAATTTCCAGGTGATCGTAGGATGCCTCCAGGGTTGAGAATCACTGCACTGGTTGGTACATAAGCACAAAATGATTTCACTTCAATGGTCATCATGGCCATTAAATCATATCCTTTTCTTGACAAATCTGGTGAGTTCTCAAGGAATATCACTGAAAAATCAAAGCCCAGCTGTCTGTCTTCTGATGGCTTCAGTTGTGACTAGAAGACCCTTGAGGAAATGGCATTGAGTTGTTTGTGTGTGTACTGGATACTGAAGAGCCCAGGAGAGTGACCCCAAGACAATGGGCTGGTGCTTGCCCCCTTATTCTAGCTGTGCAGATCCTAGAATGAGCAACTTCTGTAAGGTGAATGAATGTCAACCAGGTGCTTACAGGCAGTTTGCAGAGAATCTTCTTGTTGTCCTACCTAAGTCCTGGCTGGATGGAAGTGGTTGTAAGTCCTGAGAGGTCTTCGTAATTTAGCTGCTGTTTCCCTAGGGCTCAGGCAACCAATGTTCGTGTCCTACCCTCATGCATGGCTTGGGTTTTGCAGTGAGGCTTTTGCTGCTCCAACATTTCAGCATCTGACATTCAAGTCCATCCTGATCTTACCAATAATACTTTGCCTTAATGGATTTTGACCATTTTACTCTCAGATTATTTTTTCTTTCTAGGCCAGAGAGGCCCCAAACTAGCAACCTGTCCTTCTCAGTAGCCCCAGCATCCCTTCTTCTATGGCCCTAATTTAGGTCTGAGAGGCATAGTTTAAAATTTTTTATTGTTATTTATTTATTTATTCTAGAGATAGGGTCTTGCTAAGTTGCCCAGGCTGGTCTTGAACTCCTGGCCTCAAGCAATCCTCCTGCATCAGCCTCCCAAAGTGCTGAGATTACAGGCATGAGCCACCACGTCTGGTCAGACAGGCATAGTTTTGCAAATATGTAAGTGGATAAATGCTGTCCAGTCTTACTTCATCAATTCTATCAGTTGGATGCTTTTGGTTGGAAATAACAGAAAATCCAACTAGAAGTGACTTAAACAAAGGAAATGCTATTATCTCATGTACCAGGAATTCTGGAGGTAGACTGGTTCAAGAGTAGGTTAATTAAGCAGCTCAGATATTATCAAAGACCCAGGTGCTTTCTATTTTTCCACTGTGTCATAACCTCATGTTACCTATTGTTCTCAGGCTTGTCACCTGATGGTACAGATAGGTGCCTCAGCTCACTGCTTCTTGGGCAGACACAGCAGTGTGAGCAGGAGAGGAAGAACCCTTTTCTCCTGTGGGTTTCTTTTATCTGCAAGGAAAATCTTGCTCAGGAGCTTTCCAGAAGTTTCCCCTAATATCTCAGAAGCAGAATTTCATCACATGCCTACCCCTGACTGATCCAGTAGCAAAGAGAATGGATGAATAGTTTAGACTAATTAATAGTTAATCTTCCGAACTGTCTGCCTGAAGTACATTGCCATCTTATTTTCAAGAAAATTGGGGTTTGTTAGCAAAGTGCATGGGAAGTCATAGTTGTAGTGCAAGCAGCGAACCGTGTCTGCAATTCTAAACGTCTCCATCACAGCAGTGTACTTAAGAAACATGCCCATACTGATTCCCAGGGAATCAAGAATTAAGCTGTCTCAGGATCTTCATGTTACACCAGAGATACTGTTGATTCCTTACATTTCCAAAGGTATCTTTATTTGCCCTCACATTTCACTGACAGTTTGGCTACGCATGGACTTCTTAACTCCAAAACACTTTTCTAAGAACTTTAAGACCTTGTTTCACCATCTTCCAGCATTCAGTGTGTCTGAGTTCAGTCTGAACTCCCAAGGTTAACCAGGTAAAATGCTTTTTTCTCTCTGGAACAGTGTGGAATTTCCTCTTTATCTCTAGAGTTCTGAAATGTCACCAAAAATATCTAGGTGTGGACCTTCTTTGACTCATCCCCTGGGCACTGCTTTCACCTTTTTTTACTCTCTTTCCTCTGCTTCTGGAATGCTAATTAAATGAATGTTTTACCTTTTGGGTCTATCATACTTTTTTCTTTTTTTTCTGATTTTCTGTTTTTGTCAACCATAAATTATGTAAGTTTTCCTTGGCTAGATCTTGTAGACCAAGGGTCTGTAAACTACAGCCAGTGGGGCAAATCTGGCCCACTGCCTATTTTTTTATGACCCTTGAGTTAATAATGGATTTCAAATGGTTGACTCTCTCCTGCCATCCATGTTTCTCTGCTGGCCACGTGAAGATGTGCCTGCTTCCCCTTTGCCTTCTGCTATGATTGTAAGTTTCCTGTGGCCTCTCAGCCATGCCTCCTGTACAGCCTGCAGAACTGTGAGTTGATTAAACCTATTTTCTTTATAAACTTAAGAGAAAAATTGAAAAAAATAAAAGAAATAATAATGTTTCATGGCAGGTGAAAATTACATGAAATTTCAGAATTCATGTATAAAGTTTTGTTGAAACACAAGCCATGCCCATTTGTTTACATATTGTCTATGGTCACTCAAAAGGCAAAGCTGAGTAGCTGTCACAGGGACTGTATGACCCACAACACCTAAAGTATTAACTTTGTGGTCCTTTACAGAAAGAGTTTGCTGATCCCTATTCCAGCCTATCAGTCTGGGTTTTAGCCATGCTCATTGTATTATTCAGGTGGTCTACTGAATTTTTTTTGCATAATAAATTTTTTTGAGATAGGGTCTCCTTTGTTCCTTTAAGTCTTTAATTTCCATGAAAGTTTTGCCAGTTTTTGTGTTTAAAAATGTTGCAACACCTTTTGTTAGCTTTATTCCTAGATATTTTGTTTATGGATGCTATCATAAATGATAGCATTTAAAATTTTAATTTCTATGTGTGTGTTGCTGGTACAATCAATTTCTGTATATTAAGCATATATCCAACGACCTTAAATTCACTTCGCTGAATATTCTTTCCAATTTTCTAATATTTGAACACGTGTTTGACTAAAGGTAGTTTTGTTTTTTCTTCCTTTATCCTTAAACTTTTATTTTTTGCCTTATTGTAGCGATTAAGACCTTCCGTACAATATTGAATCAAAGTCGTAGTAGGCAATCTTGTCTCATTCCCAATGTCCTGGAAGAATGTTTCCAACAAATTATGATGTTCACTAAATTATATTTTTCTGCTTTTTGTTTGATGCTCTGAGCTTAGAGTTCTCTACTATTTCTATTTTTATTATGAATGGGTATTGAGTTTCATTAAATGCTTTTTCTGCATCTATTGAGATGATTATATAATTTGATAATGTAGTACATTATTTTGATTGAATTTAAATGTTAAACCAACTTTGCATTCTTAGAATAAACCCTACTTAATAATGATGTCTTATCCTTGTTATCTATCATTGAATTTGATTTGTTTATATTTGTTTAGGCCTTTTGTGCCTATGTTCATGAAGGAGATTAAACTGTAATTTTCCTTTCTTACTAACTGCAGATTCTAACATAGCTTATTTTATGCCAATGTTTCTTACAGAGAGAAAACTGCCAGTTTATAAACCCCAAGTATTAGAATCTGGATATGCTTTTTGGGGAAAGCCCCCTACACAACTTTGGCCAACCATGGCATGTGTGTTTGACCCTGCCCACGTCTTTTGCATTTCAGTAAATGGTATCACCATCCATTGGTTGATCAGGTCAAAAACAGTATTCACCATAAATTCCTCTCTTTCCCTCACACCTTGCATCCAATGTATTAGCAATTCCTTTTGGCAGTAGCTGCACACATATTCACAACTCAAACTATTTCTTGCATCTTCACTGCTCTTCCCTTGCCCCACTGTGGTCTTCATCTGCCTGGATTACTGCATTGTCTCCTAAACCATCTGCCTACTTCTACTCTTATCTTCTTCCCCTGTAATTCATCCTATACTCAGAAACCGGAGAGATATTTTAAAACTCTATATCTAACCATGTCACTTCTCTGCTTTTATCCATCCACTGGCTTCCCATTTCAACTTGCAGGGTTTCAAATATGATCTGGCCCTTGTCTACCTTATGAATGTCATTTCCTACTCGTTTTCCTGTTATTACTAGGATTCAACCACTTAAGTACTCTGTCAAATTATCAGGTATTATTTTCTTTACAGGGGTTATGCACATAAAACAATATTTATTTTTTCCTTGCTTATTTTTTCCTACATTCCCCACACTCTTTGAGAGTTGAACATTCACTGACAGCCATACCCCAGCACTTATGACAGTGTCTAATAGAAGATGCTGGATATGTGTTTGTTGACTACCTGCTTTGTTTAATCATCAATCCAGTCTCATCAGTAGCTGATCTTCTAGAGTTTCCTCTAATTATCTGGTCAGTTGCAGACTCTGTTTCTTATTTTCCAGGACTGGTTTGTTTTTTTGTTTCTTTGTTTTTCTTTAAAAATATCTCAAATTTTGTGATTTCTATGGGAACTTGTAAGGGAGGAGAGACAGGAGTGTGTGCTTAGCATGACATTGATTTAGATGGCATCAGTCCTCACAATTGTATGATTTTTCTTTAGCAATATTTAATGTATTAATTCATTTCCCCAGTTATTGATTGCCTGCTCTGAACCAGGCACTGGACTAGGCACTTGAGACAAATTAGTGAACAAAACAGACAATGATTTTTATCCTTGGAGCTTATAATCTAGCTGGGAAGACATAACACAACCACGAGTGAAATTACATCATATGTCAGAAGGGGATGGGTCATACGGAAAAAAGGGAGCAGATGAAGAGGTTTGGAGGGGGTAGGGGGGAGGCATGGAAGCAGGTTGTAGTGTTCAGTGGGGGCTGGGGTCAGGGAAAGTGAAATTTGAGCAAAGACTTGGAGCAGGAGAGAGAGCTAACCAAGCAGGTGTCTGGGGGAAGAGTGTCCAGGCAGAGGGAATACTAGACTCTAAGGTGGCAGCCCGGCTTGGGTATTTGAGGAACAGCAAGAAGGCTGATGTGGCTGGCACAGAGGGAGCGAGGGAAAGAAACAGAGGAGAAGAGGTTAAAGAGGTAGAGGGGGATAGCTCACCTAGGGCTGTATTTGCCATTGTGAGGGCTTCAGCTGACAATGAGTGAGACGATAGTTATTAGAGTTTTGAGCAGAGGGCTGGTATGATCTGACTTATTTTGTGAGAGGATTTCTCTGGATGCTATGTTGGGAGTAGACTATGGGGCACAAAGGGAGAAACAGGGAGATCTGTTTGGAGGCTGGGGCAGTGTTCCCAGCAATAGATGATGGTGACTTTAAACAGGGCAACCACAGTAGAGGTGGTCAGATGGCATTAGATTCTGGACATGTGTATTTTTAATATCTTACAATATGTTTATCATGAACCATTTGAAATACAGAGGAGGTAGTCTTTAAAAAATTATCTTTTCTCTTGAAAATAGGTTGTATTTTTCTGACTGTTTTGTTTGCTGAGTAATCTTGGATTGTATCTTTTTTTTTTTTTTTTTGAGACAGAGTCTGGCTCTGTTACCCAGGCTGGCGTGCAGTGGCACAATCTTGGCTCACTGCAACATCTGCCTCCTGGGTTCAAGCAATTCTCCTGCCTTAGCCTCCTGAGTAGCTGAGATTACAGGTACACACCACCATGCCTGGCTAATATTTGTATTTTTAGTAGAGACAGGGTTTCCTCATGTTGGCCAGGCTGGTTTTGAACTCCTGACTTCAGGCGATCCACCCGCCTCGGCCTCCCAAAATGCTGGGATTACAGGTGTGAGCCACTGCACCTGGTCAGATTGTATCTTGACATTGAGGATGTTATCTTGTGAACACACTGGGTTTCTTCATATTCCTTTGAAGGGTGATTTTCTTTCTTTCTTTTTTGTTTAAATAGGCACTTAACTCGGCTGGAGACAAAGTACAAACTCTGTTTTCCCTGTGGTAGGGGGCAACTCAAATATCAGTGCAGCCTTTCAGCCTTAGCTGGGTCTCTTGGAATCTGTTCTTCCCATGCATGGTGTAGTGTCAGCCAGGGATTTGGATTGTGTTTGTACCCAGCATCTGGGGCTTCACTTTTGCAATTCTCTTTTTTCTAACATTCCTCCCCTTGTTTCTTATCAGATATGACTGCCTTCAACTCTCTTCTCTGATTCTTTAAATCAGAAAGGCCAAACATTTTCTACTGGACTTTTAACTGCTCAGTGTAGTGTATATTTGAGCCTTCACCTGGATAACATTCACAAAAGATGGAGAAACTCATCCACCATCATTCCCTTCTCCCAAGTGTTCACTCCTCTCCAGAATCGGCCTTCTTTGGGTTGCTTTCCAGTGCCTTTAGGTAGTCATATTTTCATATTTTGTTCCTGCATAAGGGTCTGTTTGAATGGAGTTACTCAAAAATGACCAGAATTGGATATATTTTGAAGTTAGAATGTGGGGTTTGAGAGAAATATAATTTTACTCCAAGAAATATGACCTGGAAATTTGTAAAGATAGAGTTAGTGCCAATTGAGCTGGAGAAGACTGGGCATGGTACAAGTGTTTTTTGGGGAAAAAAAATCAGAAGTTCAGTTGTGGACATGTTGATTTTGAGAGGTTTGCTGAGTAGGCTATTGGATATTTAAGTATTGAGTTTAGGGGATACATATGGGCTAGAGACATGCATATTTTTGGAATTGTCAGCATATACATTTCATTTAAGGTCATGAGGCTGGGTGAGATTATTGAGCGAGTGAGTGTGGACACAGAGTTGAAGACCAACGACTGACCACTGGGGCACTTCAAAATTAAGTTGCGTGAAGAAGAAAAACCAGCAAAAGTCCGAGAAGCAGCAATTAGCATGGAGGGAGAGGCTGGGTGCAGTGGCTTACACCTATAATACCAGCACTTTGGGAGGCTAAGGTAGGAGGATCTCTTGAGGCCAGGAGTTTGAGACCAGCCTGGGCAACATAGTGAGACCCTGTCTCTACAAAATTTTTTTCAAAAATTGAAAAGAAAAGAATTTTATCAAAGAAAAAAAAATGAGAGAAACCCAGAGAGAATGTGAAGAAAATGTATCAAGGAGAAGAAAATACTGCCAATAGGTCAATTATGATGTGATGTAGGAACTGATTTAGCAGCATGGAGGTCTTTGGTAATCTTGATGAGAGCAGTTTTGTTTTGATTTGTTTTTGAAAGAGATCTTATTCTGTTGCCCAGGCTGGAGTGCAGTGGTGCAATCTCAGCTCACTGCAACCTCTGCCACCTGGGTTCAAGAGATTCTTCTGCCTCAGCCTCCCGAGTAGCTGGGATTACAGGTGTCAACCACCACACCCAGCTAATTTTTATATTTTTAGTAGAGACAGGGTCTCACCATGTTGGCCAGGCTGGTCTTGAACTCCTAACCTCAAGTGATCTGCCCACCTTGGCCTCCCAAAGTACTGCGATTACAGGCATGAGCCACCATGCCTGGCCGAGAGCAGTTTCAATGGAGTGATGGGGGTCAAAACCTGACTGGAGTGGGTTTAGGAGAGAATGAGGAGTTGGGATTGGGGTACTGCAGGGTTTATTTAGAAATGTGGTGTAACGGCAAGGATGAGGACATTACGAAGGCAGGGTTCAGAAGAACATGATGTTTAGAATCATGAAGGATGGAAGGGAAGCTAGAAAGACTCCCAGGGAAAGCTCACTGGGCTGTAAGGATCTTGAAATGTGTCAGAGCCTGTGTGGTGGGATGAGGAAGTGAGAAGGGCAGGAGGAGGTAAGGCGACTGTCACTGGAGTGGTGCCCTGATGTATTTCCACAGTGTAGCAGTTCTGTGTGATGATGAGGCCCAGGATAAGCCGTGGGAGTGGGTGGCAGTGAAGGAGCTAGGAGGCTTGAGTTAGATGAGCATGCATGCTGACAGTTAAACCACGCAGTGTGCTGGGAGGGTCTGCAGTGGAGAGTAAGATGGGGTCACAGGATCTAGCTGTCAGCTCTTGATGAATATGGGGAAGCAATTGGGAGATGGGAAGATGTCAGCGTGGAGATGAGATAAACACGATATAGCTGGATGATAAAAGCCTCATGAGAAAGGGGGGTTCCATGGAGATAAAGGAATGGCGGTTTTGAGGTGTTACTCTAACCATCCCCATGCCTCTTGGTGCTGACATGGGGAAAAAACATTCTCGAGAGATTAGGGCTTTGGGAGAAAGCAAGGCTGCAGCAGCTTTATTACTCTTAAAAATACTAGCGGGATGATTTCTGCTCTATCATTCAAGCCTTCAATAAAATTAGTCAATAGCAAATCCTATTCACTTCTAGAGCTGTTGCTGCTTGGCATTCTGTGCTTATAATGTGTTTGCAAAATGCTTGTATAGAGTTTTCTTTTACTTAACTTTTCAGGGTTAGTGGTAAGCCAACGAGCAAATATGTTCCCTCTGCAAAGCCTTCTCTTCACTTCCCATTCAAAGAATTACGACGTACCCCACGCCACCTTCTGCGTGGTCTCCCCTAGTGCTCAGCTCCCTTCAGGATGAAGCCCTCCTCCACAGTCAGGTCTTGGCTTAATGCCACCTTGGAGATTGACCTTTCCTGATCTATCCTGGTCCTGGAGGAGTCTGCTCCTCTCCTCCCAGACCTGGTCTTCTCTCTTTCAGCACACTCTTCTTTTCTTCATAGAACTTACTCCAACATATAATTTATTTATGTGGTTCCCCTTTAAACAATCTACTTCTCTCATTATAATATAATTTCTCTAGGAGCAGGGTCAAGTTCACTATTGTATTTCCAGTACCTGTCATAGTGCTTGGCATGTAGCAGACATTCAATAAATATCTGTTGGGCGGGTATTAGTATCTCCAACTTATAAATGACAAAACTGAGACTCAGAGAAAGTAGTGAGCTTAGATCCCAGCCCAGTTCATCCAGCCTTCCTATTTCTGCAATTCCTCTTTGGATTGGGAAATGGCTTATTCTCTGTCTTAATTCGTGATGGTGGATTAAAGATGGCTACACATTCTTTATCACATCCTCTATTGAGAGGTGATGCTTATTTTCCTACTCATCAAATCTGGGCTGGTCCTAAGACTGAGGTGACCAAGAATATGCTGCAGAAGCAAAGTTGTGCCAGCCCCAGGCTTGTCCTTGAAGAGGACTTTGGCTTCCCCTTCTTGGAACACTTATTGTTGGGATTGCTGAACTGCCTTGTGAGACTATCTTTCTGGAGAAACCACATGGCAATACCACATAGACAGACCCTGAGACCACAAGGAGAGGGAGAGAGGCCCAGTTGTCCTGGCATTTCAGTAGAACCCCTGGATGACTCCAGGCCCAGGTGCCAATCAACTGTAACTACAAGAGAGATTGCAAATGAGACTAGCAGAAGAACCACTCAGCTGAGCCCTTTTATTTCACAGAACCATGAATTACATTAAAATAATTGTCGTTTTAAGCATGGTAAAAACTAGGGTGAGGCAGGAGAGGCCCCAGGGTAAAAATCGCAATGAGGTGCTCACTCTCTGGGCTGACCCTGGGAGTGAGCACCCTCTCAAATTGCTCTAGGACCCCCACTTGCTTCACCCTAGTCCTGGGACCTGGTTTTCAGCTGCTATGTTTTGGTTGTTTTTTTTTTTTTTTCTCAGCTATGATAGATAATGGAAACACTCATGGTACCTGGCACAGAGTAGATACTCAGTGACCCACACTGAGCAATTAAGCTGATGATCACAACTCCCAAGTGATGTTGTTTTTACTGGAATATCTGGCCCTGCAATATTTTGTATCCAAACTTTCTCGAATACATTATCCTATAGATTTCCCACATCTTTCCTTATAGTTCTGAACTCTTGTCATTTTCTCTACTTCAGCAAACATTTACTGAGCATTTACAAACACCTCAACACTGTTCTAGGTGCTCTGGGATGTATATGGGGCCAAGGGAGACACAAAATGAGTAGGATGAGGATCCTGCACCTCCAAGGAACTGACCACTGACAGACACAGCCTGCTGTGGACAGCTGAGATAGCAGAGGTGGGAGCCAAGCACCGTGGGAGATCTGGGTGGCAGAAGGGGCTGGAGGTTATTATACTGGAACTGGGGGGACTGGAGGAATCTGTCGAGGGAGCACACTTGAGCTGAGTGTAGAGATGAAGGCAGTTTTGACCAGCAGCCGTGAAAGGGCAAGGCTGAGCACCATGGATCACACCTATAATCCCAGTACTTTGGGAGGCAGAGGCAGGAGGATCATTTGAGCCCAGGAGTTCGAGACCAGCCTGGGCAACATAGTGAGACCCTGTCTCTACAAAAACAACAACAACCCCCCCCCCCCCACAAAACACTATGAGAGGGCAGAACGGAGAAGACAACAGCTCAGGCACAATTGCTCTGCTCACTTCGACCTTTTGGTTTTGTGTTCTCCTCCTTTCATCCTCTTCCCTCAATCTTTTGGAAGAATCAAGTGAAAAGGGTGTTTATGTAGATCTCTCCAACTCCTACCTAAACAGCCTTACTCTGTGGGCTCCTGCCTTTCTGAGCAGTGCAGTGATGTTTTCCTGGTTAACAGCTAGTCCTCTACCACCATCCAGCTTTATGGTCCTTTAACAAAATGATCTAAACAGACTTGATCCATTGCTCCTGATCTGTAGATATTCCCTAAAGCTTGACTCATTCAAAGTAAATTTGCGGAAAGCTCACCTGAGTTGATGATAGGGTTCAGCTGTGTCCCCATCCAAATCTCATCTTGTATTGTAATAATCTCCACGTGTCAAGGGCAGGGTCAGGTGGAGAAAATAGAATCACGAGGGTGGTTTACCCCATACGGTTGTCATGGTAGTAAATAAGTCTCATGAGTTCTGGTGGTTCTAAAAATGAGAGATCCCCTGCCCAAACCCTCTTGCCTGCCTCCATGTAAGACGTCCCTTTGCTCTTCCTTTGTCTTCTGCCATGATAGTGAGGCCTCCCCAGCCACATGGAACTGTGAGTCCATTAAATCTCTTCCCTTTATAAATTGCCAGTCTCGGATATGTCTTTATGAGCTGCGTGAGAACCGACTCACACAGTTGGTGAAACGCCTGCGTTGAGTACCATGTTCGAAGTTCCTTGCACAACCAGGTTTCCCCATTCTCAGGAAGGGAGGCCGGGCAGACATTCAGGCTGGGCCTATTTTAACTTAATTCTTTTTAATTGGTAGATGGGTTGTCTGTAGAAAAGGATGACTAGGCGTTTTCAAATGGAATGATCTCTGTAGGTTAAACATTTATCTTCTGCTTTGCAAACACAGTTAATTTGCTGGGTGAACTCTCTTCCCTCATGCAGAGTGTGGAGGCAAATTCCTCTCTGAATTCCTAGTGAGTGCAGTCCAAGTGCTGGAGGGTGAGGATGAGAAGTTGGGTTAGAATCTGGAGGAGGGCACAGCTGATCCCAGCCAGCAAAGGCAATGGGAAACAGGCAGAACCTGTAGCCCAGTTCATCTCTGTGGTCACCTGCATGGCACCAGGAAAACAGGTGAGTAAAGCCCTTTCAAACCTTTAGAGCCCATTGGGGATATCAAGGTCCCCTAGGAAAGAATCCCCATATTTTGGGGCCCATGGTTTCAGGCTCACTGAAAATCCCATGGACAATAAATATCAATATGAACATATAAGTTACGCTTTTTAAGTTTTAGTTTTATATGACTCTCCTTTTATACTTAAATGTCTGACTGAATTTCACCATGAAGAATTCATCGAAGGCTCAGTAGACTCACCAGCCGTCCTCATTTGTGGAACTGGGAGAAGGGTCCATGACATTCTCCTCCTTCCGGCCTCTCCTCCCTTGGGCAGGGATTGCAAACTCACTGCCTTCGGGGCCCAGGCAGGTGTCCTAAATAAATGAGCTCAGTGGAGGGTGGGCCTGTGGCCAACTGAGGCCCTCAGCTCCCAGACAAGGGAAACAATGCTGCCTCAGGTTGGGCTGGATGTACTTTCTTTGCCAAAGCTTGTGGTGGTCCTGATGCACTCCCATGGTCAAGGGTCACCCACCTGAAGACCTGCACCCTTCCACATCCACTGAGCATGAATCTCCACGAGAGCAGGACTCCACTGAAGCTAAATCCAGAGCCAAGAAGGACACAGGGTTTCCGGGGATGGCGTTAGCCCAGGGCCCTGTTCATTGTTTTGTGGATGTGGAAACCAAAGCCAGAAGGACAGGTGACTTGCTCAGGGGCATCCAGTCCAGGAGATCACATGGCACCTGTACCTTCTTACAGAATCCCCAACCTGTGCAAAGGAAGTCAGCCCTGATGGGGTAGGATTCTAAAGATGTTATAGATTAAGCTGGGTTTTCCCTGGTATCCCTGGAATTGCAGAATTTTTCAACTGAAGGGACCTCAGGAAGAGGGACAACTGGGAAAAAGGAGTCACCTATACTGTACTACCCACCCCCCTGAGAGATTTATTTCACTTAATCTTCTGATTAAATGAAGCATTATTATTTCATGTTTCCAATGAGAGAATGACGGGCTCAGGTGATGAAGGTAAATTCCCCCAAGATCATATAACGTGTAAGTTGCAGAACCAGGACTCAAACTCACAATCTTCTGGCTTCAAGTCACCACTCCCTGAGAGGAATCTAGAGACAGTCTATCTACCAGGTTTATTTTCTTCACTTGTTAGGTGAACAAATGTGGTCTGCAGAGCTCAATGGCTTCACCAAGGTCAAGAGTGAGTGAATGGCATGGCTGGGGCTGCTCTGGTCCATGTGTTTTCCATGCCAGAGGGTGGCCTCCTGGAGTTCTTTGGTGATGCCTCTAGCTCTGGGTGACACCAGGCTGGTGGAGGCAGATCATATGGACCAGGGATGGAGACCCTCATGCCACTGCTCCCTCTTCGTGGCATCCCGAGCTCCAGGAGTCCCTTTGGATCAGACCAAACCACAGTCACCTTCCAGAAGGAGCCACTGGGGTGGCCATCAAAGGCTTGGGACACACAAGCTTGGGGCAGTGGTCCAGGAGTAGAGGCCTCCAGTCTTAGGACCTTCCCCTCCTCATGGCCCCTGGGCCTCTCTTCTTACTTTGGGGTGCTGGCTTTTCCTTTGCTGGTTAGACCTGTGGTCCAGGGATTTCACTCAGGGCCACCCCAAGGGAGGAGTGATGAGGGTGACCCAGTTCCTCATTGCTGGCCTCTCCACTCTCCACTGCCTGCCTTGCTCCGTAACATTTCTGTGAGCTTCCAGCACACACCAGCAGCGAGCCCATCTTCTGATTAGTTTCAGCCTGGTAAGTCCTTCCTGCCGCTGAACCACCTGTCTCCCGAGAGGACCTACAGCCAATGCCTCCCACACCAGATGGCCACCCCCTCCTGCCCCTCCGTAGTGTTCCAGCCAAGGCCAGGCCCGGCATGGACAGAAGAGGACCTGAGTGACTGCGGCCAAGGTCAAAGTGGCCATCTGGACACAGGTATCAGCAGCGTGGAGGGGCTGCCCCAGAAATGACTTTAGCGGGGGAGATGTTTCTCAGGCATTCGGCTCTTGGTTTTCTATTGGTCTCCCTTCAAAATTGCCCCAGCAGGTAGGCAGAGCACCTGATGGATTCCTTCAGCAGCACCTCCTTCGTCAGGGTGAGTCTTGCCTCAGTAACCACTGTGGGAAAATAATCCTATTTCTTTTTCAGCGAGAAGCTTGAGCACTGGGGACCCCGACTCTGCTTATTCAAGGCCCATGAGGCATGATACTCAAGTTCACGGTCACAAACTCCCGTTCACCCCACAGCTCCTTTTCCCCAGATTCTACCCGCCCCCATTTTGAGTTCTGAATTGTCTCCAGTGCCATCATACCTAAAGATTTCCTTTTAGCTATTCGACTTGCCCTCCCATGGTGCGTCAGTCAAATTAAAATGTGGGGTACATTATTGTATGAAATGTTTACAAAATAGAAAACCGAAAAGGAAACTATGCTTTGTTTTCTGAACAGTTTGAAACCTAAACAGACTTCTTTACAATTCTCTTATTTTTCTATGTGTACACAAGAAGGCCATTGAGATGGCCTTGCAAGAAGCTTTAGACCAGACCCTCTCCCTTCAGGTCCTGTTGGTAGGTTATATATTCTGAATTTTTTTCTTAAAAAAACAAAAAGCCAGAAAAACCCCACTGCATTCTGTTTCCAAGCCAGCACAACCCATTTCTTATTCTAAGCAAGTGAACAAACATTTGTCTTCAAGGCCAAGATGTCAGTGTTAAAAAAAGTGTTTTAGAAAAGAAAATGCAAACCCATAACTCCAAGCCTAGGCAAGGACAGCTACATGCGTTAGCTAATGCGTAATTGCAGACTATTCCCTGCTTTTTCCTTATGCTTTTATTACCCCCAAAAGGAGCTCCAAGTGAAATATCAATAATATTACTACTGTAATATTATTACACATTATTACCTCTGCAATGGTAGCTTCAGAAGGGCATCTTTGTTTTCATTCCAATGTGACCTACATTGGGTTCATTTTTCCAAAATGGCACCAGAAATGTCTTACCCATTTCCTCAGTAACTGCTGAAATGGAACAAATAAGACTGATCATTTTCTTCTATGAGAGGTACATTTGAGTAAAGCAATCTTGTGCCTATGGGGGATGGTGGGGGAAATTGGCATAAGTGAATTAAATGTTGGACTTGCAGTTCTATTGGACTTTAGACAAACATCTATGCTGATTGAACACTGATTTGCTGGCATTCCTCAAATCGCAGTTCTGCCATCTCAGCATCCCAACTCTTGCAATCTTTTCCATGTGCTTCTTTATGGATGGGCAAATCACCTGACCGTAGCTGCCTGGAACCAAGCTGGCATTGCAGTTTTGCCATTCTTATTCAGTGTCATCTGATGCCTGCCGTCACTTGCCAGCCTCATTTACGCATTGCCAGTTCTAGGGGGGGGAAATCAAACCTAATTTGAGCACCATTTTATCTGCTTATTTTACCCACAGATGTGAGTCCATTTTTCTGTAGATTATATAAGTATTTAAGCTTTCATTCCAACTGTTTGTCAGCACTTACTACAACAGACAACCAACTAGACAACCCCCACAGTGCCAGAAATACCTTTGTGTGAACCTTATTATCAAAAATAGAATGCAATCAAGACCAGTGGAGGTTACAGTAAAGTCACCAAAAATGACTCAAATGTCCGTCTGAGCTAGCTGCTATGTTCTGAAAATATGTGGTGGGTGGAACGAGTCTTTGACATTCCCAGATTTGGCTCCTCCAAGTGAAATATTAATATGATTACTGTGGCATTTGGCAATATGAAGAAGCTTCCAGTAATAGGCTGAACAGACAAAGACATCTGTATTCACCGCAGGTTTTCAGAACCACAATTTATGTGGTAATGTAGGTGTGAGTCCCCGGGCACATAAGTTGATCAGGGAGTTACTGAAACCCTTGAGGATAATTCATTCACTCAAAGGAAGAATCACCGGGGAAAGTGAATAAAGCACTATGTCAGCAAAACGTTGCTACTGTGAATCAGGACTCAGTTACTCTTTCTGGCTGGATGATCTCAGATGCAAATGACTTACTGTGGGTATCCACGAAGTCAATGGGTAGAAATATGACATTTCGTAGGTGCAAAGACTATGTCTCTGACTGCACGCAATTTTAGTCTGATGAATGCCTATGGTTTTCTGGTGGGCTTTGTGAAGTGGGTTGCCTTGTGGTATTGGAGCTTATGCTCCGCAAGGGTTTCAATAACTTCCTGATCACTGGAAGCTTCTTCATATTGTCAAATGTAACAGTAGTAGTGGTATTAATATTTCATTTGGAGGAGCCAAAATTGGGAATATAGAAGGCTCATTTCACCCACCACACACTTTTAAAACATATGAGCTAGCTCAGAGGGACATTTGGGTAATTTTTGGTGACTTTACTGTAACCTCCGCTGCTCTTGATTGCATTCTATTTTTGATAATGAGGTCCGTACAAAGGTATTTCTGGCACCATGGGATTGTCTGTTTGGTTGTCTGTTGCAGTAAGTGCTGACAGACAGCTAGATGGGAAAGTGATGACTGCAGTGGCCTGTTCTGGAGGGAGACCAAGAGGAAGACTGATTAAAGACCAACAGAGAGAGGAGCAGTGTGGGAGCAGCCCCTGCCCAGTGGGCTTTGGTGGCCTAGAGCCATGAGAAGGTCCCTGCACCTCACCCTGCCATAATGGTGACCTTTAGGAAATTTAAGTTGCCCTGAACTCCATGGCCCCAGCTTGCCACATCCAAAAGTTAAGTACATAAGCTGCAGTTTGTGGTTCAGGTCTAAAACAGAGGCAGAAACAGTGGGGGGAGGAGGGGGGCGGTGAGGGTTGACTTTAAAACCTGAAGGGCTCTAGAAGGAGAGGGTTCTGGTGGGCAGAGGGCATGCAGGGGAACAGGACTGCTACCTTTCCACTCTGCATAACCCCAGGAAGCCTGGAAAATGGAGGCTCTTTGCGTAGAACTATCCTGGGTTCTCTTCATCCTCTTTATCACATAAGTCAGCAAGACGAATGAGGCAAGAAACCGCTGTGCTCCTCAGATAAAGCTTCTATCTGCTGATGGCATTGTTATTCTCATCTACGGATGAGATGTCTGGGTGAGGGAATTTCTTCTGGATAAAAGACGTCCTTCTTTTCGGGTCATTTGGGGTTTGTGCCGAGGTAATCCACTAAACAGAATTCTGGGCTCAGGAATGGGTTTCCCACTCATTAAATGCTTAAATCTTGAGGTTCGCTAGCTCCTGATGGCCGGCTCCTTCCATCTCTCTGGCTCCTAGGCCTGCTGCTGGAGCTCTGGAGGACAGCACTGTCTCTCTACAGCAAGGGTTGGCAATCTTCTTCTGGAAAGGGCCAGATAGCAAATATTTTCAGCTTTGCGGGCCAATGTTTGTAGCACCTACTCGAATCTGCTCTTATGGTGTGAAAGTGGCCACAGACAATACATGAACGAGTGGATGGAGGGTATTAGTTTGCTGACTTCTGGCCCAGGTAATATTGGTTAGTCAACTGGGTCAGGCAATAAATCCTCCATTTATTTAACAGATGTTTACTATTCATCTGCTTGGTACCAGACACACTTCTAGGTGTTTGAGATACATCAGAGAACAACACAGATGAAGGTCCCTACAGCTCTGCATTCTTGTATCTTACATTTTAGTTGGGGGGGATGGACAGGTCCATGTGATGACTGCCTGCTATGTATCTATTCTCCATCCTTCTCCACCCTTCTTCAGAGATGCTTGTGTCCCTGGTGGCCCATATGGATAGCATCTTCCCATGGGGTCCATCCTCCGACATCACGCCCCCAGTGTTTTCCCATTCATCCAGCCAATGAGAGGCACAGGCATGGGCATTTTTAATTTCTCCTTCTTATCAGATAGTCAATTATACCAATTCAAATGTGTATTGGCATATTAATACTATAGCTACATACATGTTGTGTTTCTAAGCAACATAGTTGTTCTCAAGAGACTCTATTGGAGGCCTGAGGAGCTGAATGCTTGAGCATGGAGTTGGACTGACTTGGGTGTTAAAGTTACTTCACTTCGTGGAGCTTCCATTTTCTCACCTGTGAAATGAAAATAATAGTAAAACCGCCAACCCCATAGGGTAGTCATGAGGATGAAGTGTAATAACACAGGGAATGTACAGGACACAGTACTTGTCCTGCAGCCTGACTCATAGAAGAACCTCAATGAATGGTAGTGATAATCAGTATGTAACACACGGTATGGTGTAGGTCATGTTGGTGAGTTACATTCATTATTGTGCCTACTCTGAACACATCCTTTTGTATTATGAGTACAGTAGGTCCAAGGGCAGCTGCAAGAAAAGAGATTCAGTTGGCTTTGGTGCAAATGTGTCTTGTATTGATCCCTCAAGGGGTCATTAGAAAAATCTGACTCCCCTTCCTGAGAAAAATTCCAAACAGATTCCCACAGCCCACCAATCCTGAGACAACTCCTCTCATTTTGAATCCTCTTTTTAACTGCTGGGTGAGTGCCAGACCAAGGACCACTTTTGTGGTGGATAGTGCCATCTGCTCTATGTGGAAGGAGAAGTGGCACAACTGAGAATAGATACATGGATTTCTAGACACTGGTCAATGACCTTGGCAACTGGTTGGGACTGAAAGAAAAAAGACAGAAAAATAAGAGATAAGGAGGGCTGGTGTGGAGAAGTGTGAGCGGGCAGAGTGCTGAAGATTTTTGTATCACATATTAATTCCCACCAGAAACATCCATTGTAGATAAAGAACTGGAAAACAAGGTAGACAAATGACTTGGCTAGTTGACATTAACCACACTTCATCATTGGTCACGCAGAAGCAAGAGTATAAGCATGTGAATGGAGGGGCCATGGTGGCAGAAGTGGAGGCTATGCATGAGCTCAAAAGCACGGACTCGACTTAACAAGATAATTCTAGCTATTGTTTCCTCTGAATGTCCAGCCTGCAGCCACAGAGACCCACATGGAACCTCTGGTATGGTACTACTTCTAGAAGAGACCAGACACTTGGAGGCAGGTCAGCTTCTTTGGGCCCTGGCATTCTGGAATGGCCAATGATTCATCCTCAAAGGGAGACATTATTCCAGGTATGAGCTGTCTTTATTGTCCACAGAGCTTCAGCCAGCACTGTTGTCTGATGGCTTATAGAAGGCTTGGTCCACAGGCCTGAACTCCCACCCACCATAGCATTCAACCAAGGGACCTGCCTCTTAGGGAGGGGAGTGTGGAAGTGAACTGGTGGCTTATATTACATACTGTACTATCCAGGAGCAGCCAGCCTCAGTGAATGCTGGGACAGCCTTCTAGAGGCACAGCTATAGTGCCAGCTCAAGGGGAAGCCTCTGGAAGGATGGGTGCCAGACTTCAGGACACAGTATGCACATTCAGAGACCTGTAGATGGCTGGTCCTGTCTCTCCAGTAGGAAGAATGCATGGTTCCAGGAACTGACGAGTAGAAGCAGTCATGGCTCCATTTACTATCACGCCCAATGACTGACTGGGGAACTTTGTGTTTCCTGCCCCCACCACTCTGGGTTCTCTAAAAAAATCGTTGCAGCCTGACAAACACTACCCCAGCCAGGTGATCAAGGTTAACAGCAATAGTGAAAAGTGATACGGAGAGCATGCGCCCTTGAAATGACGCGATGCGAGGGGCACTTTACCTCCCCAAAACACGTAATCCCAGTCTAGTCAGGAGAAGAACACCAGGCAAATGTCAATACAGGGACATCCCACAACATCACTGACAGTGCTCCTCAAAACCCTCAAGATCATCAGAAACAAGGAAAGCCTAAGAAACTGTCACAACCAGGAGAGATGGTGACACCTCATCGAAGGAGATGTAACGACCAAATGCAATGTCCTGGATGGGATCCTAGGACCAAAAAAGGACATTAGGGGGAAACTGCAGAAATCTGAACAATTGTTGATCACTCTTCAGTTACCTGAATTCTAATTTAGTTATGTAACAATGAATGATTATTTAGTTAGTTGTGTATCAACATTGGTGTATTCAGATGTTGATAATAGAGGACACTGGGTGTGGGATGTATGGAAAGTATGTACTTTCTTCACAACTGTTCTGTAAATCTAAAACTGTTCTACAATTAAAAGTTCAATTAAAAAAAAATTTCCTTGTCCCCAAGGGAACAAAGGTCTTCTAAGGGTCTGACGGAACTAACAGCTTTAGGCTATGCCTCAGGAGTAGTGTTCTTGGCTGGAGAACTGCCCCACGGGCAGGAGTCCCCACTGCAAGGGATTTGCTTTTCCTTTCCTTCTTTTTGAAGATGCTTGGGAAATGTGGTGCCATAGTGTAGGCATCCTGTGCTCTGGATCCTCTGCTGTCCTTACGTTCCCTTTACAGCCAACACAGGTCAGAGAACACAGGGCTTCCAGACAGAGCTCGGGACCCGGCAGAACTGGCTTCATCAAATTCTGTGCTGGCTACCTGTGCTATGGGAGCCACAAGGTTTTCTTTCTCTCTTTCTTTTTCTTTCTTTCTTTCTTTCTTTCTTTCTTTCTTTCTTTTTAATTGAGCTGGAGTCTCACTCTGTCATCCAGGCTGGAATGCAATGGCGAAATCTCGGCTCAACCTCTGCCTCTCAGGTTCAAGCGATTCTCCTGCCTCAGCCTTCCGAGTAGCTGGGATTACAGGTACGTGCTACCACGCCCAGTTAATTTTTGTATTTTTAGTAGACGGGGTTTCGCCATGTTGGTCAGGCTGGTCTTGAACTCCTGACATCAAGTGATCTGCCCACCTCGGCCTCCCAAAGTGCTTGGATTACAGGCATGAGCCACCACGCCCAGCTTTTACCACTCCATTCTCACTTACTGCTTGGAATGTATTCCAATCTTCCTGTTGAAAACAGTCTTATTGAAGATTACTGATTTATAGTATAACCTGAACTGGCTGCTTTTTTTTTTTTTTTTTGAGATGGAGTCTCGCTCTGTTGCCAGGCTGGAGTGCAGTGGCGTGATTTGGGCTCATGGCAACCTCTGCTTCCTGGGTTCAAGCGATACTCCTGCCTCAGCCTCCTGAGTAGCTGGGACTACAGGAGCGTGCACCACACCCGGCTCATTTTTTGTATTTTTAGTAGAGATGGGGTTTCACCATCCTGGCCAGAGGATGGTCTCAAACTCCAGACCCCACGATCTGCCAGCCTCGGCCTCCCAAAGTGCTGGGATTATAGGCATGAGCCACTGCGCCCGGCCATGGACTGGCTGCTTTCTAATCTTGCTATATAACATTGTTCTGGGATTTCTTGATTAGTTTCATTGTTGCCTGTTTCTCACTTTCCCACTCCTTTTTCCTTTTTGGTTTTAACACTTTTTTTGTATGGCTGAAATTACATCCTTGATGCGTTTGCTTTTGAGGTCTTGGTCATGAAGTCTTCGCCTAAGCCAATATCTAGGAGGGTTTCTCCAATGTTATCTTCTAGAATTTTTCCAGTTTCAGGTCTTAGATTTTTTTTTTTTTTTTTTGAGGCG
>NW_012122376.1:3396390-3419340 GCF_000951035.1 Colobus angolensis palliatus | reverse complement strand
GATGGTCTCGATCTCCTGACCTCGTGATCCGCCCGTCTCGGCCTCCCAAAGTGCTGGGATTACAGGCTTGAGCCACCGCGCCCGGCCTCAGGTCTTAGATTTAAGTCTGATCCATCTTGAGTTGATTTTTGTATAAGGTGAGAGATGAGGATCCAGTTTCATTCTTCTACATGTGGCTTGCCATTTATTCTAGCACCATTTGTTGAATAGGGTGTCCTTTCCCCACTTTATGTTTTTGTTTGCTTTGTTGAAGATCAGTTGACTGTATTTGGCTTTATTTCTGGGTTATCTATTCTGTTCCATCAGTTTATATGCCCATTTTTATACCAGTACCATGATGTTTTGGTGACTACGGCCTTATAGCATAGTTTGAAGTCGGGTAGTGTAATGCCTCCAGATTTGTTCTTTTTGCTTAGTCTTGCTTTGGCTATGCAGGCTCTTTTTTGGTTCCATATGAACTTTAGGATTGTTTTTTCTACTTCTGTGAAGAATGCTGGTGGTATTTTGATGGGAATTGCATTGAATTTATAGATTGCCTTTGACAGTATGGTCATTTTCACAGTATTGATTCTACCCATCCATGAGCATGAGATGTGTTTCCACTTGTTTGTGTCATCTATGATTTCTTACAACAGTATTTTGTAATTTTGCATGTAGAGGCCTTTCACCTCCTTCATTAAGTGTATTCCTAAGTTTTTTTTTTTTTTGCAGCTATTGTAAAAGGGATTGTGTTATTGTTTTGATTCTCAGCTTGGTCACTGTTGGTGTGTAGCAGAGCTACTGATTTGTGTACATTAATTTTGTATCCTGCAACTTTGCTGAAATCATCTACCAGTTCTAGGAGCTTTTTGGAACAAAGATAAATAGAAGAGACTTAATTAAACTAAAAAGCTTCTGCACAGCAAAAGAAGTAATCATAAGAGTAGGCAGACAACCCACAGAGTGGGAGAAAATCTTCACAATCTATACATCCAACAAAAGAGTAATTTGCAGAATCTACAAGGAACTCAAACAAATCAGCAAGAAAAAAAAACAAACAATCTCATTAAAAAGTGAGCTAAGGACATGAATACACAATTCTCAAAAGAAGATATACAAATGGCCAAAAAACATGTAAAAATTCTCAGCATCACTCATGATCAGGGAAATGCAAATCAAAACCACCTTACTCCTGCAAGAATGGCCATAATAAAAAATAATAGATGTTGGCCTGGATGCAGTAAAAAGAGAACACTTCTACACTGCTGGTGGTAATGTAAACTTGTACAACCACTGTGGAGAACAGTGTGGAGATTCCTTAAAGAACTAAAAGTAGATCTGCCATTTGATCCAGCAATCCCACTACTGGAATCTACCCAGAGGAAAAGAAGTCATTATATGAAAAAGATACTTGCACACACATTTTTATAGCAGCACAATTTGCAATTGCAAAAATATAGAAACAACCCAAATGCCCATCAATCAACAAGTGGATAAAGAAACTGTGATATATATGTGTGTGTGTGTGTGTGTGTATGTGTGTGTGTATATATACATATATATATATAGTGTGTGTGTGTATATATATATGTATATACTACTCAGCCATAAAAAGGAATGAATTAATGGCATTCGCAGCAACCTGAATGGAATTGGAGACTACCATTCTAAGTGATGTAACTGCGGAATGAAAAACCAAACATCATATGTTCTCACTCATAAGTGGGAGCTAAGCTGTGAGGATGCAAAGGCATAAGAATGATACAATGGTCTCTCGGGACTTGGAGGGAAGGGTGGGAGGGGGTGAGAGATAAAAGACTACAAATTGGATTCAGTGTATACTGCTTAGGTGATAGGTGCACCAAAATCTCCGATATCACCACTGAAGAACTTACTCATGTAACCAATACAACCTGTTCCCCCAAAACCTATGGACATAAAAACAATTTTTAAAAAGAACTTGTTTATGTAACCAAGCACCACTTGTTACCCCAAAACCTATTGAAATTTAAAAAAAATTACATCCTTGAGTAACTTTCTCAAAAAGATGTATTAGAAATACATTCTCCTCATCTTGTATTTATGAAAATGAGTAAGTCCATCAAACTCTCCAATTATGCCTTTGGAGTGCGCTGTTTCCAGCCAAGACCTTGATCAATGCACTAGGTTCGAAATGATAAACCTGCAGATTCTGAAGATCTTGCTTTGCTGACCTCTAGTATCCATTTGGTTACTGATAAGTCTGATGCCGATTCAGTTTCCTTCTAGGTAATTTCTTTCTCTCTGGAAGCCATTAGGATTTTTTTTTATGAATTCTTGCTGCTATGAAATTTTATAAATATACGCTATATTAGTTAGGAATACCTTTTTAGCGTTAAAAAAAAAAAAACCACCAAAAATACTCAATTAACAACGGCTTAAGCAATATTTGTAAGAAGTAGGTGGTCCCAGATTAGAAGCACCACTTCAGTGGCATCATCAAGGGCTCAGGCCCTTTCTGTCTGTCCTGCCTTATGAGGGATGTGGAAGGAACAGAATCTTGTCATCCTTGGCTTGTTGCCTCGTGGTTGAAAGATGGCTCCCACATCATATCCTTGCACCAGTGCAGAGAAAATCACTTCTCTTTATGAGGTTCGGAGTTTTGTTGTGAAAGAACAGCTTCTTATTCCATATCTCTTGAACATTTCATTGGCCAGAACCTAGCTACATGTTGACTCCTAGACACTCATTGGTAGAAGAGACTGGAATTTATTAGGATTGGTTAAAATCAGTTATAGTTGATTCCCTGGGGTTGAGAGGGGCATGCCATTCCTGATGTCATAGGATCTCTGCCTGCTACCTAAGCTCAAAATGTGGAGAACTGCTAGCAGGAAGAAAAGGGAAGTTCTTTTCGGGTAGTCTATGGAGAATATCCACTTGATATGTCTAGCCGTAGTCTTTTTCTCTATCATGCTTTTAATTTGAAGTCTCACTTCTCCTTTTTGCGCTAGGAATTTTTTCTCTCATTATTTCTTTGGTAACTTCGTCCTTTCTGCTTTTTCTAGTCTCTTTCTAGAATATTTTAAAATGAATATTGGATCTCCTGGATCAATCCTTTCTATTTATTACCTTTTCTCTTGAATATCCTATTTCTCTGCCCTTTTTTTCTCTTTATTTCACAAGATTTTCTTGACATCATCTTCTATCCCTTGTCTTTTTATTCTATTTTTATTTCATTTATTATTTTATTTCAGATCTATTTTGGTTATATATCTATAATTCTTATTCTTTTTTTAAAAAAAATTGTATCTTTTTCTTATTCTAAAGAAACATTATAATTTCAAATCTCTTGGAAGATATTAGAGGGCATTTTAAAAAAACTCCTTGTCTATTTCTTCGGTTATCTCTGTTTCTTGCAGAGTCATTTTTGCTGATGTTGTTGTTTATTTATCTTTCTTTTTCGTAGTGCAGATTCTCCTCTCACGTCTGGTATATTTAAAGATAAGAAAATGCAAATGCCTACTTGGGGCCCTGAGGCACATTTAGGGCTTGTTGACCTGAAGGCTCAGCATTCACTGGAGTGCAGGGGACCAAGGACCAGCTTCCAGGAGGGCCAGCTTCTAGGAGGGCCAGCTTCCAGGATGGGTTGGTCCCATGCACCAAATGAGGAGGCCTCTGTCCTGGGCCAAGAGTGCTCTCACTAGCTGCCTTGGTTCACCCTAGAGTCTTACATAGATTTATTTAGAGAAGAACTCTAGGTTTTCCTCCTAGGTAATGATGCCTGGTTGACCCCAGATCGGCCTGCAGAGAAAGCGATGTGTGAGTGTATATGGGCTGGACCATTCAGAATAGAGGCTTTTAACAAATGCCCAACTTCTCACCACTGCCCACTGGAGATCTGCAGTTTTCAAGTCTGCAGACTCTGGGGACACTTCTGGGCAGACTGACCTCTTCTGTGTACAACTCCTGGCTAGGATCCACCTCCCTTTGCTCTGTTTCAGCAGCCAGGACTCCCCCATCACCTTTACATCACCTGGAAATTGGTTTAAATCATGTATTCTCTGATGGTTTCCTCTGGTTTTTTTCTTTGGTCTGGGCTCCCACGTTTAAAAAATTCCTTCACTTTTATTTTAATGGAATCTCAGGAGAAAGGAGACAAATGCTAGGAAGCAGTCTGCAATCTTGACCTGGAGGGCTAATGTCGAGGATTTTTTTTTTTTTAATTGATTCATTACTCTTTTTTAATTAAAAAAAAATTTTTTTTTTGAGATAAGGTTGTGATCTGTCACCCAGGCTGCAGTGCAGTGGCGCGATCATGGCTCATTGCAGCTTCAGTCTCTTTGGCTCAAGAGATCCTCCCACTTCAGCCTCCTGAGTAGCTGGGACTACAGGTCCACACTTCCACTTGGCTGATTTTAAAAAGTTTTTTTGTGGAGATGAGAGTCTCACCACATTGCCCAGGCTAGTCTCAAACTCCTGGGTTGAGGTGATCCTCCTGCCCTGGCCTCCCAAAATGTTGGGATTACAGTTGTGAGCCACCACATCCAGCAAACCTTAATTTTTTATTGTAAAATACACCATAAACTTGATCATGTTAATCATTTTAAGTGTATAGTTTAGTAGCATTAAGTGCATTCCCACTGTGTGCAACCAATCTCCAGAGCTCTCTTTATTTCACAAAACTTCAGCTCTATGCCTATTAAATAGCAACTCCCTGCTCACTGCTCCCCTCAGCCCCTGGCAACCGTCATTCTACTTTCTCTCTGTAAGAATTTACAACTTTAAGTACCTCATGTAAGTGAAACCATATGGTATTTGCCTTTTTGTGGCTGGCTTATTTGGCAGCATACGGTCCTAAGGTTCATATATGTGGCAGCATGGGTCAGAACGTCCTTCCTTTTAAAGGCTGAATAATATTCCATTGGATGAATAAACCATATTTTGTTCATCCACTCATCCATGGTGGGAAGCTTGAGGTGCTTCTACCTTCTGGCTGTCGTGGGTAATGCTGCTATGAATGTGGATGCCAGTATTGTTGAGTTTTGAAAGGCCTGTAGCATAGGAGATCCCCAGCCACTAAACCCAAAGCAGATGTATTTGTATGTAAATTTCCCATCGCACTGGAATAAAGATGCTATAGTCACATTGTCATCCACAAAATACTCCTGTGTTTTGAGTTTTACTTGACACACTTCTTCTGGGTCCATTATTATAACCAATGAGGTAGCTAGAGTAGATAGCATTATTTTTGCATCACAGTGAAAGACTTGGAGCTACAAAGAGGTTAAGTGACTTGCCTAAGCTAATAAACAACTAAAAGTACTGAATAATTTTATCAGCCTGAAAGACATTGCTGAACGTGTTTGTTTACATCACCTCTGTTGTGGGCTGACTATGGAGACAGGGCCACAGAATGATCATCTCTAATCTAGTAAATTTAATGCAACTTCTCCTAACAGATAAGCCAGGTTGACATGGTAAATTCTGTGTGAAAAAGAGAAATCTGTCTGAAGCTCTGCCAGCCAAGACAGAATAGCAGATATGATTTAACTATTAAAATTACAGAGATTTGTTCCTCTTTATTTTTTATGGAAGGAATCAAGGTAAACGTTCTTGGGTTGTTGGCAGTATTTCTTCCATTTGTATATTCCTTCTAAACATGAACATTATGTTGTTTATTCGTCTGTTAATGACAGCTGATTATCAAACCATAAATATACATGTTGGGTCTAATGGTTTGTGAATGTTAAGCATCAGACAGTAATATCGCGGGTATTTAGAGAAGAACACTACAGCTACACCCCAATCACTATCTAGCTTGTCAGTTTCCTGTAGAATTATCTGATTCTTTGTGCTGTCAGCTGAATCATGTGTTAGGCAGAAAGCAGATTTTTTTCCCATTATTGCTATTTTTTCCTCCTCGTCAGTAAACAGACTTTTGTAAAAAAAGAAGAAAGAAACACAATTCTCTTGTGTAATCGAGGCTCCAGATATCACATTTTCTCTATTACTTGTGGAAAACAGCAAATCTGATTTCTTGAGGCTTTTCATGTTCAAATCATTTCAGGAACATTAGCAAATACATATTCACTCAGTATTTCCGTACCATATATTGGAGAAAATAACAGATATGAAGATGCTAAAGTTCAAATTAAAGGACTTTCATCCTGCTGCCCTCAAGTCCCTTGGTACTTATTTAAAATGTTTTAAAAAAATCTGACCACTAGTGGTTTACTCTCCGCACAGCAAGATACATGTTTGTATTTCCTAAGCAATGAGGCAGAGAAGCGTGGTGTTCAGGCTTTGACAGTATGCTAATGTGTGCTGGGGAAAGATGCGCCGGTCCCCAGGGTGCAACGAGGAGCCTCTGAGAACTTTTCTTAAAAGGTCTTCATTCTTCCATTCACCCAGCAAACAGTCGTTAAGCATTTCCTAGTGCAGGTGTGCACTCAGCCTTGGGCAAATAGGAAGTTCCTGCCTCGTGGTTCTCAAAGCTGGAGGAATAGGGACAGCATGGCAGAGCAGAAAGGGCATGGTCAGAATCCCAGCCCACCCACCTGCAAAGGGCATGGCCTTAACCTCTCCAGGCCTTCCCCTGGGGCAGCGATGGTAATATCCACCCCGAAGAGCGAAGAGCGGAGGATTAACTGATGGGCCTACAGCTGGTGCACGGCACAGAGCTGCAGCCTTCTGGGACACTCCTGGCTTGTTTCCATTTCTTTCACTGCCCTTCACTCCTTCCAACCCGGTTTCCATTCCAGACACTCCACCAGCAGTGCTTTCTTACCCTCCTCCATTTTTGGTGCTGCCTTAGACCCTACCACCTTCAAACTCTTGCCTTCTTTCCCCACACTTACCACCCTGCTCTCTTTCTCGCTCTCTCTGATCTCTTCCTCTCTGGATACTTTGTTTTCTTCTCTTCTCTCTCTCTTCTCTCCTGAATAGTGGATTTTCATGAAGTCTCTGCTCATTCATCTCTCTGTAATATTGCTCCTTTAACACAAACCATATTTTCAAATCCTTCTTATTCTTTAGACATCACTAGTGTCATATTTCTGGCTTCAGCTATCATCCTTACTTTGATGACTCCAAAATTTCTATCTCTGTATTTTCATAGCCAAACTTCTAGCTTCAATTTTCAACCAAATTTCCAACCTGAGTGTTCATTGTCAACTCGAAATCTCTAAAGTTATACATACCATCTTTGCCCCAAATAAACTCCCCTATTAGATTTTTCATTTTTTTTTATTCTCTGTCAGTCACACTATTTTCTCAATTATCCACAAAGGAAATATGAGAGTCAAATTTATTCATTTTTCTTTTCTTTAGCTGCTTTATCATTTACTAAAACTATTTTTCTTTTTAGGAAATTAATTAATTAAATTTTGTTTGTTTGTTTTTAGAGACTAGATCTTACTATATTGCCCAGGCTGTAGTGCAGCAGCTATTCATAGTCCAGATCAGAGTGCATAGTGCACTGCAGCCTCCAACTCCTGGCCTCAAGTGATCCTCCCACCTCAGCCTCCCAAGTAGCTAGAACTACAGACGTGCACCACAGCACCCAGATAAAACCATGTTTCCTCTTTCAAAACATTTATGAGCAGAAAAGTGTTAGATTAAGTCACAAAAGACAACAAAAAAATTTTTTTACGCTCCTTAAATAAATAGAAGAGCTGGGCGCAGTGGCTCACACCTGTAATTCTAGCACTTTGGGAGACCGAGGGCGGGGGTGGATCTCCTGAGGTCAGGAGTTCGAGACCAGCCTGGCCAACATGGTGAAACCCTGTCTCTAGTAAAAACAAAAATTAGCCGGGCGTGGTGGTGGGCACCTGTAATCCCAGCTACTTGAGAGGCTGAGGCAGGAAGAATTGCTTGAACCCAGGAGGCAGAGGCTACAGTGAGCCAAGATCATGCCACTGCACTCCAGCCTGGGCAACAGAAAAAAAAAAAAAAAAGAGAGAAAAATAGAAGAAACCTATAAATATATGAAGTAGCATATACAGTATGGTCCCAACTTTGTTGTAGTTGTATTGTTTGTTTGTGTCTCTATTTCACATCTACCAATATCATCTATCTACATATGTGCATAAGGTGGACTGAGTGTTCAGAAAGTGTCTCTCACTAATGGAATTACAAATGAATTTTACTTTTCGTTTTAGGCTTCTTTTTCCTTTTTATTTTTTCTGGACTTTTGATGCCTAGGATAGGGTTCATTTTAAGTCTTGGTTATGACACACACTCAGCATTGGTTCCTTTATCCCCCCTTTTGTTTACTTATTTGTATGTTTATTGATGACTGCAGTGGGCATCGTGTCCACCCTCCAACCCAAGCCCTGGAACAATGACACTGCTTACATTTCCAGCAAGCTCCCCTTCATTTCCTAGGCCCTAGCAAGGTCGAAGGTATTACACTGGTCCACATCTCCTGTTAGTGTGTCAGGCTTCTTATGCCGGTTGATAGGACATCAAATAGCATTTCAGTTGGGCACGATGGCTCACACCTGTAACCCCAGCACTTTGAAAGGCCGAGGTGGATGGATCACTTAAAGTCTGGAGTTTGAGACCAGCCTGGCCAACATGGCGAAACCCTCTCTGTACTAAAAATACAAAAATTAGCCATGCCTGGTGGCAGGTGCCTGTAATCCCAGCTACTTGGGAGGCTGAGGCAGGTGGATCACTGGAGGTCAGGAGTTTGAGACCAGCCTGGCCAACATGGCGAAACCCCGTCTCTACAAAAAATATAAAAATTAGCTGGGTGTGGTGGTGGGCACCTGTAATCCCAGCTACTTGGGAGGCTGAGGCAGGAGAATCACTTGAGCCCAGAAGGTGGAGGTTGCAGTGAGCCAAGATTGCACCATTGCACTCCAACCTGGGTGACAGTGAGACCCTGTCTCAAAAAAAAAAAAAAAAAAGAAGGCATGTCATTATGGTCTTGATTTGCATCTCTTTAGTACTAACAAAATTGAACATCTCTTTTTATATGTACAGTCTATGTCTTTTTCCTCCTCTGTGAACTTATAGGTTCATGTCTTTTTCATCTTTCATCTAAGTTGTTTGCTTTTATCATATTGATTTGTAGAAATAAGACAAAAGTGTCCACTAATGCCACTGATATTCAACATTGTCCTGGAGGTCCTAGTCAAAAAATTAAAAAGACATGAAAAATAAATCAAAGATATTGCAATCTGAAATGAAGAAATATATGATTGTCATCATTTGCAGATGAAATTACTAAGTATAAAGGAAACCGCAAATAAGCTACAAATTGTTAGAATTAAAGGAGAATTCAGCAAGGTGGCTGGATATGAAATCAATAGATGAATGCCAGTGGCATTTCTATACACCAGCAATAGATAAAAACTGTAATATTAGGAAGATCATTTATAATAGTAAAATGATACTACACAATACTTATAATTAAACCTTAAAAAGATATGCAAGTCCAAAACTTAAAAGTATCAAATTCTTTGAGATACACTGAGAAGACCTAGATAAATAATTTTCATGCTCAAACTCATCATTAGAGTAATATAAAATAAAACAATCATGTGATACCAATTTTAACCTATGTGATTAAAAAAGATTGATAACACCATATTAGTCAGTGCTCTCAAGAAAAACAGAACCAATGGGATATATATATATAGAGAGAGAGCGATTTATTATGAGGGATTGGTTCACGGACTGAGAAGTCCCATGGTTTGCTGTCTGCAAGCTGGAGGCCCAGGAAAGCTGGTGGTGTTGTGTCAGCCCAAGCCCTAAAGGCTGAGAACTGGGGGAGCCCATGGTCTGAATCTGAAGGCCTGAGAACCAGGAACAGGGATGTCTAAGGGCAGGAGAAGATGGATGTCCCAGCTGTAGTAGAGATAGAAAATTTTACCCTTTCTCTCTGCCTTTTCATTCTATTCGGGCCCTCAATAGGTTGGGTGATGCCCTCCCATATTGGTGAGAAGGGCTCTTCTTTATTCAGTCCACTGATTCACATGCTAATCTCTTCTGGAAACACCCTCACAGATGCACCCAGAAATAGTGTTTTACCAGCTATCTAGGCATTCCTTAGCCCTGTTGAGTTGACACATAAAATTAGCCATCACAAACACTAAGTAGTGGCAAAGATATAGTGTAACAGGCAGTATCACACATTTTAGGTGTGAGTTCAAATTAGCACAGCTTTTTTGGAGAGAAATCTGGCAGCACTAATACAATTTTTAAATGTTTATACCCTTGGACACAGCAATTTTACTTTTGAAAATTTCTCTATAGACATATATGCATAAGAGTACAAAGACTTTTGTATAACAATTTTCATCACTTTGTAATTTGGAACACTCTGTCTACGAGTAGATGAGTAGCTAAATAAGTTTCTATAGATGTGATATACAATGAAAT
Source organism: Colobus angolensis palliatus (assembly GCF_000951035.1). NCBI lineage: Eukaryota > Metazoa > Chordata > Mammalia > Primates > Cercopithecidae > Colobus > Colobus angolensis. The sequence continues at coordinate 3,408,993 of NW_012122376.1, read as the reverse complement.
ACAGTATCGATCACTCATAGGAAATGAGATAAAATACACATGCTGAGATGAAAATGTATCAAAGGCATTTGATTAAGGAAAGATGAGTGTGTCTTAGTCGGTTTCCCTGGAAGCAGAGCCTGAGGCAAGGATTTTGATGCAGGCAGTTTATTTGGAAAGCATCCCAGGAAGCAGGTGTGAGGGAGTAACGAGAATGAGGGAAGGAGCAAAGGGCGTATGATCTTCACACAGTGTGGCAGCAGGGGCTTGCTTCAGCTGGGATCTCCTGAGAAGTGTAAGGAAGGGCTCCAGCATTGTCCCTTGTCCCCTGATTGAAGGACAGGAGACAGAAGGTGAAAAGATGGACAGTCTGTGCAATGGGAGTTGTAGCTCACACAGAACTGCCCACTCCAGCTGTGGCTGAGATCAGAGGCAGTCCAGGGAAAGTGATGTGGGGCATCAGAGGAATCTGCTACAGACTAATTCAATTTAGGTAGAAGAGGATGTCTGCATACATCCCTAGAGGTATGTATGAGAAGCCTTCTTTTTCTTTTTCTTTTTTTTGAGACGGAGTTTCACTCTTGTTGCCTAGGTTGGAGTGCAGTGGCATGATCTCGGCTCAGTGCAACCTCCATCTCCTGGTTTCAAGTGATTCTCCTGCCTCAGCCTCCTGAGTAGCTGGGATTACAGGCACCTGCCACCACAGCCACCATCAATGGCTAATTTGTGTATTTTTAGTAGAGATGGGGTTTCACCATGTTGGTTGGCCAGGCTGGTCTTGAACTCCTGACCTCGTGATCTGCCTGCCTCAGCCTCCCAAACTGCTGGGATTATAGGTGTGAGCCCCCACGCCCAGCCGAGAAGCCCTCTTAAGCTGTGATCAGATGAACTGCTGCCCTCCATTCCCTTCATCAAGGAAACATAATGGTGACTGCATGGAAAGCTTGGGATGAGTAGGTCACTCTTTCTGTTCTCAAACATTAGGGAGCCTCAGAATCACCTGTAGGGCTTGTTAGAACGCAAATTGCTGGTCTCTGCTTCCAGGGTTTCTGATTCAATAGGTCTGGAGCAGGCTGGAGAATTTCCATTTCTAATAAGTTGTCAGGTGATGCTAATGCTGCTGGTCTAGCCATCATGTACTGAGAACCGCTCATCTAGAACATCTGTGTATTTTTCCCAGTCATTACCCAGAGCCTGTTGTGTTCCCCAACCTGTTCATGTCATCTTCACTTGTTATTGTAGTCAGGTAATTTAATTAAATATTGCACGAACTAATGAGATACAAGTAGACAAAGAAAAAGAATTGTGTCTATACAAGTTGAATGCTATTGAAAAGACTCAATATAGATGAGTCATTGAAAACTTGCAAAATGTCACAAAAATTGAAAATTGAAAATTTATAAGAATCTAGAAGATTATTCAGAGATTACTCATAAATATCTTTAATTCTTGCTCTATATGAAGTACCTGCAACAAGAAATGAATGCCAATATATTATGGTGTGATCCATGTAAAAAATACACCTGAAATACGCTTGAGTATCAGAGAAGAGGCCTTGTACCCATATTAGATTATTGTCAAATACAGATAAATTTATTTGTTTTAATTTAATAAGAAAGTTTAAGGTGTTTATGATTTTTTTTTCTGATTTCCTGCTTAGTTGACTATTTTGATCAACTAACCTGTCCTTATCTAATTGAGTGAGAACTTCCATGGCTTCCAATTTTGAACCTTTCTGTTCTAAAGCAGGTTTCTCCCCAGGCATGAAGCTGAAAACTAGGAATTCCAATGAGGATCCTTCAATGTCCCAAATAGTATCTTATTATTTAAAAAAATGTCAATTCTATGTTTTCTACATTTTTCAGAATTGCTGCCAATCTACTTGGGTCATTACTCTGCTCACAAGTACACACTGAATAAAATCTAAATCCTCGGCATTCAGGCTGTGTCTGGAATGATTGACATCTGTCACTTGCTCCCCCTAATTTTTCACTTCTTCTCTTTATTTACCCTGTAGCACACATAAAATATCATTTCTTGACTATGCACCTGTGGGTTTTTTTCATGAGTTCTTTCCTCTGCTCCTCTGTCTAGAGAACTTCTATTTATCCTTCAAAATCCAGCCCAAATGTCTCATCTCTGAGAAGCCTTCCCAACTCCCTCTTTTGTTCTAATAGCTCTTTGTTGTACATGGTCCTTGATACTACTTGTCAGAATGCTTTGGAGTTTTTTGCTTTGCTTTCAGTGGAAGCTGTAGAATCTTAGCTTTCAACATCTAGGACATTTGTAATATTTTCCCATCTTACTTTATCACTTTACCTGAGCTGTGCTCCAGTCCTGACATTCTAGTCCTGAGTAGGGGCTCAGGAATATTTGTTGAGAAATATTAATGAGTAAACGAATAAATAAATGGACTCTCATTATTTCTGACATATTTGATGTTTCTTATTCAAGCATCTGTAGACATAAAAACCCACCATAATTTAAATGACAACTTAAGTATAATATATATTGACTTGAATCACTCACATCACTCACTCTTTTAGTGTTTAGCAATTTCTTCTTGTATCCATAATAAAGTCCATTCCTGTTTTAAAGCCTGTTTTTAAAAAAACAGAGTGAAGCTCAAATTGTTGAGAAGATAAGTAGCTTTATTAAACATGATAGCTTTGGTGTTTCACAGATTCACCAGCGAAACTTCTCAACTGAGAGAGTGTGATGCTGCTCAGGTTCTTTGGCTATAAACTCGGGGCAATAGCAGCAGTGACACCTCAGGGCCATGGTATTTAGTGAGATAGTTTATGTAAGGTGCCTGAATGCAGCAGGGACCCAACAAATACCAGTGGATTTAACTGACTAAATTTTTGTTAAACTGAGCACAAAAACAGAGACCAAACAGCGGCAGAGGCCGGAGCCAACCATGTGCAATCCCCTAAGACCCAGCGATTCCACTTCTAGCTCTATACCCAATAGAAAAGCTCACAAAGATGCATCTAAAGACCTGCCAAGGATGTTGACAGCTTCAGTACATGTAATAGTCCCAAACTGGAAACAATCCAGATAGCAGCATTAAAATGAAGAAATGCATTGTGTTACATTCACACAATGGAACACTATATAGCAACAAAAACAAATGAAGGACTCAGTGTGGGACAACATGGATGAACCTCATAAGCACCACACAAAAGAAAGGAGTCATATGCAAAAGAGTACATACATCTTTAACTGATATAAATCTTAACAAGTGAACTAATCTGCTGATAGAAATTGTGAGTGGGAGCAGAGACTGGGAGAGAGTCTGACAGGCCTTCTTGGATGCTGCAATGTTGTAGATCTTGAGCTAGGGATGGTTATCTGGAGGTTCTCACTTTTTAAAACTTCATAAGGCTATTTATGAACAGTGTGCCTTTCTGTATGGATGTCACATTTCAATAAAAAGCTTAATTAAAATGACAAAAGACAAGCAGGTGGGGTGTTTGGGAAGATGGACTAGCAAACATAATGGCAAGGAATTCCTGGTGTTTGAACATATAGCAGAGATGTAGGGAAGCAATAAGGAGGATGCTTCAAGAACAGATCCTTAAGTCAATGTGTATCTAAGGATGAAAAACAAAACCTGTGATAGTAATGGCTTCTTTTCTTTTCTGGGTTACATGACAAAAATGCTTATCATCTGATGAGATAAAAGGATAGCCATCTGGAAAAGTAAATAATCTAAACTTTACCCTGTACATTACGACAAATTCTAAATGAATCAAAGATGTTTATGTAAAATAGAAAGCCATTAATGTATTAGAAGATAAATGGGAGAGTTCCTTTTTAATCTTGGAATGGAGAAGGCCTTTCTGACTATGACATAAAAGCAAGAACCCATAAAAAATGGATAAATTGGACTACACAATTATAAAAGCCTTCTGTTTGGTGAAACAACCACAACCACATCACACAAAAAAAGCAAAAAAAGAAAACATACAAAGCAAAGCCAAAAGGCAAATGAAAACAGGACAGGTAAATTGTAATTTAATCACAGTAAGAGGACTAAACTTCTTTCTTAGTCCCTATAATGGAATACTGAAGACTGTGTACTTTATAATAGAAATGCAGTTCTCAAGGTTGGGAGGTCCAGAATCAAGGAGCTGCCTATGATGAGGGCCTTCTTGCTATGTCATAACATGGCAGAAATCATCATGTAGTGAGAGAATGTGCAGGAGAGGATAAGAGAGGGCTGAACTTGCTTTTATAACAAATTCACTCTTGAGATAATGAACTCACTCCCATGATAATCGCATTAATCCATTTATGAGGGCAGAGCCCCCTCATGACCTAATTGCCTCTTAAAAGTCACCCCCTTCAACACTGTTGCATTAGGGATTAGGTTTCTAACACATGAACTTGGGAGGGCACATTCGAACCATAGCACCTTCCCAATACGTTATGAGCTTCTAGGAACAGATAAGAAAAAAACAAAAAAAGATAGGAAAACAGATAAAGCTTATGAACACATAGTTTATGGAAAAGGAAATACAAATTGTTCTTAAATATATGGAAAAAATGCTTAACCTCATTCACATTATGAGAAATGCAAGTGAAAACAGACTTTATTTTTCAACTAATCGATTGGAAGAGAACCACCTTTGACAACACCCTTTTGGTGGGCCTCTGGGAAAGAGGCATGTTTATACGTTGCTGTTGGGTGTGCACACTGGTGCAACCCTTCTGGAGGCTATTTGACAATACCTATCAAAATGAGAAAAGTATATCCCTTTGGCCTTGAATTCCAGTTCTGAGATTTGTCTTACAGATCTACTAGTCCACATGCAAAATGCTGTGTATACCAGGTTATTCACTTCAGCATGGTAATCACAAGAGTAGAGACAATCCAAGACCATTGACAGACGGCTAGTTAAGCAGATGAGGCATCCATACAATGGAATACCATGTCAAAAGAAAGAAGCTCTCTGTTAAGGACAATGGAATTCCATGTATAAAGGAGGAAGACCTCTAAATAAGAAAAGATGTGTAAGATACACAATCATGCAGAACAAAGCAAAGGAGAAGAGTGCATATAACATGTGAAGGTATGTGTGGGGATAACCAAAGAATCTATATTAATAGTTGCTTGATCTGCATAAAGAAGCCTAGAAGAATACATTAAGAATATCAAAACAGAGGTTACCTGTGCGTGCAAATGGAGGTGGGTGGAAATTGAGAGAGGAAGGGATGGCTGGGAAGAAGACTTTTTCCTGGTTACCTTTTCCTGCTAAAAAATGTTTTCTTTGTGAATATATTAGCTATTCAAGTGATATAAAGCACATCTTAGCTTGCGCTGGGTCTAGTTCGAATCAGAATGCCCCGCCTTCTTCTTAAGCTAGTGATTTGGCAAGGTAGAGAAGAGAGAATTTCTGTTTTGGGGGTTTTCAGTCTTTTCATTAGTAAAAGAGCAAACAGAAGTTATGTACTAATCCAGGATTTGTGCTTTCTTTCAATGACTTTTAGTGAAATAAAATAGGTTGCCTAACATATTTAGAGTCTCATCTTAGAGGACAGGGTTTTGTAAGGCTAGAATTTGGCAAGTGGGCACAACCAACAGGAAGCAGTTCTGGGTTCCCCATTTGTAGCTTCACAGGCAGAGACAAGAGCTGACAGATCAGAGGGAGCTAGCTGAGGGTTTGGCAAAAAACAATTTGGCAAACTCCAATTTTACCCAACTACCTGGATATTTCAAATAAAAGTAGCTTTTAGGTAAAAATGATTCGGGACAATTAACGTAATTCCTTATTTTGTGTTGTGTGACTCAATAAAGAAGGATGATTCATAATCCATGGGCCAGCCCGTGTCCAAATCCCATCGACCCTCTCATGGGGGCAGGAGTGGTGTGGTGTTTATTCATTCAACAGGCACTTTCTGAGTGAAGAACTGAATAAAAGCAGCAGCTCACCTCTATAATCCCAGCACTTTTGGGAGGCTGAAGCAGGAGGATCACTTGAGCCCAGGAGTTCAAGACCAGCCTGGGCAACACAGTGAGACCCCCTTCTCTACAAAAAAAATTTTTTTTTAATTAGCTGGACATGGTGGTGTGTGCCTGTGGTCTCAGCTACTCGGGAGGCTGAGGTGGGAGGAGTGCTTGAGACCAGGAGGTTGAGACTGCAGTAAGCCAAGATTATACCATTGAACTCTAGCATGGGCAACAGAATGAGAACCTGTCAAAAAAAAAAAAAAAAAAGGAAAGGAAGCAGTTCTCTGTGTCTCTATCATTTGGCCAGCCCTCGAAGCATACAGCCAGTAGGGTGAAAAGGAAATTAACATGCAAGGTGCACAGGTGCGTGTCTGGTGGACCCAGGGTGGTGGGTGACTCTCAATTAAAGAGAAGGTGAGGTGAAGTCGTTGTCTGCAGGTTACAGACTTTGAGAAATTGTCTCAATAAAGGAGAACTTCATTTGGCCTTAGGTGAGAGCCGATCAATAAATTAGTTGGCTGAGGGTACAGACGTGCAGGGAGAACCAGGATCTATGTAAAACCAGGGGGGCAGTGAAGAGTCAAGAGGGCCGGCAGCGAAGCAAAGGTAAAAAAATATTAATAAAATAAAAAGCTGCTCCAGCCCCAGCTTGCATTCCCTGTGATGCATAAACCAGGTGATCTTCCTTAGCCTTGGGAGAGGCAGAGAAGGTGAGAAGTGGGGGCCGATTGTCACAGACTGTGGCCATCTATTTCCCCCGTGACCATCTCCATTAGGACACGATAGAGGTGAGATCAATCAGAAAGCCACCATCACAGGGAAGACGTCCCGGCTTCGTGTAAATGTGCCGTGAGCTGCTGTTAGTGACGCTAAGGCAGTTCCGAGAGGCATCCTCACCCAGCCCCAGAGCAGCAGACTCAGGCAGGGCCCGGGTGCTGAGCCGAGGGGCGTTCCATCACCCGGACAGGGAAGGCAGACGGCCCTGGGCTCCCAGCTGGCCTTGTAAAACTTGAGTCATGGTGACAGAATTCCTTCCATCATCGTTTATGCTGCACCTTCCCTGCTGCATTACCGTTATTTAGCATCCTGCCGTCATCCATAAAGCACCTCGCTGCCGTGTGTTCTTTATTTCTCACCCTCCTGAGGTTTGCTGTTCTCATTCTGTGTCTGGAGCAGAGAGGTAGAGGGTGGGGGGGTGGGCAGCGGCGTGGGCGGGAGGGAGAGAGAGAGAGAGAGAGATTAAAGGACTCTGTTCCAGATTGCCACCTGCCTGCCCCTCGGCCCCCAGGGCCTGGCCTCCTCTCTGAAGGCCCTGCCCACCCTTGGTGGTGGCACCTGCCAGGTGAGTGTGGCAGGGCTGGAAATATGGGGCCTGGCATCTGGCCCTCTCCCCCACTGTTTTGCTTTATGACCACGGGCAAATCTTTCTGTCTCTTTTGTGTATCCTGAGCTATAAAATGGACAAATGATGGTGGCCCCCTTTTCTTTCTCGCAGTGATGCTATGCTGGATCTTAAGTTTTTCCCTAATGTAATAAATCTGAGAGACCAAATAGGATCATCAAAAAGAAAACTCACTGAGTTCCCAAGAAAGGTGTGGCTCTTCATGCTCCTGTTCACGTGTGTTCTTGCCATGAAAGGCCGTCATCTGGGCAGGTGTCCCCACGGCTCTCCTGTCCACTTCCTGAGTTCATCGCATATCAGGTTCTTCCTCTGCTAGAAACCTTCAATGGCCTGTATCCCATGCAGAGTCAAAGTCAATCTTGAGAATGGCCTGGGCACTCCATGGTGGCCTCTGCCCCTAACTGATAGCCTGGCTCCTCTCCCCTCTTCCCTGCCCTGCCCAGCCATGCCAGCCACCTTGCTACCCTCACGCACACACCTGGGTCAAACCCCTGATACCTGGCACTTGCTGTTTCCCAAAGGTGTACTTCCGGACTCTTTCCTTCAATGTCACCTTCTCAGGAAAGGCGTCCCTGACCAGGCTGGGAAACCCCCAGTGGGGGACCTTGCTGCTTTGTTTCCTGCTGTATTTACAGTACCTTTCTCAGTGCCCAGACAATAAACATTTGCTGAATAAATCAGTTATAGCTCTCTTTTAGCAAGCAATTAATTATAGTAATACACATTGGTATGACAGTTTCCAAAGCACTTTGAATGCAAAACCTATAGCATTCATATATTGCAGGCACATTTGCCAATCACAAACTTGGATGTGCAAAGATGGTCACTTTATGTACCCTGGGAGTTAACTTTTTTCCAAACCCCCGATTCCACCCATCTTGCCCATACAAGGAAACTGAGTAAACCCAGGCTGATTCCAGGTGTGATTCCCCAGCTGGTCTACCTCGGCCTGTGTTGGCTGGACTGGGCAGAGAATGGACCTCGCCCTATAGCAGCTTTTGGGGATGTTTGCCCTGGGAAGGATCATGCCTAGCTCACAGCCCACCCACAGCCCTGCTGTGTGCACCAGCCAGTGACACTCAGCTGTATTAGTCCATTTTCATACTGCTGATGAAGACATACGCAAGACTGGGCAATTTGCAAAAGAGAAAGGTTTAATTGGACTTACAGTTCCATGTGGCTGGGGAAGACTCGCAATCATGGTGGGAGGCCAGGAGGAGCAAGTCAATGTCTTAATTGGATGGCAGCAGGCAAAAAGTGAGTTTGTGCAGGGAAACTCCTGGTTTTAAATGATAGTGAATGATGTCCATTCACTATCACGAGAACAGCGCAGGAGGGGCCTGCTCCCGTAATTCAATCACTTCCTACCAGGTCCCTTTCACAACACATGTGAATTCAAGATGAGATTTGGGTGGGGACACAGGCAGACCGTATCATTTCACCCCGGCCCCTTCCAAATCTGATGTCGTCACATTTCAAAATCAATCATGACTTCCCAACCGTCCCCCAAAATCTTGACTCATTTCAACATTAACTCAAAAGTCCACAATCCAAAGCCTCATCTGAGACAAGGCAAGTCTCTTCCACCTATGAGCCTGTAAAATCAAAAGCAAGTTAGTTACTTCCTAGATACAATAGGGGTACAGGCATTGGGTAAATATAGCCATTCCAAATGGGAGAAATTGGCCAAAACAAAGGGGTTACAGGCCCCCATGCAAGTCCAAAATCCAGTAGGGCAGTCAAATCTTAAAGCTCCAAAATGATCTTCTTTGACTACATGTCTCATATCCAGGTCACACTGATGTGAGAGATGAGTTCCCATGGTCTTGGACAGCTCCACCACTGTGGCTTTGAAGGGTACAGCCTCCCTCCTGGCTGCCTTCATGGACTGGCATTGAGTGTCTGTGGCTTTTCCAGGAGCACAGTGCAAGCTGTCAGTGGATCTACCATTCTGGAGTCTGAAGGACGGTGGCCCTCTTCTCACAGCTCCACCAGGCAGTTCTCCAGTAGGGATTCTGTGTGGGAGATCTGACCCCACATTATCCTTCCACGCCGCCCTAACAGAGGTTCTCCAGGAGGGGCCCCAACCCTGCAGCAAACTTCTGCCTGAGCATCCAGGCATCTTTATACATCCTCTGAAATCTAGGTGGAGGTTCCCAAACCCCAATTCTTGACTTCTGTGCACTTCCAGGCTCAATACCATGGAAGCTGCCAAGGCTTGGGGCTTCCACCCTCTGAAAGAACAGCCTGAACTGTACATTGGCCCCTTTTAGTCACGGCTGGAGCAGCTGGGACACAGGGCACCAAGTCCCTAGTCTGCACACAGCAGAGGGACCCTGGGCCCGGCCTATGAAACCATTTCTTCTTCCTGGGCCTCTGGGCCTGTGATGGGAGAGGCTACCATGAAGGTCTCTGACATGCCCTGGAGACATTTTCCCCATTGTCTTGGGAATTAACATTTGGTTCCTTGTTACTTATGCAAAAATTTGCATCTGGCTTGAATTTCTCCTCAGAAAATGAAATTTTCTTCTCTATTGCATTGTTGGGCTGGAAATTTTCTGAACCTTTATGCTCTCCTTCCCTTATAAAACTGAGTACCTTTAACAGCACCCAAGTCACCTCTTGAATGCTTTGCTACTTAGACATTTCTTCTGCCAGATACCTTAAATCATCTCTTTCAAGTTCAAAGTTCCACAAATCTCTAGGGCAAGGGCAAAATGCCACCATTTTCTTTGCTAAAGCATGACGAGTCACCAGTTCCTAACAAGTTCTAACTGTTCCCACATTTTCCTGTCTTCTTCTGAGCCCTCCAAACTGTTCCAACCTCTGTCTGTTACCTAGTTCCAAGTCACTTCCACATTTTCAGGTGTCTTTTCAGTAGCGCCCCACTCTACTGGTACCAGTTTACAGTATTAGTCCATTTTCACACTGCTGATAAAGACATACCCAAGACTGGGCAGTTTACAAAAGAAAGAGGTTTAATTGGATTTACAGTTCCACATGACTGGGAAGGCCTCACAATCATGGTGGAAGGCAAGGAGGAGCAAACCAATGTCTTACATGGATGACAGTATGCAAAGAGAAACTTTGTGCAGGGTAACTCCCATTTTTAAAACCATAAGATCTCATAAGACTAATTCACTATCATGAACAGCACAGGAAACACTTATTCCCATAATTCAATCATCTCCCACTGGGTCCCTCCCACAACACATGGGAATTCAAGATGAGATATGGGTGGGGACACAGCCAAACCATATCATCATCCTGGCTCCTTGGAGACCTTTTGCTTTCCACACACACAGGGGCTTGCTCCAGGCCTGAGGAAGCAGCTTCTTCCCGCTAGGCCTCTGAGCCCAAGCTAAGCCATCATATCCCCTGTGACCTGCACGTATAGATACAGATGGCCTGAAGCAAGTGAAGAATCACAAAAGAAGTGAAAATGTCTGATTCCTACCTTAACTGATGACATTACCTTGTGAAATTCCTTCTCCTGGCTCAGAAACTCCCCCATTGAGCACCTGAGACCCCCATCCCTGGCTCGCCAGAGAACAACCCCTTTGACTGTAATTTTCCACCGTCTACCCAAATCCTATAAAACGGTCCACCCCTATCTCCCTTCGCTGACTCTCTTTTCAGACTCAGCCCGCCTGCACCCAGGTGATTAAAAAGCTTTATTGCTCACACAAAGCCTGTTTGGTGGTCTCTTCACATGGACGTGCATGACACTTCCCTTCTGCCCACAGCTGCACCCAGCATCACTCTTCCAATTCTCTTCAAGGCTCTTTCCTATCAGAGTTCCACTGGGGATCAGTTCTGGGTTCTCTAATTTTGGGTTTCCAAATCTATCAGGGGAATCTCAGATGCCACCCTGAGGGTTGGACAGAGAAGAGGACCCCCACCAGTGGGTAAATCCCAGCTGTCCGTTCCTCACTTTCTCTAGCCTGCCCTGCTCTGGCAGGCATCCTCCCATACGCTAGGTTCCCACCCCAGTCCACCAGGTTTTAGTTTTGAGAGTCAAGTTTTTAGAAATCTCAAAGCCCTTTCTCTCTCAAGTTCTTGCTGCTTGCAAACCAAAGGCAAGGTGGCTGTCAAACAATGGCCCAGGCATGGACTTTCAAAAGTCTATATTTAAATTGAAAGGGAAAAAACAGGAACCAACCAGAAGGAAAAATGTGTTGAATAATATTTCAAAACATTATGTGCGTACACATTCACTGCTGATTTACAGCTTATCAAAACATTTCTACCTACATAAGGGCATGAGATAGGCCGGGTGCAATGGCTCATGCCTGTAATCCTAGCACTTTGGGAGGCTGAGGCGGGTGGATCACCTGAGGTCAGGAGTTCGAGACCAGCCTGGCCAACATGGCAAAACCCTGTCTTTACTAAAAATACAAAAATTAGCCTGGCATGATGGTGTATGCCTGTAATCCCAGCTACTTGGGAGACTGAGGCAGGAGAATTGCTTGAACCTGGGAGGCAGAAGTTTCAGTGAACTGAAATCGTGCCATTGCACTCTAGCCTGGGCGACAAGAGCAAAATTCTGTCTCAAACAAACACACAAACAAACAAAGAAGCCTGAGATCTGTATGGTTCTGGTGTAGGGACAAACGGGGGCTCCAAGGTCATACCAGGCAAAAAGGGCACTTCCATCCTAAAACTCCAGTCTTTTGGTTCCAAAATGTGTTGTTGTTTTTAAATGACCTGTCACACTGATTAGCCTAGAGACTGTATTTGATTGAGTCTTCGTGTCCTATACTTAACAAACGTGGGAAGTATGAGTTGAGTAGATGAATTCCTACCCCAAAATGCAGCTCATTTGAGGGATTTATTATTAGACTCATTTTTAAAAAAAATCTCTTTGTCCATTGCTCTTTCTCTCTTTCCCTTATCCTGATACCTGTTCCTCTTTCCATCTGTTGGTAGTATATCTCGATGGATTTTTTTTTTATATATTTCCTTGCCCAATACGAGACTAACAGGCATTTTATAATACTTTGAAGTATAAAATTTTTATTAATTTATATCTTTATTAAATACAAAACAGACAATAAATTGCTGTTTCAAACAAGGAAATATTTTACAAACAAACAAAAATCAGAAGGTCTGTTGGTCCCCAAAGTGGATTTTCAAAGCTGCTAAAAATATACAATCATTTAATTCTTCTGTAGAGGGCTACCTCTTTTTAGGATCAATAAATAATATGTGTTTCTGTATACAGGGATTTTAAAGACATGTTTCCTTTTTTTTTTTTTTTTTTTTT
>NW_012122376.1:3364241-3395745 GCF_000951035.1 Colobus angolensis palliatus | reverse complement strand
TAGCCAGGATGGTCTCGATCTCCTGACCTCGTGATCCACCCGTCTCGGCCTCCCAAAGTGCTGGGATTACAGGCTTGAGCCACTGCGCCCAGCCAGCTGAGCAAATTTTACTGACTACTCTCAACCCTTATTCTGCTTACTAGACTGTCTTTTGGTGAGAGGTTGGGTTAGGAGTTCCTTTTGATTGCCTGAAAAGTCTTAATGTATTTCTCTGGTTATTAAATACATATTTTTATTCTGGTAGTTGCACGCTTAACACATTTGAAAGGTTTCAAAAAAATTTGGTTTTCCAACAGATGCTGTAATCTGTATTTCTAATTTTAGGGATAGTGACAAATTATGGCAACCTTTAACAGTTGATTGTGCAGTTAAAGTACAAACACTGACAAATATGGCATCAAGAGTCTATGCTTGTTTTCCTAATTTTCTTGCTACTTTCTCCATCCTTTTAATCCATTCATTCATTGGTGAATTTATTCATTAAACAAACACTTATTGGGCAGCTACTATGTCCCAGGGGATGCCTAGACACCTGGTGGGTGCCGGGATGCAGAGTCTTTAGCAGGTGCAGTGTCTGCCCTCAAGGAACTAGACACAGAGGATCAGAGGGTCAGGGAAGGCTTCCCCGGAAAGGTGACCCTTGAGGTGATCAAGTGAGCGAGGGCTAAGGGCGACAACCTTTTGCCAATTTCCAGAAATCATTTCCCGGTGTTACTGCATGATTCTGTGTGGTTTTGCTACTCTGTGCTCACACCTTATAGATCATATCTTTGTGAAGCGATACTCAGATGATATAATTAAAACCTGTTCTCTGTCTCCTGCCACACCCCAGACTGATTCGAGGGAGGTGTTTGATTGTTGTGCCAGCCTTCAAGGCAAGATCAGAAATTGTGTCTTTGTGTCTGTGGGAGACAGGGATTGTGGAGGGATCCTCTGGGTCTCCCTGGATGGGACTGGACAGAACCAAATGCTGGAGGAAAGGGAATGAGGTCCTCCAGGGTCCTCCAGCATGGGTCTCAATTGCAAGTGACTCTGAGGGAAGGCCAAGTGTGCTGGCATGAGGAGCCCAGAGTGAAGAGCGCATGCCTGCTGAGAAGCTGCCAATGAGCTGAAGAGTGGACGAGCCATTTCCAAAGTCTCAAGCCTGGAAGGGAATGTGGAAGTCCGCCTCATTCTCCTGAGCTCTCTGTGTACATTAACCAGCTAATGGTAAAGTTGTTTGACAATAGGTTCTTCTACCCCATTGAGAACACAGCACTGGGTTATTGTTGGTTGTTTTTTTTTTTTTTTCTCAAAAAGACAAAAATAATTGAAAACAACCAAATCTTCAGTCGTGGACACGTTTACTTTTGTTCAGTGAAATATTATCTAGTTATTGAAAATGATAACTATAAAGATAATGGTGGACACGGAAAATATCTTAATAGATCTATATGTTAAGAAATGAATACAAATCATCTGTATGCTATGATAACAGCTATGTAAAAGTAAATGCATGCTGATAAGAACTAGAAAGGAATATGTCAAAAAAAATTTCAGGATTAACGATGTTTGTATTAGTTAAGATAATGCAGGTAGTTTTAAAAGAAAAACTCTGAAATCCCACTAGCTTAACACACTAGAAGTGAAGTTTTGCTTAGGGCAAGTCCAGTACCAACACAAAGAACCTAGGCTCCTTCCAGCTCATGGCTACTCGCTCCTCCAGGGCCTCACAATTCCCTTCATTCAGCTGGTGGATAAAGACCGATGCCCTAGCCCTCTTGGGCCTGAAGGTGTCCATCTTTATTTTCACTCACATTTGATTGGTCTAAATGAGTCACATGGCCCCATCTTGATGCAAAGAGAGCTGGGAAATGTAGTCCTGGCTGGGCCACAGCATCCTTATAACAAGTCCACATACAGAAGGGAGCACAGTAAGTTAGCATACTTGAGTGCTTTAATGCTTTAGTATTTAGTCATCTGTATCTGCCCCAGTGATATTTTTTTCTTTAAGCCTTTTTCCTTTAGATTTGTTAGATGTGTTTTTTTTAATAGAGAAAATTAAAAGACTCGTGTATTCTTTTATTTCAGGAAGTGAGACGGGGCATATAAACTCAAGAAACTGAGATGACTGGGGAGTAGAAATGCTGGTAGGCAAAGCAAAAGCAGAAATTAAAGTGCATATCTTACAGAGTGCACATCAGACTCAGTGTTTCCTCCCATTTCCAACCTTTTGCTGGACTATTACTGAATTGTGCCACCCACCAAATTCGTATGTTGAATCCCCCCATCCCCCGCGGTATAGCTGTATTTGAAGATAGGGCCTTTAAGGAGTAATTAAGGTTAAATGAGGTCATAGAGTGAGGCTCTACTCCAATAGGACTGGTGTCCTTGCAAGAAGAGGAGGAGACACCAGCGATGAGTGTGCCCAGAGGAAAGACCACATGATGACACTTAGTAGGCAGCCAGACATCTGCAAGCCAAGGAGAGAGGCTTCAGCAGAAACCAAGCCTGCCAACACCTTGATCTTGGACTTCCAGCCTCCAGAAGTGTGAAAAAGTAAATTTCTGTTGTTTAAGACACTCAGTCTGTGGCATTTTGTTATGGCAGCCCTAGAAAATTAACACATTAACCCTCCCTCTACCAACTTTTTATTAAGACTCTTTGCCCCTAAAGCTCAGATAGTGTGCCACCTCCTCTGGGAAGCCCTCCTTTTACTCTATCTGCATCCGATGTCTCTCCCTTGGGCTCTCTCAGTATTCTGATGTTATTCCGTCCACATTGCTTGGAAAACTTGCCTGTAATCCCATCACCTTATCTTGAATATGAGTTCCACAACATGGGGGACCATATCTTGTACTTCATGCACCCAGAACAGTCTCTGGCATACAGTGAGTGTCCAATAAACAAATGGCTAGCAAAGGAACGAAGGAATAACTTTTTTTTTCTCTCCTTGTGACAGAGCGAGACTCACTCTGTCACCCAGGCTGGAGTGCAATGGCACAATCTTGGCTCACTGCAACCTCTGCTTCCTGGGTTTAAGTGATTCTCCTGCCTCAGCCTCCCAAATAGCTGGAATTACAGGTGTGCACCACCATGCCCGGTTAATTTTTGTATTTTTAGTAGAGATGGGTTTTTGCCATATGGCCAGGCTGGCCTCAGGCGATCTGCCTGCCTTGGCCTCAAAAAGTGCTGGGATTATAGACGTGAGCCACCGTGCCTGACCAGGAACAAGTATTTATAAAAGAACTACCTGAGAACCAGTGGATAATCATTTTGACTGATCAAAGCTGGCCCATGGCTGTCTTTGAACCATGTAGCAAAGAGAGATGCTTCTCTCCAAGTGCTGTGTGGGAAGACATGATCTGTGTTTGACTATGCAGAGCGTAACAATACAGAGTGGCAATTCTGAGTATGTCAAATGAGAAACAGGACCTCCTTCCTTAGTACAGTGCATAATCTGAGACAGAATCAGAGGCTTGCAGGCATTGAAAATCTATTTTTTTTCTTTTGTACTTTTTGATATTGAGTCTATTGTGACTTTCTTGTCTGAACTAAAAACATAAACAGAAAATTTACTACAACAATAAACGCCCCAGTATTTCCTCTTTCTGGAAAGTGCTGTACCCTTCTCCCTACCCTATCAGGTAGGCTACTTAAAATTCTTTCTTTCAAGGTTCTCTTTAAGTTCCTTCTGCTCCATAAATCCCAGCCCACTGCAGCCTCAAGAGCAGAGCTCTCACTGTTGATTTCTGGACCATGAATCATACTTTCCTCTTAAAGGCACCATAGGATGGTTGAGGTTGAGGTGATATCAGCAAAAAAGGTGGAGCAAGGACCTCCAAAAATCATTTCCTCTATAGGAACAAGGAGATGATCGGCAAAAATGGTCAGAATCAACGTTTGCCGAAATTAACGAAAGGCTTGCAGCAGTCTGAGGAACGTTTGCTCAAGAAAAACAGATGTATCTTTGTATGAAATGCAAGCTTTGTGGCAATCTAATTGGCCTTATTACCGTTGCCCAGTCCTGAGCTCTGTAGTAGTAACCTCGAAAACCAATAGTCTGCAATCATGGCAAAAAACAGTGGCCTGGCAGACACTGGAAAGGGAACAATAGAGCTGAAGCTCCTTCAAAGCCTCATTTCCAGAGAATTGCCACTATCTGACTTGTCTAGTGGTTTCTGGAAGACCCCCCACACAAGGCTGTCTTTATTTGATCTGACTGGTAGCTCCTCCAGTGTGAACAGCTTTTTTCCCCCAGGGACAGTTGTCTAAAACAATTAGGCAATTGTTTAACATTGCAGCTTCCCAAGATGGTAGATAACAGTTTGGGGAAAAGAACACAAACCTAAAAGCTTAAAAGGAAAATCTAGGAAACGAAATATCCATAGGGCACTTTGAAAGGCTTTGACATAGTCTTGGGAATCTAAAGGCCAGGCACATGTTTAGGACTGTGCACATGCCCAAGGGCTATGCCCCTGCTCAGGAAGGACCTGAGAAGGCCCTACGCTCTCCGCTTTGACTGATTTTGAGACTCTGCATAAGCAGGAAGTGAAGGGCAAGACTGATTTTTAAACTCAAAGTGATATCCCCATCATGCACACAAAACTCCTCAGCAAAGACTAGGAAACTTATTGGTAATAGGCATTTAAGGAAATTTCTGCCCAATCACTGGCTGACCACTGAGCTAACTGAACAAAGACTTAAGTGGCCACACACAGCAAAGCATAAGACCTTACAGAAGTAGTTCAGAAAAGTCACCAAGAAAACAACCACAGCAACAACAAACCCTGCAGAGAGGGAATAATCTGATTTCCAGAGTTGCCACATTATATTATTTTAAATGTCCAGTTTTCAGCAGCAGCAGCAACAACAAAAAACACAAGACTTGCAAATAAACAAGAAAGCATTGTTGATACACAGTGGGAAAGAAAACCCAGTCAACAGAAATTATCCCCAAGGGAGTCAAGATACTGGATTTACTTGTTTAAAATATTAAAATAGCTAAAGGAAACCACATATAAAAATTAAAGTATTAGAATGATGTTTCACCAAAAATAGAATATCAAAAGAGATAGAAATTATGAGAAATGACCAAATAGAAAATCTCAAATTGAAAAGTACAATTACTGACATAAAAAATTTACCAGAAGGGCTTAACAACAGATTTGAGCATGTCAATAAGAGAATTTTCCAGTCCAAGGACAAAGAGAGAGAGGAAAAAAACAGCAACAACAACAACAACAACAACAAAGAAGTGAACAGTGTTGAGATCTATGGGAGTCCATGAAGCGTACCAACATATGCATACTGTGAATAGCAGAAGGAGAGGAGAGAGAGGATGGGGCAGCAAAAATATTTAAAAAACGAATCACCCCAAAATTCCCTAATTTGATAAAAAAAAACATCGCTCTATATATTCAAGAAGCTCAACAAACATCAAGTAAACTGAAAAGAGAGTCATACCTAAATATATCATAATCAAACTGTTAAAAGCCAAAAACAAAGAGGAAATCTTAAAAGCAGCCAGAAAGAGGCTACTCATCACATACACAGAATTCTCAATAAGATTTATCAGAAATTATGGGAGACAGGAGTCAGTGAGTGACATATTCAAAATGCTGAAAGAAAAGACTGTCAAACAAGAATTATATCCAGCAAAATTATCCTTCAAACTGAAGAAGATGTCAAAATATTTCCAGATAAACAAAAATAGGGAGATTTTGTTGCTAGCAGATCTGGCTGAGAAAAAATACTAAAGGGAGTCCTTAAGGTTGAAACGAAAGAACATTTTATAAGAATGAAGAAATAAAGAGCACCAGTAAAGGTAACTACTTAGGTAAATATAAAAGGCAATATTAATGTATTTTTGTTGGTAATTCTTCTTTTCTTCATGCTTATAAATTTGTGTCAACTGACATATGGTGTATAAAAAACGTAATTTGTATGCCAATAACAGCACAAAGAATGGGAGGAGAAAATAATGCCATATAAGAGCATAGCTTTTAGATAATATTTAACTTAGGTTGGTATTAAGATGTTAATGGTAATCCCTAAGACAAGTACTAAGAAAATAACTTTAAGAAATGGGGGCAAGGCTGAGCATGGAGGCTCATGCCTGTAATCCTAGCACTTTGGGAGGCCGAGGCAGGCAGATCACCTGAGGTCAGGAGTTTGAGACCAACCTGGCCAACATGGTGAAACCCTATCTCTACTAAAAATAAAAATTAGCTAGGCGTGGTGGCACACACCTGTAATCCCAGCTACTCGGGAGGCTGAGGCAGGAGAATTGCTTGAACCTGGGAGACAGATGTTGCAGTGAACCAAGATTGCACCATTGCACTCCAGCCTGGGCGACAGAGCAAAACTCTGTCTCAGAAAAAAGGAGGGGCAAAAGAATGATAATAAAATTAAAATAACATATGAAAAAATACCGCAAAAAAGCAGTAATGGAGGAATAGAGAAATACAAAAAGACATAAGACATAAAGTAAATAGAAAAATGGCAGACATAAATCTTATCAGTAATTATATTAAATGGAATGGATTAAACACTCCAACTAAAGGACAAATATTGGCAGATGCGTAAAAAATGATTCAACTATATGCTGTCTACAAGAGATACATTTTAGATTCAAAGACACAAATAGGTTGAAAGTGAAGGGGTGGTAAAAGATATATCAGGCAAACAGTAATCAGAAAAGAGCTATAGCGATTAAACTAATATCAGACAAAATAGACTTTAAGAAAAAAATTGTTGCTAGAGACAAAGGAAGACATTTTATGATTAAAGAGTCAACATATCAAGAAGATTTAACAATGATAAACACATGTGCACATAACATAGAGTTTTAAAGTACGTGACACAAAAACTGGCAGAATTGAAGGCGAAATAGACAATTCAGCAATAATAGTTGTAGACTTCAATACCTTAATTTCAATAAAAGATAGACAACCAGGAAGAAGATAAACAAGGAAATAGAAGATATGCACAATGCTATTAACTAAGTAGGCCTAAAGGTAATCTATAGCACCCTCTGCCCAACAGCAGAATACATATTCTTTTTAAGTGCAAGTGGAATATTCCTCAGGATAGACCATACGTTAAGCCATAAAACAAATCCAAATTCACTTACAAGGGTTGATATCATACAAAGTATGTTCTCCAACCAAATGGAATGAAATTAGAAATCAATAACAGAAGGAAATTTGGGAAAATCACTAATTTGAGGAAATTAAACAGCACGCTCCTAAATAACCAATGAGTCAAAGCAGAAATCACAAGGGAAATTAGAACATCCTTTGAATCAATGAAAATGAAAACATAGCATACTAAAATCCATGAGATGTAGCACAAACAGTGATTGGAGGGAAATTTATAGTTCTAAACAGCCATATTTTAAAAAGCAAGATCTGAGTTGAAAAACCAAACTTCTAAGAAACTAGAAAAAGTAAAGCAACTAAATTCAAAGCTAGTAGGGGATGAAAATAAAATAGAGAATAGAAAAACAGCAGAGAAAATCAACAAAAACCAACAAGCTGAAAAAATTGACAAACCTTTAGACTGAGCAGGAAAAAAAGAGAAGATTCATATTACTAAAATCATTACTAAAATCAAATTTCTGAAATGAAAGAGGGAACATTAGTGTCAAGTAAAAAAGATGACAAAATAATACCAGGAATAACAGCATACCAACAAATTAGAAAACCTGGATGAGATGAACAAATTCCTATAAAGATCAAAAGTACCAAAAGTACCTACACTGACTTAAGGAGAAATAGGAAATCTAAATAGGAGTAAAGAGATTAAATTAGTAATCAACAAACTTCCCACAAAGAAATGCCCAAGACCAAATGACTTCACTGCTAAATTCTACCAAACCTTAAAGAAGAATGAACAGCAGTCCTTCACTTAGTCTTCCAAGCATAGAAGAGGAGGGACCACTTTCCAGCTCATTTAAGAGGCCAGCATTACTCAGACATCTGTAACCAGATAAAGATACTACAAGAAAAAACTACAGACCAACATTCCTTATGAATATAGAGACAAAAACTCTCAACAAAATACTAGTAAACCAAATCCAGCAACATATGAAGAGGACTGTATGCCACGACCAAGTGGGATTTATCCTAAGGATGCAAGGTTGGGTCAACATGGAAATCAATGTCATATACCATATGAATGGAATAAAGGACAAAACCCACCCGATCATCTCAATAGACCCAGAAAGACCCTACGTTCAATTCCTCTTTGCCACTTGCTAGCTTTGCTGCGCTGAGCAAATGCCTTGACATCTCTGAGCCTTAGTTTCTTCAGTAGTTAAGGATTAAATCAGTTAATATGACTAGCATAATCGATATATGCTAATGTTTCTTATTGGCAAACAGGAGAGATTCTGACGCAGTAGGTCAGGAGCGGGCCCAGGTACATGCATGTACATTTAATTAACAGATTTCAATTGAAAAGAAAATATATATGTTAATCTTTCAAGTTTACAAAGACACATATGATCAAAATTCTCTTCCGAGTGGTGAATGGTTTCAGACAGTTTCTGTGGCATGTGTTTTTTTCACTTGCCCATTGGTTGTGTGCTATAGGGTACCCCTGGGATACACAGGCCTGGATTGAGACTCATCATATGTGAAACATCCTGGCCACAGTAGATGATCGATAAATGGTAGTTCCTCCTTTCTTTTCTTGATACATTTCTTGAGGCTCTAAGAATTTGATGTTATTTGTCTTGTTATAGACTGGGTGCTTCGTCTACTGAGCTCACTTATATACCTTTTGGAGGAGGGATCTATGTCTTCTGCTCCTTTTGTGCTTACTACAGAGTCATGTGCATAGTAGTTGTGTAGATTTGCTTTTTAAAAATATGTTGTTGAGAATATAAGAGAACTGATAAGCTAAGTGAAACAATTCATTTTGATTTTAAGTTGTAAAGTCACTTGGAAGTATTACTGTCTATCAGCAGTGTCCTGGATTCACTAGCTAGAGTACACTAGTCTAGTCTTCCTACTAGCACTTAATTTCCACAACGGTAGCCCTTGGGCACCATGGAGTACAGAGTTACATTTAATAGTATAGCACTGAGTACATAGTAGGTGCTTAATAAACAACTGTTGGATTCACAGAGGAATGGCAAAATATGGGCTCATTTTTAATGGTGAGAGAACAAAGAAAAGCACAGAAGCTGTTTAAGACATGAAAGATGTTAGTGTCAGGGTAAGCAATGTGTTCTTACCTATACCAAATGTACACAGCAGATTTTTGGAGACAAAAACAAAAGGTTATGTTGAAGGCAATCAATTTTGCTTAATTTTAACACGGCCACCCTTATGCCAAGTGATTAGTGTTTTCTCGTTAGCTTAGCAACTGTAGTATGGCTAACATATTTGGCAAATGCTGATTTTAGAAGTCAGATGTTGTGCCAACCTTGCGAAATGATCTAGATATAGTTTTTAAACCACTCAGCCACTTCACAATTGTTTAAATGGGTCATAATAGCTTTTCATCAAAAGAAATATATTTTCTTGATGGAAAGGAATTTATTTGAAGTATTGAAGATAATGTTGAATATTAGAAAAAAATGAACACATTTGAAAGGAAACGATATTGGATACTAAAGAAAAATCACTCCCTCAAGGAATCTGCCACCATGGTTTCCACAAGGCCAAAAATATACAAGGTCCTGAGTGCGCTGCCTTCCCACGCAACACAGAAGCTGCACCATGGGGTTGTGGGGGAAACGAAGATTTTGTACTGTTCACCCTGAAGTTCATTTTTATTTTGACTTTGCCTTTTTATATCAATTAGAGACCCTTTGTTAAAATAATTACATAATTTTCACAGAACTATGCTTTCCCCTCAAGGGAGGCTTCTGCATACCATCTTTTTAAAGTGTAGCAGAGAGAAATGTAAATGCCCGAGAGAAACAAGCAAGGCTTTTGGCTGAGAGAAGGGGGATAAACTCCTTGTTCAAACACCCGACACAGAGGTTGCAGGGAACGAAAGCTTCCTTTGCTTTGGAACTCATCTCTGTGCTCGGCTCCTGTCTTGTGATAAGGTTACAGTGAATGGGGCTGGCATCCTTCAAGGTTACTGTTCCAGAAAATATTTGCAAATAATTTGATGTGCTGTCAGTTAGCAGGCTGCAGTGAATTCTTATAATTCAACATACTAATGTGGGTTTTTTATGCCTTAAGCTATAAATAAGTTGGATATGCAAAAGTTTCTGTAATGTTTATTTAATAACAATATTTAAAAAATAAATCTTGATTATTCCATCGCGCTTCAATGGAAATCTTCCACTCTGACGGTTGGTTGTCTGTGACCTCAGGCGGTTCCTTCCTTCCTTTGTCTCATTTGATATCACTAAAGAAACACGCTTGTTTTTCTTTTCAGGCTTTGGGAAGCAGCACTCTGATGCCTCTGCCTACATGCTCCCCATCCAAGTCTCTTCTTGTTAAATGACTGAACTCAATTCAAGTTGAATAATCTCAGTGGGATGGCGCCCTTTTGGGTGTGGGGCCCTGGGAAGATGAAGCGGGCACCCCTGGATTTGGGAAGCCCGTAGGCCAATTGGAGCCCCAGGCTCCATATCACAAAATCAGTGTGTGTCGACTGTATGAGAACATAGAAGAGAATATTGATCAGTGTGTGGAGGCCGTGGCCCTGAGTGGAGGCCGCAAAGATATATATATATATTTATATATATGTCACCAGGTGGAGCCGCAGAAGCCAGGGTTGCCGGCAGAACGCACCAAGATGGGAGGTGTCAAGGGTGAATCTCATAATGATAAGACAATGTAGTGCGGATGTTTCTAATGATAATTTTCTGGAATGAGGTCATTTAAACTATGGATCAGCTGAGGGTATGCTGTGGCCCCGGATGTGCCTTACAGGAGACCTCCAGGAGCTTCTGGAAGTTGGGTTCAGCCAAGAGCCCTGGGACAGGGGTCAGAAAGTAGCAGGATCCCAGGGAACTAAAGAGCCGCTGTCCGGGTGGGGGCGCCCTTCTGAGGGCCGGTGCTGCTCCTGATTGCAAAGAAGCGCCTGACAATGCAAAGACCTGGCGCAGGGCATCCTGCGTAACCGGCGCATGCGCGCCCAGGGGCGCCCTACAGGATCCTCAAGGTTAGAGCGCGGATGCTGAGGGCGGGCAGGTAGGAGGTGGGGGACAATTTTGTGGCTTCATGATGCCCCCTGGGCTGTCCGCAGTGCCAGGACAGGCCCAGCCTTTGGGGAATGTGTGCAGAGGAGGCCTGTAAGCGGGGGACAGACAGCTGGAGACCAAGCCAGTGAGCTCCCCGTCGGGAGGCCTCCTTCTCAAGGTGCTGTGTCTATTTTTATTAAAAAACAGCTTTATTGAGACACAGTTCACACACCATACAATTCACCCATTTGGTGTTCAGTGACTTAATGATTTTAGTATAATCGCAGAGTTGTACATGGACGACCGCAATTTTAGAACATTTTCCTTACCCCAGAAAGAAATTCTGTATCCTTTATCTATTCTCCTCCTCCCCTCCCATCCCCGCTGTTCCCCCATCCGGCCCTCCTCCCCAGCCCTAGGCAGCCACTAATCTGCTTCCTGTCTCTATAGATTTGCCAGTTCTGGACACTTCATATACTGGAATCATACAATATGTGGTCTTTTGTGACTAGCTTATTTCACTCAGGATAATGTTTTCTAGGTTCATTCATTTTGTCACTAAACTGTAGAGCTCCCTACCGCCAGGAGCCATGGCTTTCTTGCTTACTCTGTTTCTACAGTACCTACTGTGTGTATCTGACACACAATGGGTACTAAAAATATGTGTACAATGAAACAATCCATAAACTGTAGTAGCGGAGGGCAGCCATGGCTCTGGGTGTGCCCTTTGAAGACGTGAGTTCCTTCCCAGCACCCTCAGCTGCCAGCTGCCAGATGACCTTGGGCTGCCAGATGACCTTGGGCTCAGATCCTTTCTCATTTTAGTTCTCATCTGTACCACCAGGCAAATGGTCTTTGGTTCATGGAGACTTGAATGACTCAGACATTGCAGATGAGTTTTGTAGGTCTTCATGTAGAACCTACATTTTGTGAAATATTGTTAACAGAGCAGTTAAGAGAATACAGAATTCTTTCAGCCTCTGGGGACAGAGCAGGTTTAGCAATAGTCAATTGCTCAGCAAGACAGACAATTTTATGAAGACTTTTTTTGTGCTCCCCACCCTCAATTAAAATATGCAGGTAAAGTAAAGGTTAAATCAGGCTTGGAAATGTTTTTGTTGCCTTTTGAACGTACACAATTGTTTGGGGAAAATGTACTCATTATGGTTATACTCTACTATGTAGAAATATATGATTTCTTTTTATATTTTAAATAAGTAGACTGACTTTTTTTCTCAGGCAAAGTCATAATTGTATTTATTTTAAATTTATATCCTGTCTGCTTCAAAAAGGAATTTGAGGCAGCCAGGAAAATCATAAGCTATAAAATGAGCAAGCTCCATTTTCTACTAATAAAATAAAAGTTAGGATCTCATCAGTGAAACAACTTCTCTTTGTGCTGTACTGTGTGCAAATATTTGGATTACTAAAGTGAATTTATGAAGCAATTACTTTTAATGCTATAAGAGGAAATTAAGTACTCATTGATTCTTGATTTATAAGCTAGAGCTAAAGATCATGAAAAAGCAAATATAACTTAATTAAATGTCCCTCGGCTTTGCTACTATTGAGGTCTTCACTCATAAAGTTAGTAAAACAAACCATTCCTAGAACATAAATGTATATTGGTTCTTCCAGTTGGGAAGGCAAATAATTTACTGGTTAAATATATTCAGCAAAGTTAACCCAAGTGAGAGATTTTCCCAGTGTCCTCTGGGGCTTGAAGAGATAAAAGCTATTGTAGTTTTAAGGAAACCATTGTCCTGGGAATGATAGGTAGTAACTTGCTGTGAAAAAGAGTAAACAAAAGGGTGTCTCTTTTTTTTTTATTAGAAAATGTATTTTAATGTGCCCACAGAATAGACCATAGATCTGCAAAAGAAATAGAGCTTTATAGTCTATTCATTGGCTATACACTTGTGGTTATTCATTGCTGACAGTGAACACATTAACCTGGGATAATTTAATTGAATCTTCTAGTAATGTTGCTATTTTTCTACCCTGAAGTGTAAATGATTTTTAAAAATTAGGTTCTAAAATGTAACACTTCAAATGATGTATACAGCAAATCAAGGAGCCAGTGTGAGCTCCCCTTTGTGCTCCATGAGTTATTGATTAGAAAAGCAAGAATAAAGGAAAGAAAAAATAAAAGAACGAAAAGACACAGCAGCAAAAGAGTGCCAAGTAGGGCTGGGCGTGGTGGCTCACACCTGTAATCCCAGCACTTTGGGAGGCTGAGGTGGGTGGATCACCTGAGGTTAGGAGTTCAAGACCAGCCTGGCCAACATGGCAAAACTGCATCTCTACTAAAAATGCAAAAGTTGGCTGGGCATGGTGGCACATGCCTGTAATCCCAGCTACTCAGGAGGCTGAGGCAGGAGAATCACTTGAACCCGGAAGGTGGAGGTTGCAGTGAGCGGAGATCGTGCCATTGTACTCCAGCCTAGGTGACAAGAGGGTGACAAATCTTGGTCTCAAAAAAAAAAAAAAGAGTGCCAAGTAGAAATAAAATCCATTGAACCAGGAGTGCTTGGTGTAAGGAAACACCACTTACATCCTGCTTTCCTGCCCTCGTTTATTCTCCATGCATCTACTGAGTCAAAGTTTAGTTTTCCTGTCCAGTTGAGTAATGAGAGGATTTATTCAAATAAATTATAAATAAGCATCAATAGGAAGGGTTCACAGTTTCTCATAGAAAATAAAGGTTTTGAGAAATTCTCTTCTCTGTCATTAGGATAGACTGGAATCTTGTCTTCAATGGCACATCGAGCTGGTTTTAGGAATGACATAGCAAGAGCAATGAGAGAGAGAACTGGCATTTTAGACTCCAGCCAGGAAGTGTTATGATAATGGTTATGAAAAATGGAACATGCTGACTTCAAGAAGATGACATCACCACCAGCAGGGCCCGAATGTTAAGGGTATTTTTTTAGGAAGTACTGATGGGCGGTCAGGATTTCTCTTGGGTTGGCCTTAGGCAACCAGGATGGACTAAGCAAACATCTTTGCCTAGTTGCAAGTTGAGGTTAAAGGCATTCTACAGTCATAGAGATAATTTTTCTCTCTGTCCTTCCTGTGAATAAGTCCATGATTTCCATGATTCTGGCCTTCTTGGTGCTATGTCCCAATCTCAGGTACTCTTGGGCCCAGATCTGCATGCTGAGGGTGGCAGTGTACTAGTTATACAAAAATAAATCAAGGTAAAAAGGTGCATTTGTTTCTGAGGGCTGCCATAACAAAGTACCACAGACTGGGGGGCTTAAACAACAGAAATTTATTTCCTACCATTTTGAAGGCTAGACGTGGAAGATCAAGGTGTTTGCAGGGTTGATTCTTTCTGAGACCTCTCTCCTTGGCTTGTAGATGGCCGTCTTCTCTCAGTATCTGCACATGACTCTGCTACTGTGTGTGTCTGTGCCCTAATTTTCCCTTCTTATAAGGACAGCAGTCATACTGCATTAGGGCCCACCCTAACGACCTCATTTTGACCTAATTCCCTCTTTAAAGACCCGATCTCCAAGTGCAGCCATATTCTGAGGTACTGCGGTTAGGGCTTCAACATAGGAATTTGGTGGTGGTGGTGGGGTGGGAGGGAACATAATTTAGCCCATAACAGAAGAAAAAACCCAGGTAGACATGCACATTTGAGTCAATTATCAAGAAACAAAATGAGCAAGTTCTGTCTTTCTTATTATAATCTGTGTTTTGCCTGTTTGTGACTGTGGTGTGCTGATACATGTTGCCAACCAGCTCTCTGAGAAACAAGAAATCTGATTTGTAGTGTTTGCTGACTTCCAGGGTGTAAATATTCCCAACATGGCCTATTCCAACCTCCAAGATGGCTTCACTGACTGTGGAGTTGGGGAGACATGTGCACAGTCAGCCCTCGTGAGCAGGTGTGAGCCGCCTCCAGAACTCCACTGATGTGAGTGATAAAGAACGAAATAGTAAAGGGGAAGAAACTGAAACTCAATCTTGGTAATTTTAAAGCTATTCCTATAAAGCTTGATAATGGGAGGAGGTGCAGAAATGTTGATTAAAAGAAATTATCTGTAATTTTGTCATTTTGCTCCTATTTCACTATTCTTTTTTTGCTTTATTTTTTCAGGCAACCGTTGATAGTAATTATTTGCCTGTTAAAAGTAAAAATTTTATAGAAGTGGGAATAATGGGGACTTGGTAAAAGGATATAATGATATTAAAAAAAGTTAAAAGCGCTCCTGTTCCCGGTAATGTGGCAGACAAGTAACCCTGAAACACATACATGCACGTGTGTGCACACATGCACACACACACATCCCTTTTCAAAGTGTCAATGAGCTGGGAAATGAGTGTAGAATGTTCAGAGGCCAACAAGAAATGATGCACTGAAGGAGGTTGGTTTTCCCAACCTACTTTGCTGAACAGAGTAACCTTGAACTTTGATTTTCATAATTCCATGGGAACAGAGAGGCTCAAGATCTACCCAAGTATGGAGTGTAAAAGGGGAACCCCTGCTGGTACTTGAAAGCAGTAGTTGTTTCTTCACTGGGGTGATTTTGCCTCCAGGGGACATTTGGCAATGCCCAGAGACATTTTTGATTGTCATGACTGGAAAGGTGCTGCTGGCATCTAGTGGGTAGAGATCAAAGATGCTGCTAAACACCGTATACTGCATGGGACAACTTCCTACAATGAATTATCTGGTTCAAAATGTCAGTCATAATGAGGTTGAGAAACTTTGCTCTGAAAGGTTACATTGTCAATGTAAGAGTGAACTGGAAATTAAACCACCTTTCTCTCATCTCCCAAAATGCAAGCAAATATATTGTTGAACCATGGTGCTGGGGGTAGTGTGCCTCCGTGGGAACTCATCAGTGCAAGCTGCCCCCATGCAGATTTGCAGCCGAATTCATTCTAATTGAGGCAATAATTCATTCATCTCAGGTGAATTTAAAATGGTTCCAGGGTGGTTATCTTCGCAGGTGCTTGGCAGAAGCAAACCGCCTCTATCCTCCCTATGAAAATCCACCTTCAACTTAGATGTCAAATAACCTACACTTAAACAGTTCCAAAAAATATATACACATAATAAAAGAACACAAGAAAACATCTTGTATAATCAAGAGTGAAAGCCAACAGAAAAAGAGAGACGAATCAGCCTCCCAAAGACTTTTGTTGTTGAAATTACCAGATAGAGAATATAAGAATAGTTACTATGCTTAAAGAAAT
Source organism: Colobus angolensis palliatus (assembly GCF_000951035.1). Lineage (NCBI taxonomy): Eukaryota > Metazoa > Chordata > Mammalia > Primates > Cercopithecidae > Colobus > Colobus angolensis. Next base: position 3,379,400 of record NW_012122376.1, on the reverse strand, counting down.
AAAACGAGGAAAATACAATTGAAGAATAAGAGGTTATAGATAATGACTGAGCAGATTTGAAAAATAAACAAATAAAATTTTAAAAATTAAAAACAGTATGATTAATATTAAAAACTCAATGGAAAGCAATTAGACACAGCTGCTGAGAGTTAATAAACTCAAGTACAGGTCCAAACACTTTCCCACAGTGAAGCACAGAGAAATTAAGATATGGAAAAGAAGAAAGCGTGATAAAGTGATGTGAAGAAAGGAATGAGAAGGTCCAACATATCTGTCTAAACAGAGTTTTGTAAAGAGAAGAGAGAGAAAATGGCACAGAGGTAATGTTTGAAGAAACAGTGACCAGTCATTTCCCAGAACCCATGACAGATGCCAATCCACAGATTAAGTCCAGTGAATCCCAAACAAGATAGATAGATAAAAGGAATCCCTAAACTTAGACCCACCACAGTGAAACTGAGCAATACCAGGAACAGAGACTATCTCAAAAACTATCCCAGAGGGAAATGAATTACCCTCTTGTCTTCAGAAGAATAATTAGGCTGAACACTGACTTCCCAACGGGAACAACAAAAACCCAGAGTGGAATGATAGCCTCACTATACTAAGTGAAAATAACTATCAACCTAGAATAATTTACCAAATAAATTATCTTTTGAGAAAACTGAGACACTTTGCTAGCAGTAAACCTCTAAATAAAGGAAGTTCTAAAATACGGACTTTAGGCCAAAGGAATGTGGTCCAGATGGATGGAATCCGTGAGCTCTTACCTTGAGATGCAGGAGGAAACAGAGGAAAGAGAATATATGCAGCTAAACAGACATGACCTGTGTAAAACAATATTAGGAATTCCATTGGGTTAAAGATAAATAAGAACATTTATAAAATAGCACCAATATCTGGAGGAAGTGATTAGAATTAAAGTCTCCTAAGGTCTTATATAAAAAACAACAGATTTTCAAAAGAAAAGGTGCTTCTATCACTTTCCACACTAATAACACTCTCTGGAATCAGAGGGATTTATGTAAATGCCTTAACTCCTTCTCCTTCTAAGCCCTTTGTGGCTGGACCTGATGCTTGTTAATCCTCTCATCTGCACCATTGGCACCTAACTCAGCACATTGCACAGAGAAGGTGGTCAACATGTGCTATTGCGTTCAGTTGAGCTTATATCAAATAAGCTGTAATTATCAGTAGGGCTACTGTACTTAGAAATGAAAGAGACATATTCATTATTCACTGAATACTTTAATTCAAGTTTTTCATGGCAAAGCATAAAATAGTGTTGTTCTTATCTTTGGGGGCTGTCTTGGTTTGGGTTTCCCCAAAAGGAGACCTTGAGACAAAGATTCAAGGCCTATGTAGCTTTGTTTGGGAGGTGATTCCAGGAGATACTGGCAGTGGCATGGGGACGTGAGATAGGACAGGAGGAAAGCCAAAGAGGGATGAATTAACAAGGCAGTGACTGTGGTGAGCTCCATGCCCCTGCGACCTTTAGCAGAAAGTGAAGAAAGCCTGCGTTAACCCAGCCACGGGCTCCCGTGTTACTGGATGAAGCTGCTTTCTGGGCATCCCTCTTTAAAACGTTTGGCTTTTCCTGTCCGTAGCCCAGTCCATTCCTGGCCAGAGAGGAAGCTTGCAGGGAGTACATTGCAACATTTGCAGCAAGCCTCCTTTGGCTTCTAGAGGTGAAAGTTGGGGAATGGGAGACCATGGGCGGGACATAGCCTGTGCTACAGCACTAGAGGCTTGAAATCAACCTTTTGGGAAGAAAACGTGAGTGCAGGCAGGAGTGGTGAAAATTAACTTTGAGGAAATACGAGAAAAAAGGCCCTTAGACAGTAAAAGGGGTTGGAACTAAAGGGGCAACTTCAGGAAGTGTAATGGTCTCAGTGGCAGTAAGTGGGCAGAAGTTCATGGACACACAGAGAGGACAGCGATGGCTGTGACAGTAATTGGGGCTTGTCTGAATACAGGGGTGGAGAATGAGAAGACAGGGCATCACGAGCATGAGCACTCACACATGGCAAGGGTATAAAGGTCAACAATGAGCCTGGGAGTTACCAGGAGAAAATGTTAGCTGCCTCATGCAGGGCAGGAGTGAACAGAGATACTTTAGACATATCATTCATGAGGGTGAATCAATGGATGTGGTTTCATTTCTAAATGACACAAATAGATAAATATATTGAAACACACTATCTAGGATAGGCAAAAATAAGACAAGCAGAACGAAAAAAAAAAAAGAAAGAAAGAAATGAAGCAGGCTGTAGCATGACTATCGAATAAAGAAGATTCCAAGGAAAAAGGCATCGAATGAAGCAACTACCTTATGAAGGCAGTGCACGGACATTTGTTGGTTGCTTTTCCAGAAGCAATTCCCTCAGCAGTATCCTGATTTCCCTTTGAGAAGTTACCATTCTCCCATTATTAGCCTTGTGTCTTGGGGTGGGAATAAACTCTTTTTAGCTTTTGGATGGGCCCCAAAACAATATATGCAGGCGCTGGAAAAGACAGAGTAGAAAGAGAAAGAAATTGAAGTTCTTGGTAGCATTGTTTGGGGCTGCTGGATCAAGCCTAACCTAAAGCTTATTTTGTTGGTTACAAGAACTAGTAAATTCTATTATCATTTTAACAAGTTCCCTTTTTTCATCTTTTATTTTAGGTTCAGGAGGTACATGTACAGATTCATTACATGGGAAAATTGTGTGTTTCTGGGGTTTGGTGTACAAACCCTGAGAGTGAGCATACTACTGGATAGGTAGTTTTTTGACTTTCACCCCCTTCCCACCCTACACTCTCAAGAAGGCCCTGGTGTCTGTCGTTCCCATAATGTGTTCATGTGTACTCAGTGTTTAGCTCCCACCTGTAAGTGAGAACATGTGGTATTTGGTTTTCTGTTCCTACATTAATTTGCTTAGGATAGAGGCGTCCAGCTGCATCCATGTTGCTGCAAAGGACATGATTTTGTTCTTTTCTATGGCGGCATAGTATTCCATGGTGTATATGTACTACATTTCCTTTATCCAATCCACTGTTGATAGGCATCTAGGTTGATCCCATGTTTTTCCTATTAAGAATAGTGCTGTGATGAACATATGCATGCATGTGTTTTTGGTAGAATGATTTATGTTCTTCTGGGTATATACCCAGTAATGGAATTGCTGGGTGGAACAGCAGATCTATTTTAAGTTCTTTGAGCACTCTCCAAACTGCTTTCCAAAGTGGCTGAACTAATTTATATCCCCACCAGCAGTGTATAAGCATTTGCTTTTCTTGTTTTTGTTTTTGTTTTTTGAGACTGGGTCTCACTGTTGCCCAGGCTGGAGTGTGCTGGTGCAAACATGGCTTACTGCAACGTTAACCTCCTGGGTTCAAGTAATCCTCCTGCCTTGGTCTCCTAAGTAGCTGGGACCATGGATGCATGCCATTATGCTGGCTAATTTTTAAATGTTTTATAGGAACAGAGATTTGTCATGTTGTCCAGGCTGGTCTTGAACTCCTGGGCTCAAGCGATCCTCATGCCTTGGCCTCCCAAAGTACTAGGATTATAGGCATGAGCCACTATGTCCAGCCTGACTTTTTAATAATAGCTATTTTGACTGGTGCACAATGGTATCTCATTGTGGTTTTGATTTGCATTTCTCTAGTGATTTGTGATGTTGAGTGTTTTTTCATATGCTTGTTTGCCATCTGTATGTCTTCTTTTGAGAAGTGTCTGTTCATGTCCTTTGCCCATTTTTTAATGGGGTTGTTTTTTGCTTGTTGATTTGTTTAAGTTCTTTATAGATTCTGAATATCTGACCTTTGTCGGAAGCATAATTTGCAAATATTTTCTCCCATTCTGTAGTGCCTGTTTACTTTGTCACTAGTTTTCTTTTTCCTGTGTTGAAGCTCTCTAGCTTCATTAGGTCCCACTTGTCTATTTTTTTTTTTTTTTGGTGGCATTTGCTTTTGGAGACTTCATTATTAAATCTTAGCCAAGGTCTATGTCTGGAACGGTATGTCGTAGGTTTTCTTCTAGAATTTTTATAGTTTTTGTTGTTACATTTAAGTATTTTATTCATCTGGAGTGGATTTTTGTATATGTTGAAATGAAGTGGTCCCGTTTCAATCTTCTGCATATGACTAGCCAGTTATCCCAGCACTATTTATTGAAAAGGGAGTGCTTTCCCTATTGCTTGTTATTGTTGACTTTGCCAAAGCTCAGATGGTTGTAGGTGTATGGTATTATTTTGGGTTCTCTGTTCTGTTCCATTTGTCTATGTATCTGTTTTTGTACCAGTACCATGTTGTTTTGGTTACTGTAGCCTTGTAGTATAGTTTGAAGCCAGCTTTGTTCTTTTCGCTTAGAATTTCCTTGGCTATTCAGGCTTTTTTGGTTTCATATAAAGTTTAGAATAGTTGTTTTTCGAATTCTGTGAAAAATGGCATTGGTAGTTTGATAGGCATAGCATTGAATCTATAAATTGCTATGGCCATTTTAATAATATTGATTCTTCCTATCCATGAGCATAGGATGTTTTTCCATTTGTTTGTGTCATCTCTGATTTCTTTCAGCAGTGTTTCAGAATTCTCATTGTAGAGATGTTTCACCTCCCTGGTTAGCTGTATTCCTAGGTATTTTATTCTTTTTGTGGCTATTGTGAATGGGATTGCATTCTTGATTTGGCTCTCAGCTTGAAGGTTATTGGTGTATAGAAATGCTATTGATTTTGCATCTTGATTTTGTATCCTGAAACTTTACTGAAGTTGCTTATCAGTTCTAGGAGCCTTTGGGCAGAGATTATAGGGTTTTCTAGGTGTAGAATTATATTGCCTGTGAAGAGAGAGTTTGACTTACTCTCTTCCTATTTGGATACCTTTTATTTATTTATTTTTTTGATTGATTGTTCTGCCTGGGACTTCCAGTACAATGCTGAATAAGAGTGGTGAGAGTGGGCATCCTTATTTTGTTCCAGTTCTCAGGAGGAATGCTTCCAGGTTTTGCCCTTTCAGTATGATGTTGGTTGTGGGTTTGTTATAGATGGCTCTTATTATTTTGAGGTATGTTCCTTTGCTGCCTAGTCTATTGAGGGCTTTTTATCATGAAGAGATGTTTAGTTTTATAAAAAGCCTTTTCTGCATCTGTTGAAATGATCATGTAGTTTTTGTTTTTGTTCTGTTTATGTGCTGAATCACATGTATTCATTTGCATATGCTGAACCAATCTTGCATCCCAGAAATAAAGCCTACTGGATTGTGGTGGATTAGCCTTTTGATGTGCTGCTGGATTTGATTTGTTAGTATTTTGTTGATGATTTTTGCGGCTATGTTCATTAGGGATATTGGCCTGAAGTTTTCTTTTTTCATTTTGTCTCTGCCAGGTTTTGATATCAGAATGATGCTGGCCTCATGGAATGAGTTAGGGAAGAATCCCTCCTCCTCAATTTTTTGGGATAATTTCAGTAGAATTGGTACTAGCTCTTCTTTATACCTCTGTATATGTATAAAGGCTGTGAATACATCTGTTCCAGGTTTTTTTTTTTTTTTTTGGTTGGGAAGTTTTTTAAATTACCAATTCAATTTTGGAACTTGATATTGGTCTAGACATTCAGGACTTCAGTTTCTTCCAGGTTCAGTTTTGGGAGGTTGTATGTTTCTAGAGATTTTTCCATTTCTTCTAGGTTTTCTAGTTTATGTGCATAAGAGGTGTTCATAATAGTTTCTGAGAGTTTTTTGTATTTCTGTGGGATTGGTGAGATGATGTCATCTTGTCATTTCTTATTGTGTTTATTTGGATCTTCTCTCTTTTTCTTTATTAATCTAGCTAGTGGTCTATCAGTCTTATTATTCTTTCAAAAAACGAACTTTTGGGTTCTTTGAATTTTTGTGTAAATTTTCATGACTCAATTTTGTTCAATTCAGCTCTTATTTGGGTTATTTTTTCTTCTGCTAGCTTGGGGTTGGTTTGCTCTTATTTTTCTAGTTCCTCTAGGTGTGATGTTAGGTCATTAATTTGAGATCTTTCTAATGTCTTGATACATGCATTTAGCATGATAAGCTTTCCTCTTAACACTATTTTAGTGATGTCTCAGAGATTCTGATATGTTGGGTCTTTGTTTTCATTAGTTTCAAAGATTATTTTTTTATTTCTGTCTTAATTTCATTCTTTACCCAAAAGTCATTCAGGAATAGGCTGTTTAACTTCCATGTAATTGTATGGTTTTGAGAGATCTTCTTGGTATTGATTTCTATTTTTATTGTGCTGTGGTCTGACAATGTGGTTGGTATAATTTCATTTTTTAAAAATTTGTTTAGAATTGCTTTATGGCTGAGCATGTGGCTGATCTTAGAGTATATTCTATGTGTAGTTGAGAAGAATGGATATTCTGTTGTTGCTGAGTGGAGTAGTCTATAGATGTTGGTTAGGTTCATTTGGTCAAGTGTCAAGTTTAGGTCTCAAATATCTTTGTTAGTTTTCTGCCTCAACGATCTGTCTAACACTGTCAGTGGGGTGTTGAGGTCTCCTACTGTTATTGTGTGGTTATCTAAGTCTCTTCATAGGTCTCTAAGAACTTTCTTTTTTTTTTAGATGGAGTCTCGCTCTTGTCATCCAGGCTGGAGTGCAATGGCATGATCTTGGTTCACCACAACCTCCGCCTCTTGGGTTTAAGCAATTCTCCTGCCTCAGCCTCCCGAGTAGCTGGGATTATATGCATGTACCACTATGCCCAGCTAATTTTTTTTTGTATTTTTAGTAAAGATGGAGTTTCACCATGTTGGCCAGGCCTCAGGTGATCCACCTGCCTCAGACTCCCAAAGTGCTGGGATTATAGGTGTGAGCCACCATGCCTGGCTTAGAACTTTTTAAAATGCATCTGGGTGTTCCAGTGTTGGAGGCATATATATTTAGGATACTTAAGTCTTTTTGTTTAAGAAGACTTCTTGTTTGTCATTATGTAATACCCCTTTTTGTCCTTTTTGATCATTGTTGATTTGAAGTCTGTTTCATCTGAAATAAGAAAGTAACCCTTGCTCTGTTTTGTTTTGTGTTTGTTTTATAGTTTTTTTTATACATTTACTTTGAGACTATAGGTGTCATTGAATGTGAGATGGGTCTCTTGAAGATGACATACAGTTAGGTCTTGCTTCTTTATCCAACTTGTCACTGTGTCTTTTAAGTGTGACATTTAGTCCACTTACATTCAAGGTTAATATTGATATGCTAGGATTTGATCCTGTCATCCTGTTGTTAGCTGGTTGCTGTGTAGACTTGATTATATAGTGCTTTATAGTGTCAGTAGGCTATGGTATATAAGTATGTTTTTGTGGTGGCAGGTATTGGTCATTCATTTCCATGTTTAACACTTCCTAAGTACCTCTTGTAAGGCAAGTCTGGTGGTAACAAATTCCTTTACTGTTTGCTTGTCTAAAAAGGATTTTATTTCTCCTCCATGTATGAAACTCAATTTGACTGGACCTGACATTCTTGTTTGGAATTTCTTTGCTTTAAGGGTGCTGAATATAGGCCCTTAATCTCTTCTGACTTGTAAGGTTCCTGCTGAAAGGTTCACTGTTAGCCTGATGGGGTTCCCTTTGTATGTGACTTGCCCCTTCTCTCTAGCTGCCTTTAAGATGTCTTGGGGATGTTTGTCTGGTATAGAATCTCACAAGGGTTCTCTGAATTTCCTGAATTTACATGTCAGTTAGGTTGGGGAAATTTTCACGGACAATATCCTCAAATATGTTTTCCAAGTTGCTTGTTCTCTATCTCTTTCAAGAATGCCAATGATTCATAGGTTTATTCTCTTTATATAATCTCATATTTCTTGGAGTTTTTGTTCATTTTAAAAAATTCTTTGTCTTTATTTTTTTCTGCCTGCATTGATTCTAAGGAGCAGATTTTGAGCTCTGAGATTCTTTCCTCAGCTTGGTCTATTCTGTTATTAATGCTTCCAATTGCATTCTGAAATTCCTGCAGTGAATTTTTCATTTTCAGAAGTTCAGTTTTGTTCTTTCTTAAAATGGCTATGTCATCTTTCAAATCTTGGACTGTTTTACTGTGTTCCTTGGATTGGGGTTCAACCTTCTCCTATATGTTGACGAGCTTCCTTGCCGTCTAGATTTTGAACTCTATGTCTGCCATTTCCGCCATTTCAGTCTGGTTAAAAACCATTGATGGGAAGCTAGTGCAGTCATTTGGAGGCAAGACAACACTCTAGCTTTTAGAGTTGCGAGAGTTCTTGTATTGGCTCTTTCTCATCTGTGTAGGCTGATGTTCCTTTAATCTTTGAAGTTGCTGTCTTTTGGTTGGGGCTTTTTGCTTTTATGTTCTCTGATGTCCTTGAAGGTTTTGCTGTGGTATAAGTGAGGTTTAGTCAATTGGCTTTGTTTCTGGATGCTTTCAGAGGGCCAAGGCTCAACTCAGCACTCCTGGGCTATGTGCTTCAACCCTGGGGTGCTGGGACTATGCCCGCAGCTTTGTTCTCTGGACCCTTTAGGTTAAGCACCTGCCATGCTGGAGGGACTCAGTTGTTCGCAGTCCACTAGCAACAACACTCAGATGGGGGCTGTTGGAAAAATCACTCCAGCAGGACATCAGGAGACCCCCATGGATGTGTGTGCTGGTTGGAGTAGTGGGGGCCCATGCACATGTGTGCCAATGAGGCAAGGGAATGTAAGGGAAGACTGCAAGTGAGTGCACGCTGGTGGGGGAGGGCTGTGAGCAGGTGCACGCTGGCGGGAGTCTGTCTGCAAAAGCATCTCAATGGTTAGGTGGAGTCTGCTGGTAAAAGAGCTATGGCAGTGACTGCTGGCAAGCTGAGGCTGCACTGCAAGTAGGTGCAGCCAAGCAGGAACCCTCGGAGAGGCTGGCAGACAGAGGGATGCTCAGATCAGACTTTTTTTTTTTTTTTTTCCCATGGGCAAGACAGCCTTGCTCTGTCCAGGTCTGGCAGCCAACAAAGGCTAGAGCTGCCTAGAGGTGTATGGTAGGTCTTGGGGGGTGGACACCCATAGCCATGCTCCACTGCAGTCATTCCTGCACCTCTGGGCTCTGTGCAGACTGGAGTTCTCTCTCTGCCAACTCTCCAGAGTTCTGTCTCTGCCAACACTCCAGACAGATGTTTGTGGTGGTTATGGGGGTCTCCCACAGCTAGGATCCCAGAGGTCCATGGAAAGAGTTAGACACTCCACATCTGTATCTCTCCTGCCTTCCTTAGGAGCCACTGAGATCCAGGAATGAGTCTTGGTGCTTGGTCATCCTGTGTAGGGTTCCTGGCTTTCTCCCCTTTTAGCCCAGCATGTGTGTCCTCTCTCTGTCCATGCTCAATGCTTTCTTTCTAAAGATCTGTTCAGAGTGTGCTGTTTTACTTGGTGGTCTGGTCTCTTTCAGTGGGAGAGGCTCTTCCTGGCTATGTCTAGTCAGCCATACTGGCTCTCTCTCAAAAAGTTTGAGTTGAGTTTTTTATCACGTGCAAGGTAAGGGTTTTTTCTGACACAAAGGGTTGTATAGTTAAGATAAAATTGTCATAAACTTTATTAACTAAATAATAAACTTCATTGAAACACATAAAGCAAATTCTCTGGAAATTCAAGACAAAACAAGTAGAAATAAAGTTGTAATGAAAGACTTCAAATTCCTCTTTAGTGACCAAATAGGAAACAAAAACCAGCATGAGGAAATCTGAATAATATAATTAACAGGATGGCTCTAATTGATATTATATACACAGTGGTAATGGGACATGTACACATTTTTACAATTAAACCATAATAAAAACTTATTGTTTTCTCTAAAGAAGAAAAAACTATGTCAGTCTCTGACAAAAACTCAGTCTTGGAGCTAATAACAAAAGTAGGAAAGTAACAAATCCTCAAAACCCTGCAAATCAACCCAAAGCCTTCCTGTGTGATATATTTTTTGAATAAAAAAGTAAATAAAACTTGTAACTCTAGATAACATAACTAGAAATAGCTACAATAAACATATGACTTCAAAACCTTTGAGATATAGCAAAAGTTGGACTTCAAGGACATTTTCCATTAAGCACTTTATTAAATAAAACAGGGAGGAAAACATGTTCCAAGCAACCAATTCAAGTAATGAAAAGAAGCTGAATTTTCGGCTTAGCTTTGCTGTGACACTAAAACTGTGCTCGCAAAGTCTATTTTTTAAAATATAATTCATAAATTTTAGGAATGAAGAAGTAAATGAAGATAGATAAATTAGAAATTAATAAATTAGAAAATGGTATAATTAACAAACACAAGATATAGTTCTTTGTGGGAAAAATTAATGTCACGTACGAATCCACCAGCTAGATTAGTCAAGAACTAAGAGAGAAAGCCCAAATATACAAAACTAGAATTCACACAGGGAAACTAAGCATAGATACTGATAAATGGGAAGGATTCTGAGGTCATATTTTGTTTAATTTTCTGCTGATCAACTTGAATATAAAAATGAAATAAATGACTTTCAAGAAAAATGCATAAGACTATAACCAACTGTAAGATAATTAGAAAATCCAAATAGGCTCGTAGCCAAGGAAAAGGCTGAGGAAGTTGTTACTTCCTCATCTTAAACTGCAAAGTTCTAAAACCCAGAGAGCTTCAGGGACAAATCACCCAAACCTTCAAGGAACAGATAAATCCTCTGCTTCATTAGCTGTTCCAGAGCAGAGAAATAAGGAAAACTCCTAAAATCTTGTTAGAAAGCCAGAAATTGTAAAGACAGCATGGAAAAAACTAACCAGCCCACTGACAGACAATGAGTAGGCTGACCTCAATACTCACATAAAAATCAAAATCTCCTATTAAAATATAGAACTTTCATATGGATATTTAGTATATTTATATCTTATATATGTCCTATTTAATATGGAATATTAAAGAAATAATGGCCAAAAGAAGTTCTTAGTAAAGATGGTTTAATATAGAGAACTCTATTCATATATTCTACCATATACTCTCACTAGATTCCAAACTCATGTAATAAATTTCAATATCTGTTCCTTATTTCTAAAAACTCCATAGTAAAATGGAAATAAATGGATACTTCCTAGATAAAATTTTATATGTTTGTATGGTGTGTGTGTTCATTACATCACACAAAACAATACCAATATTCTGCTCCATGATAAAACACTAGAGGTAATGCCCATTAAGGTCAATAAAAGACAAGAGTAATCATTGCTATTCTTACAATTTGATAGTTATTACCAAATTCCTGTGCAACAAGGTTTTAGCAATTTATACTCCCATTAACTGAAGATGAAAGCGCCTGTTAATCCACACTCTTGCCTGTGCTATGTTTTATCACCCTTTTAAATCTTTGCCAATTTGATATAGGAAAATATTTACAGTAGTTTTAATTATCATTTCTTTAAGCATTTGTGAGCTGAATTTTTATGTTTAAAAGCCAATTATGCTTTTGTACCTAACCTATTCCAGTCTTTTGCCCATTTTTCTGTTTGATATTCCTTGTTTGAAATTGTCATATGTGTAAATTAATATTAACCCTTTGTCATATATCTTATTTTTTTTCCAGTTTATAGGTTTTTTTCCGGTTTATAGTTTGTCTTTGATCTTATTTATGGTGTCTTTTGTCATGAATACACTTAAGTGTTTTTATATAATACAATTTTCAACCTTATCTCTTAATAGTTTTTTGGCCTTGATATTTATATTGAGAAAGGCTCTATTCTAAGAACATGAAACTATTCCCCACTGCTTTATACTAGCAGCTCTACAGTTATAGTTACAATTTTACATTGAACGGTTGGATACACCTGCGCTTTATTAAGGTGTAAGGATTGAGGTAGAGATACAAATGACTAGCAAATTTTTCCATGTCATCCATTGATGAATGATTCATCTTCTCCCATTGATTTTAGGCATCATCCTTCAATACTGTTTTCTTTTCTAACCTCAGGTTTGCATGTATATATTCTATTCCATTTCACTCATCTGATTATTGCTCTTACCAGGACAGGCTGTTTGCCAGGGCAAGTGCTTCACCATTATTCTTCTATTTCGGAATTTTTCACATTATTCTCAGAAGTTAGTTCTACCATATAAGCTCTGGAATTATTCTGTCATGTTCCAAAAAATGTTCTGTTGACATCTGACTGAAACTACTGAATTCTAGTTTGATTTAGAATGAAGTATTGAATATTTCCACCTAAGATAAAATATGTTTCTCTATTTTAAAAATCATTTTTATGCTTTTCAGTAGAGTTTTACAATTTTATTTATGTGCATCTTATGTGCTCTTCATCTACTTTATTCTTAGGTGTATTGTATTTTTGGTACTATAGTGGATTTCTCATTATATTTCTTTTTTCTTTTCTTTTCTTTTTTTTTAAATTGAGATGGAGTTTCACTCTTGTTGCCCAGGCTGAGTGCAATGGCATGATCTCAGCTCACTGCAACCTCCGCCTCCCAGGTTCAAGCAATTCTCCTGCCTCAGCCTCCCAAGTAGCTGAGATTACAGGTGTGCACCACCATACCCGGCTAATTTTGTATTTTTAATAGAGACGGGGTTTCTCCATGTTGGTCAGGCTGATCTCGAACTCCCAACCTCAGGTGATCCACCCACCTCGGCCTCCCAAAGTGCTGAGATTACAGGCATGAGCCACCGCACCTGGCCTTATATTTCTTTAAATCATATTTTTAACAGGTTATTGACTACATAAGTTATCTATATGTTAACTTTAAATTAGAACCCTTAGTAAGCTGTATTATTCTTTCTATTAAGTTTTTGGTTGATATGAGTCAAATCATATCTGAAAACAATTATTTTTGCCTCCCCCTTTCTCGCATTTATAAATTTTATTTATTTCCCTTGTCTAATAGTAATGACCAACAATTACAGAAGAATGTTAAATAATAATAGATTACGTTTGCTGAGCACTAGTTATATGCCAGATATTGTACTAAACTCTTTATACTAATTAACTCATTTGATTCTCAAAAAAACCTGAAAAAGTTAACATTATTATTCTCATTTCTTAGATAAGAAAATTAAAATATAGAAATATAAGGTAATATACCCATATTTTCACAGCTGGTAAGTGGTAGAGCCAGAATTTGAACCAACACAATTCCATCCTTTGCAGAGCCATGCTTTAAGATCTACCAGTTTGTCTGTGCCTACCTGTATAATATCTGGCCTTTATAAGTTTGTCTGTTATGTGCCCAGATGTGGTTTTCTTTGTATTTATTCTGCTTGCAATTCGCTGAGTTTTTTAGATTTTTGAGTTGCTGTTTTGTTCTGGTTTTTCTTACCAAATTTTGAAAATTTTTAGTCAATATTTCTTCAAATGTATTTTGGATCATTTTTTCTTTTCTGGGACTCTAAATACATATATGTTAGACTGCTTAATACTGTCCCACAGGCCACTGGGACTCTGTTGATTTGTTCTCAATCTTTTTTTTTCTCTGTGCTTCAGTTTAGATGATTTCTGTTGACCTGTCTTCAAATTTACTAATTCTTTCTTCTGTGATATCCAATCAATTGTTATCCCATCCCATGACTTTTGAATTACAGCTATTCTAATTTTCCAGATCTAGAACTTTCATTTGATTCTTTTTTAATGGTTTCTTTGTCTTTTCTGAAATTCTCTATATCTTCACTCATTTTATTGATCTTTTCCTGTAGACCATTTAATACGTTTATCATAATTATTCTAAAATCCATGTTTATCATAATTATTCTAAAATCCTCACCTGCTAATTCTAATATCTAAATTATTTGAGGATCCGTTCCTATTGATTGATCGCTGTCTTGATGATCTTATTTCTTTACTTGTCAAGTAATTTTTTATTATATACTAACACTGTAAATATATTGATATAGTGTACAGAATATGGATTCTTTCTTTTTTTTTTTTTGAAGGGTGATGCATTTTCTTGCAGCAGGCAGTTAAATTACTGACAGATCACCTTGAACTTATGGATATTTGGTTTTATACTTTCTTATGGCAGTTCTATTTCAGCATTTTCTTAATCTTAGATTGAATCCCTCTTGAGACAGTTTTTACTCCTAAGGCGTGGCCCTTCAGAGGTTTCAATGGATCATCCAAGGTATTTACCAAATTCGTCTAACTTGGTAACATGTGAACTCCGAATTCTGTTTCCCCTATGGTGAAAAGTAGCTATGTTCAGAGTATGGCGAAACTCTGCTCAGCTCTTTCAGACTTCTGGATGATACTGTTTTCCTATTAGAATCTTTGGGGTCTCACTTGCACATGTACTGTTTTGGGATTAACTAAAGAGTTGGGGTAAATTTATATATAGATTTTGGGATTTCCTTCTCTGTGGCTCTCTCCTTTTAAGAATTAACTCCTCAATTTTTACACTCTCAGTTCTCCCAAACTCTGTTTTCTTGCTTCTCAGTCCAAGAAGCCTGAAGCTTTCTGCTTGAGTCTAGTTGCCCTGAGCCAAGCAGACTAAGGAGAGCCTGCAAGGGAAAATCCATATAAATGTAGACTCTGCCTGTTCTTCTGTTGTTCTCCAGGCCTTTAAACCTTTTTAAAAATGACTTTATCCAAACTTTATCATTTCTTTTTTTTTTCAATTGAGACAGAGTCTTGCTCTGTTGCCAAGGCTGGAGTGCAGTGGCATGTTCATAGCTCACTGCAGCGTCCACCTCACAGGCTCAAGTGATCCTCCCACCTCAGCCTCCCAAGTAGCTGGGACTACAGCTGCATGCCACCATGCCCAGCTAATTTTTGTATTTTTTGTAGAGACAGAGTTTCACCATGTGGCCCAGGCTGGTCTCAAACTCCTGGGCTCAAGCGATCTGCCCACCTCAGCCTCCTAAAGCTCTGGGATTATAAGTGTGAGCCACTGCTCCTGGCCTGTATTTCTTTTTGAGGGAGAATTAGTCTGATATACATTACCTGATCAATGTAAGGCACTCGAGCATCATTGTCAGAACTGTACCCCTCACCTGTGCACACAACTCTGAGGCCAAGCTTTAAACTAGGGTTTTTCAAAAGTTTAATTATGACCACTGTAATACTTTTTACATTAAACCAGTACACAAATAAATACATCAGACATCTAAGACCACTCACTACTTGGTAGTATACATAATAATTTTATGAAAAATAACTCTATTTTCTCCTTCCTTCCTTCCTTCCTTCCTTCCTTCCTTCCTTCCTTCCTTCC
>NW_012122376.1:3361526-3364191 GCF_000951035.1 Colobus angolensis palliatus | reverse complement strand
TTCCTTCCTTCCTTCCTTCCTTCCTTCCTTCCTTCCTTTCTTCGTCTCATTCTGTCTCCTAGGCTGGAGTGCAGGGGTGTGATCATGACTCACTGCAGCCTCAACCTCCCTGGCTCAGGTGGTCTTCCTACCTCAGCCTCTCAAGTAACTGGGACTACAGGCCACCACACCTGGCTAATTTCTGTATTTTTTGTAGAAATGGGGTTTTGCCATGTTGCCCAGGATGGAATAACTGTATTTTCTAAAAATATCAGAGTAAATAGAGTAGCCTTATTTTACATATATGTAAATCTTTTCAATGTTTCACTTATTCCAAGATAGCTTGCTTCTCTTATTTGCTTCTGCATTTAATCTATTGTAGTATCACGTATCATGTAGCCTTTGAAAATTCTGCTATACACTTGTAAAAGAATGACTTAGAAAAAGACAAATAACATGTTTGTATTGTTATAAAATTATCAGAACTTCCAGGGTTCCCTCAAAACATGCTTTGAGAATTACTGCTCAAAGCCATTATTATCAATATGGTTCACATGGGCTATAAAACATAGTTTAAAAATTATAATATTTATTTATTAAATGCCAACTTTGTGCCTACTTTGTCCTAGAGTCTCTATTTAACTTTTCAGAACAATCCTTCATGGTAGGTGTTATTGCCTCCTGCCCACCTCCACCCTCCCTGCCGCCCCTGCTCCCCCAACACTTTAGAGGAGGTGAGCAAGCTGAGAAAGAGACTCAGGTTTTTTCCCAAGGTCACACCCTAGTAGATGATGGTGGGTAATTAGGCTGAATTCAAACCCAAGTCTGTCTGACTTCAAAGCTCAAACTCTTTCCATCGTCCTTGTCTCTCAACAAAGTTCCCCTCATTAAAAACACTCTGTGAAGGAGAATGAAATGGCAGCCATTTCTTTGATCTCCTCACTGAGAGATTTGCTTAAATGCAACATGCCATTATGGTTCTTTGAGTGGCCAGGAGCTAAACTGACCTAAGCCCTTCCCTGTCCACTATCCTTGCAGGACACTCAAAGCTCCTTCGTGTGCCTCACTGCCATTAATTCTGACAAATAGCTCAGAATATGCTTTCAGCATATTGCATCACACACTTTGGCATAAGGACGATTATTCTGTAATAAATGAAAGGATCACATCCTCTGGTGAAGGATAGGCAGCAATGTAGATCAATTCCTTAAAAAGATTTTCTCTTTATTACTGTCAAGGGGTTAGATCTAGGATAGTGTAGCATACAGATAATAAAGGTGAAATACAGGATACTTTACAGATAACTACTATCCACTTTCTTTTTTCTGACAGTTATGGAGGGAAAGGAAAACCATAGATGTCTGATAAGACCCAGGAACATCCTTTCCTTATATGTCTTAAGAGAGAGGAACAAGTGAAAGTAGCATAGAAAGAGACATAGGGAAAAATATTAGAAGGATAAAGAAAAAATCTGAGCACTTCTTTATTATATGGGTGGTTTCTGATTACTGCACATCTGTGGACAATATTTGAGATTTATTTCTTCTCTCTGGGGATTCCTTGCTGGGCTCAAGTTGATGTCTGGAGCTATGTATAGCTTCTGTGAAAGGATCCCTTGGCAAATTAAATTCCACGGTTTTGTCTTCATTCATAATGCATACTTTATACATCTCTGCAAATAACCATTGGAATTTAAACTAGAGAGTGACAAAATAGACCTGGCTCTGGGTCTAAACAAAATTGGAATATTTGACTATTCTGAAGTCATCCCTGATCACTTTCCCTTTAATATTAGACTAATCTTTTCCCATTGAAATGGTTCTTTTTCACTTTTAGAATTATCAACAGTGAAGAATGAAAACAAAGATGCTGTGGCACAATTTCTCCAAATAAGTTTCTATGCTAACATCATCCATGTGAAAATAGGGAGACAAGCACCATAAAAAGTTAAAAGAGAAAGGAAAAAGGAATAAAACAAACTACTCCCCACTTCCTCCCCACACTGACCTAACCTTGAGGACACAACACAGTAAAAGTTCTATATGAGTGACTGCAGTAACTGTGGGCACAGATTCAATTTTTCAATATAATTATTTCAAGTTCTAATCTTAAGGTTCCTATAAACACAATTCCAAATCTTAAAGTACTCCAAAGATCTTCTCTCACATTAAGCAGGAGAACTAAGGCATCCTTCACTAAGGAGATTCGTAATTCAGAATTATGTCATGCTACAAAATGGAAGCTAGGATTCAACCTGCTCATAACTGATGAATTGACCAATGTTGCAGTCTGTTTGGAGAGCTGTGAATTGTCTAGATTCACTTTAAGC
This sequence comes from Colobus angolensis palliatus, assembly GCF_000951035.1. Classification (NCBI taxonomy): domain Eukaryota; kingdom Metazoa; phylum Chordata; class Mammalia; order Primates; family Cercopithecidae; genus Colobus; species Colobus angolensis. The sequence goes on along the minus strand of NW_012122376.1, from coordinate 3,361,883 downwards.
CCAGGTTAAAAATTTGCTCTTTTTCTGTATTTGTTTGTAAATGATTAGTATACTGTTTAAAAAAAGAAAAGCAGTACATGGATGACAAAGAAATCATGAAACATGGGTATCAATATTATAAAAACATAAACATAAACAGAAAAAGGGAAATAATTATTCATAATCACAACAGTTTATTACTACCATTTGTAGCATTTAATACTACCATTTGTAGCAATCAGAATTTTCTCTTCTGATTTTATTTATTTATTTATTTATTTATTTTTTATTATACTTTTAAGTTCTAGGGTACATGTGCACAATGTGCAGGTTTGTTACATATGTATACATGTGCCATGTTGGTGTGCTGCACCCATT
>NW_012122376.1:3270833-3360116 GCF_000951035.1 Colobus angolensis palliatus | reverse complement strand
ACGACATTGATTCTTCCTATCCATGAGCATGGAATGTTCTTCTATTTGTGTCCTCTTTTATTTCACTGAGCAGCGGTTTGTAGTTCTCCTTGAAGAGGTCCTCCACATCCCTTATAAGTTGGATTCCTAGGTATTTTCTTTTATTTGAAGCAATTGTGAATGGGAGTTCGCTCATGATTTGGCTCTCTCTTTGTCTGTTATTGGAGTATAAGAATGCTTGTGAGTTTTGCATATTGATTTTGTATCCTGAGACTTTGCTGAAGTTGCTTATCAGCTTAAGAAGATTTGGGGCTGAGACGATGGGGTTTTCTAAATATACAATCATGTCATCTGCAAATATGGACAATTTGACTTCCTCTTTTCCTGATTGAATACCCTTTATTTCTTTCTGCTGCCTGATTGCCCTGGCCAGAACTTCCAACACTATGTTGAATAGGAGTGGTGAGAGAGGGCATCCCTGTCTTGTGCCAGTTTTCAAAGGGAATGCTTCCAGTTTTTGCCCATTCAGTATGATATTGGCTGTGGGTTTGTCATAAATAGCTCTTATTATTTTGAGATATATTCCATCAGTACCGAATTTATTGAGAGTTTTTAGCATGAAGGGCTGTTGAATTTTGTCAAAGGCCTTTTCCGCATCTATTGAGATAATCATGTGGTTTTTGTCTTTGGTTCTGTTTATATGCTGGATTACGTTTATTGATTTGCGTATGTTGAACCAGCCTTGCATCCCAGGGATGAAGCCCACTTGATCATGGTGGATAAGCTTTTTGATGTGCTGCTGGATTCAGTTTGCCAGTATTTTATTGAGGATTTTTGCATCGATGTTCATCAGGAATATTGGTCTAAAATTCTCTTTTTTTGTTGTGTCTCTGCCAGGCTTTGGTATCAGGGGATGATGCTGGCCTCATAAAATGAGTTCGGGAGGATTCCCTCTTTTTCTATTGATTGGAATAGTTTCAGAAGGAATGGTACCAGCTCCTCCTTGTACCTCTGGTAGGACTCGGCTGGAATCTGTCTGGTCATGGGCTTTTTTTGGTTGGTATGCTATTAATTATTGCCTCAATTTCAGAGCCTGTTTTTGGTCTATTCAGGGATTCAACTTCTTCCTAGTTTAGTCTTGGGAGAGTGTATGTATCCAGGAATTTATCCATTTCTTCTAGGTTTTCTAGTTTATTTGTGTAGAGGTGTTTATAGTATCCTCTGATGGTAGTTTGTATTTCTGTGAGGTCAGGGGTGATATCCCCTTTATCATTTTTTATTGTGTCTATTTGATTTTTCTCTCTTTTCTTCTTTATCAGTCTTGCTAGTGGTCTATCAGTTTTGTTGATCTTTTCAGAAAACCAGCTCCTGGATTCATTGATTTTTTTGAAGGGTTTTTTGTGTCTCTATCTCTTTCAGTTCTACATGATGAAACCCTATCTCTATGCAGAATACAAAAATTAGCCAGGCATGGTGGTGCACAACTGTAGTACTAGCTACCAGGAGGCTAAGGAGGGAGGATCACCTGAACCTGGGAGTCGAGGCTGCAGTGAGCCATGATCATGCCACCACACTCCAGCCTGGGCAACAGGGTGAGACCCTGTCTCAAAAAAAAAAATTATGGAACATTTCACAGATGTGTTCTCTATCTGTTTGCTTTTTACCTAGCAATGTCTTTACAGCCTTTGTATTTAAAGTGAAGCTCTTGTAAAGAGTAAATAGCTCAGTCCTGCTGAGGTTTTTAGTCCAATGGAATTAGGCCAAGGGGAGTCAGCTCAGAATAGAGAATGCAGTACACCAAGATGGGTCTGGGAAACTAGTGGGAAAGTGGAATTATTTTAGTAACCAAGAAGGTGTCATCTTAATTTGCAATGAAGAACATTTTAAATCCAGCTATCCAGATGGCTTTCATTTACTAAACTATTTCTTAACCTCTAGTATCATGTTTACTTAACAGTGCTGATCCAAGAATATGTTACAGGCATTGGGGGAAGAAGTCACTTAATTTCAACCTCTTGGGGTAAAAACAAGCAGAAAATAAAATCAGAAATTTTTGATTGTTTCTTTTTAGAACTCTGCCTACAATTAAGTACTCTAGTGATAGTCAGGACTGTTAAGATGCTGAAACAGAAAGACAACATTTCATTATTTTCCAATAACCTGTAGTCTTTAGGCTGTGGAGCTCCTAAGATCAATATTTTTATCTCTGTAAGGGCAGTGTATTTTCATTTTATTACACATCTAGCATTTCCAAAGAGGTCACTGTTTCACACAAATAGAGTCGCCTAGTACTCTGTTGTTATAATGAATTCCCTGCAAGAGTCATAAAATACTTAGAAAACTGCAAACTCCTGTTTTAACCAGCATGATTTCCAGCAGTTCTAATAAATGTTTTTTTTTTTTAAGAAAAAAATTCACCCTGACAACAAACAGTTGCTTCTATCATTTCTGCCATCAAATAGTAAAGATCTGACAGCTCTTCAGGTAATCAATTTTCATGAATTCCTAATAACAGTGAGAAAACCAAGTAGGTCTCCCAGCCTCAGCAACTCAACAGTTGTGTGTAGGCTATAATTTTAAAAAATAGTTAGTCATCTCATGATATGAGTCCTGAGAGCATACTGTTAACTTTTATACAAGAGATATGGCTTGTTATACATACAATGTGTAGTATCCTGTGGCGTACCTAGTAGGACAATTAGGGTTTATCACAGAATTTGTATATATCAGTATTTTCAATTTCACCTCAGGATTCAGTTTTCAAGTCCTCAACCTAATGTGGAAATATGATTTTAAAATTTGAAATTGTAGGAGGGCAGACTGCTCTTTTTGAAAAAATTTGCTAAATGATAAGAATAATACTAATCTTAAATCCGGGCTTCAGGAAACACTGGATCATAAATTAAAGTGCTGTTTATAAAACCCTTCCCAAACTGTGCAAAAGTTTTTTAAGTGAAATTCTCTGACATGCTGTTTTTGAAATCAGAAGGAGGAAGATTTTGTCATTGTTGTTGTCTTCCAAATATATATCTGCATGCCACTGATTTTTATTCACTCTGCTCTCTGAATTTGAACAATGAAAAGGTCATATTAATGCACCACTTGCTAGAACAATGGCCGAGGTCCCTCTTGGCAGCTGAAAATCTAGATCATGAATCTTGATGGAGAAAGATGTCAGTCCATAAATATGTAAGATGTCCTTAAGCCGAGAGATCTATCATTTTGGCCTTATTTGTCAGATACAGAGAAGCAGAGCCATTCTCCGGGGATCCTGGAGCTCCCAGCTGAAGCTCCCTTCTGCAAAGAGGACTTTCACATGAAGCCTGCCTGAGGACTGCTTACTTCCTGGTTATTTTGCTAAAAGAATGTCCGACGAAAGTAAAAGACAAAGAGGCATTATTTAAACTGTTAGAGGGGAAAATCCCAGCAATCAATATCGCCTACAACCCTAATCTCTTCGAATGGGTTAGACCAAGAAATGTGGGAAGGAGATCGATTTTGATATGTTTTTAGTTTAGGAGCAAACCACACTTTAATTCTACTGTGTAGAATTTCACGTCTTACTATTAGTTATGAATACAAAATAGAGGTCAGAACAGAAAATTTGGTCTGGAATAATTTTCTCATTTGTCCAGTGTAACACCTGCCTCTCAAAAATTTAAGCATTGTGAAATAACGTGTATGAAATGTGCGGCGTGAATTTTTAAAGCTCGCCTTGTGTGAAAATGATTATACATAATACCAAATAACTACAATTTATGGTTCTCAGGGAAAACAGGAAGGATCAAATTATTCATAAAGTCAGATTTAACATGGTTGTCAATGGGCTATAGGAGACTAACTGACAGGTAAAAATGCTACCCGTCAACACCAAGTAGATAATGTGAACTTAAGTTCCTTTATATGCTGTATACCTCCAGTAATTGCACCTGTCTTCTAAACTCTAAAATAGTAAGGTTGTGAGAATATACAGTGCCCATAACTTAGTTATATTTAGGAAAATGATACTCTTTTCCATCATTTGCATTTCTGAATATGTAGGGGAAGAGTTACCAAGGAGGTGAAGTTAGAATGAAAGAAATCTCCTCAAAAACTAAATTGGAAAGAAAAAAATGTAAAAAAATTAAACAGATAAGTAAATCATCTATATTTGGAGGAATGATTGCATCTATTTGCCTTTCATTAATAATTGTTGGATATAACAGTTGGAATTTAAACAAACTTTCAACAATTTTTTTTTTGTCTATGGATTTCAGTCTTCAGGTTTTATTGGATGGGCACTGAAGTGCTATAGTTCAGTGTTCTCCTGAGGCAGGGATTTCTTTGGGAACATCCCTGACAAGTACTTATCCAAATTCCACTGAACCTGAACGTTCCGTGTGGCCAGCACTCCTATCTCTTACTGTTTAAAATGAGGCCGGCTGTACAACTCTTACTGTTTAAAAGGTGGTCCTTGTTTTGAAGGGAATCCCCTTCTCCGTAACATCCATTCCTCAATGCTGACCACGTTCTTTTTGATGACAGAGAACAACTTTTCACAGGATGACCCTTTAACCCTGGGAGAGGAGTTCCTGAGCTTTCAGAACCCCACCTCTCCAGGCTAAATAGCTATTTCATTCTTCCCCTTAGAAAGCAGAGTAAAGTGAGCAATGAAGGCTCTTAACTTTGTTTGGATCATCGTTTTCTTGGAAAATCAGATGCAAGCTAAGAACCCTCTTCTCTTTCTAAAGAAAACGTGCATATGCACATGCCCTTAAAAATGTATAATAATTTCAGGGATTGCAGAGTAGTAGGTTGAGAATCACAGGGGCTCCTGGGGACACTTGGGTCATCTTGGGGCGTCAAAGGCTGCTGATCAGCATGGAGCTCCTAGATATAAGAGAGGAGTGGTCAGCTGGGCAGCAAAGAATGGAGTTTGTTTCTGTTTTGATTATTTTATTTTATTTATTTACTTTTTTTACTTTTTTTTTTTTTTGAGATGGAGTCTCACTCTGTCACCAAGGCTGGAGGGCAGTGGCATGATCTTGGCTCACTGCAACTTCTACCTCCTGGATTCAAGCAATTCTTCTGCCCCAGCCTCCTGAGCAGCTGGGATTATAGGCACATGCCACTACATCCAGCTAGTATTTATTTATTTATTTATTTATTTATTTATTTTTAGGAGAGCTGAAGTTTCACCATGTTGGCCAGGGTGGTCTCAAACTCCTGACCTCAGGTGATCTACCAACCTTGGCCTCCCAAAGTGCTGGGATTACAGGTGTGGGTCACCGTACCCAGCCTGTTTTGATCCTTTTAAATCAAGCAATTGACACCATAGTGTTTTGTTTGAAAAACTGAAAGCGGACAAATTTTGATTAACTAAGGACTGTGGACTTGCTAAGGATTTTATGAAGTCATGTGCCCTTTAGTGTCCCATTTTCCTGGAAGGCACCAGCACGGCTGGCCTCACATACTAACCTGGCAGGAGACCCCAGTGACCGGCAGCTCTCTCCCTTCCTCTAACCACCCTGAGCTGTTACATGGTACTCATCATTGGACGAGCTATCAACCTCTCATCACTATAGCATGTTAGACTTTAGAATTAGCTGTTTTATCTGTCACCCAGGTGACATAATGCAACATCATGGTGACATGATGCTCTGTTGCCCAGGTGAGATGGTGCAGTGGCACCATCTTGGCTCACTGCAACCTCTCCTCCTAGGTTCAAGTGATTGTCATGCCTCAGCCTCTGGAGTAGCTGGGACTACAGGTGTGTGCCACCACAACTAGCTAATTTTTGTATTTTTAGTACAGTTGGGGTTTCATTATGTTGGCCATGCTGGTCTCCAACTTCTGGCCTCAAGCGTTCCACCTGCTTTGTCCTCCCAAAGTGCTGGGATTACAGGTATGAGCCATCACCATTGGCATGATAACCTATTATTTTAAACTGATGACAATACTGATTACAAATACAAACAAACAAACGGGCAAAGAGAAAACTAATACAACTCTACAATTTAACTTCATCTCCTTACTTTTTAACTTTTCGTTATTTCTGGTTATATCTTATTATATGATGTCTTTAGGAGTTATTGCCATTATCAGTTTTTATAGTTCCATCTTTTAGTGTTTCTACTCCAGATATGAGTATTATATACACCATAATTACAATGTTATAATATTCTGTGTTTGTCTGTGTACTTACTATTACCAGTGAGTTTTGTACCTTCGGATGATTTCTTATTGCTCGTTGACATCCTTTTCTTTCAGAATGAAGAAATCCCTTTAAAATATCTTATAGGACAGTTCTGATGTTGATGAAATCCCTTAGCTTTCATTTATCTGGGAAAGTCTTCATTTCTCCTTCATGTTTGAAGGATATGTTTGCTGGATATACTATCCTAGAATAAAATTTTGTTTTTTCCTTTAGTGCTTTAAAAATGTCATGCCACTCTTTCCTGGCCTGTAAGGTTTCCACCGAGAAGTCTACTGCCGGACATATGGATATCCTTTGTATGTTATTTGTTTCTTTTCTCTTGCTGCTTTTAGGACCCTTTCTTTATACTTGACCTTTGGGAGTTTGATTAGTAAATGCTTGATGTAGTCTTCTTTAGGTTAAATCTGCTTGGTGTTCTATAACCTTCTTGTACTTGAGTATTGATATCTTTCTGTAGGTTTGGGAAATTCTCTGTTATTATGTCTTCAAATAAATTTTCTACTCTGACCTTTTTCTCTCTCTCTGCCTCCTCTTTAAGGCCAATAACTCTTAGATTTTCCCTTTTGAGGCTATTTTCTAGATCTTGTAGGTGTGCTTCATTCTTTTTTATTCTTTTTTCTTTTATCTCTTCTGACCGTGTATTTTTAAATAGCTTGTCTTCAAGCTCATTAATTCTTTCTTCTGCTTGATGAATTCTACTATTAAGAGACTTTGATGTATTCTTCAATATGTCAATTGCATTTTTCAACTCTAGAAAAATTCTTTTTACTTATTTAAAAATAATTAAATATTTTTAAAATATTTATTTAAATATTATTTAAATAATATTCTTGATTCTTTTTAATTATTTCAATCTCTTTGTTAAACTTATCTGATAGAATGCTGAATTTCTTCTCTGCCTTATCTTGAATTTCATTGAGCTCCCTCAAAACAGCTATTTTGAATTCTCTGTCTGAAAGGTCATATATCTCTGTCTCTTAGGATTGGTCCCTTATTTAGTTTGTTTGGGGTCATCATGTTTTCCTGGATGGTCTTGATGTTTGTGGATGTTCATCAGTATCTGGGCATTGAAGAGTTAAGTATTTATTATAGTCTTCACAGTCTGGGTTTGTTTGTACCCACCTTTCTTGAGAAGGCTTTTCCAAACCTGGTAATGGTGTGGCTCTTGCAGACTTACAGAGAGGTACCACCTTGGTGGTCTTGGGTAAGATCTGGGAGAATTCCCTGGATTACTGGGCAGAGACTGTTGTTCTCTTCCCTTACTTCCCCATACTTCTCTCAGTACAGAGAGGGAAGTGAAGTCTCTCTGTGCTGAGCTTCCTGGAGCTGGGGAAGGACTGACACAAGCATCTCTGTGGCTAACACTGCTGGGAAGGCACCGGGTCAGACCTGAAGCCAGCACAGCACTGGGTCTTGTCCAAAGCCTTGGGTGACTACTGCCTGGCTATTGCATATATTCACTTGAGACCCAAGGGCTTTACAGTCAGCAGGTAGTGAATCCTGCCAGGCTTGTGTCTTTCACTTCATTGTGGCAAGTTCCCCCTACCCTGGGCAGATCCAGAGAGGCCATCCAGAAGCTATGGCCTGGAATTGAGAACCTTAGGAATCTACTTGGTGCTCTATTCTACTGTAACTGAACTGGCACTCAAGCTGCAAGCGAGTGTACTTCCCACTCTTCGCTCTTTTTTCCTTAAGCAGGAGGAATCTCTCCCTGTGGCCATCGCAGCTTGGAATGTGCTGAATCACACCTGAAGTCAGCACCCTGTGGCCATCGCAGCTTGGAATGTGCTGAATCACACCTGAAGTCAGCATGGCCCAAGGCCCGTCCAGTACTGCCTAGCAACCACTGATGTTTATTCAAGGCCCAAGGGCTTTTTAGTCAGCAGATGATAACTCCTGCCAGGACTGGGTCCTTCCCTTCAAGGAAGCGAGTTCCCTTTTGGCCCAGGGTGTGTCTAGAAATGTCATTTGGGAGCTAGTACCTGGAATGGGGACCTCAGGACTCTGCCTGGTGCCCTATTCTACCGTGGCTAAACTGATATTCAAGTTGTAAGACAAACTCATCTTTACTCTTCCTTCTCCTTTCCTGAAATGGAAGGTAGGAGTCTCTCCCAGAGCTGTGAGCTGCACTGCCTGAGGTTAGGGGAGGGATGACGCAAGGACTCCCCTGTCCACCCTGGCTGGTGTCTCACTAGGTTGAGTACACCCCAAGACCACCGGCTGCAGCCCAGCACAGCACTAGGACTTCCCCAGGAATTGTAATCCTTGTGGCTTAGACTGCCTTTCAAATTTATGTAGAACCCCATAACACTTTAGCCCACAGTGGTGAGGCTAGCCAGAACTCAGGTTCCTGACTACTTAGAAATGTGATTCCCCTCTGTCTAGGGCTGGTCTTAATGCTCCCTCCATGGCGACAGCTGATTTTTTTCCCTGTGTTGCTTTCTGCTGTCACAGGGCAGCTCTAAGTTCCAATACAAAGTACCACCATCACTATGCTCTCCCTTCACCAAGCACATAGATTCTCTCTCCATGCCATGCAGCCACTGCTGCTGCACAGGGATGGGAGAGGGGTGGTGCTGGCAGTTCAAGGCTGTCTTTTCTTCCCTCTTCAGTGCCACTTTCCTTAATATGATGTTAAGCCCAGGTACTATGATTCCTCATCTGATTTTTGGTTTTTATGAAGGTGTTTTCTTGTGTAAATGTTGTTCCATTTGGTGTTCCTGCTAGATGGGACAATTGCTGGAAGGTTCTAGACAGCCATCTTGCTCCGCCTCCTCAAAGCAGCAATTTTATTCTTGTTTTTCATGAATTAGCAAACCAAGACTCTGAGAAGATAAATGACTTGGCCAGGGCCACTGAGATGAGTGTGTCTAGGACCCGGTAGGCTGGACTCCTTGCTATCCTCCCCACCACCCTTTCATCCACACACAGCTATGAATTTAGTGAGCTGGATTATAATCTCATTAAAATTGAATGAGAAGTATCAGGACTCCTGGCCTTTCCAAACCTCACTTGTGGAAGGCAGTGACTTTGCCCTACAGAAGGCTTTGAAGCCCCAGGAGCCAATTCCTTACTGATGGTCCCAGAGGAACCAGAGTTGACCAGAAGGGAGAAGCAGCCTTTGCCAGGGGAAGTAATCATGAAAGGAACTGATCCTGTCCACGGTGGGCAGAGGTAGTTTGCTGGACTCAGCTCTGAGGAGTAGCTTTCCTTCTCTGAGACTTCGTTCAAGGTTTAAGAATCTGAAATCCTGCTTCTGGGTGATATAAACCCTGAGACTTGGGGCCAGATAACATCTAACAAAAAACAGATTTCTTGAGAAATCACATCTTGCTCCTGGCCCCACCCAAAAACTGTGAGGACACCAGCCAGCTCCAGAGAGCTCCGCAGAGAAAAACCCACAACAAGGGATGCGTGTGGCGGTGCCCAGCTGTGTGTAGCTAATCTCTGCTTCCAGTTGCCCGATGCCAGTGTCTGTGCTGCTCCAGCAATGCCTGCTCCATATTTATGTTCCTCACTTTCCTTTCTGACCTCGAAAATGCCTGGAAACCGTTTCCTCTGTTGCTGTTCTTCGGAGCCTCAATGGTGAAGTTTATTCACAGCAAGGCCGGAGCTGGCCACTCAGGCTTTGTGCCGCAGGGCTTTCTGGCAAAGAAATCACCCTACTACCTGAGACAGAAGCCAGGTCCAAGAGAGCCCTTTCAGGCTGGCCAGAGAATGACCAGGAACTGCCCCTGTGTGCTTTCTTCCAGGTCTCCACACAGCTGGAAGCCACACAGCTGGGGCCACTGAGCCGAGTGTGTGTGTACTGGGGGCTGGAGCGGGGGGCAGTCAGAGAAACTGAGACAATTGGGACACATTGGGGAGGCTCTGAGGGGACACCCCATTTTGTCTGTGATGGGCTTGCCCTGGCCTCACCCCTCACACAATGCTGGACATTTTGGACACTGAGGTGGGATGACCAACAAGAAAATGAGGCAAATTCTTCTCTCAAAATCTGTCAGTGAGATACTCAGAGCATTTGGGGAAAATTAACAAAAAACTGCACTTGAAGAAAATGTAGCTGTTTACCCTTTGTGAGCTTCATAGAATTTTTAGTTTACATAGTTGGGGGCAGTTTCTTCAAGAAGAATCTGGAAGATAACACATGTCCAGGCTTGAATAGGCTTGTAAGTTATTTGCATGAATGCACAGAAAGGCACAGCCTGGAGGACCCAAGTGGGTTCGAGGGGGGCACAGTGCAAGACCCTGCTCACTGCCGGCATACGACCTCAGCACATTGCACATGACACTATGTGCCACCCTCGGGGAAGCCACACGTGGTACTCTCTCTTGTTCTTCTCTCATGTGGACATCAGCTGAGGCCATGACTCAGGACTAGTTATAGACAGGGCTCAGACGCAAGACTGCACAAGGCAAAGCCAACTCTCAACTGTCCATACCGCCCAGCCTGTGCATAGAGCAAGTAAGATGGGAATATTAATGACAGGTGGTCTTCCCCTGCTCATGGGGTTCTGTGACAACTGGAGAAGTAGCTGAGTGTAATGTGTGAAGCTACTGAGATGACTTTAGGTTGCACAGAGATAAGCCCTGGCTACTGATGGACTCACATAGTGGGGAAAATTAGTCCCTCTCCAATCCCCTTCAAATAATTCTGACTCCAGCCAGGACCAAAGTCCCAGTTGGGTATTAGCCTTTGACACCCATCTAATGCCATCCTCTGGCTCAGAGCCTTCTGCAAAGGACAGCATCAAGCTAGCTGTTAATAACATTGTCTTGTGTCCACTGTATTTGTTTTTATAGATTTTTTTTCTTATTTTGATCAGGCAATACTTATTCTCCATTTACAGAGTGACATGAAACTTAAAAATCAATGTATTGTTTTATGAAGGGTAATCAATTGAAAGAAAAAGATTAACTAATTAATTGGATAGGTGGTGCACAAAATTCACAAAGGTTTGGAAAACACTGATACAAGACTGACGGTGCAGATTTGGCTCTGAACCCTGGCTCTGCCATTTCCTAATGATATAGTCTTGTACAGGCCATTTAATGATTAGTAATTACATGAGGTAAGAGATATGTGAGTTCTCCTTGATCTGTAAGATAATAGTCAGTGATTCTTTATTGTTACTTAATGTCATTGAATCATTCTATTAAATAGAAAATACCAAATCTCAGTCACACTTGAGTTTTCCTTGTTGCTATGACCACTATGGGTAGACAGGGCATGTGCAGACAGCTACCAGCACCCACACACCGAAGGATCAGACTCGGGGAGGAGTTTTGGATGGAGACCAGAGCAGAGGGGGAAAGGCTGATGGTCCTGCCCTGGGGCAGGAATTTCGGAGCTCTCATCACACTAATAGTTTCTTGATGGTGTCACAAAGACAACTGGTTGTCAGCAGGGCCAGGGCACAAGCTGCTGGTCTTCCACCAAGGAGGGGATGAAACCATCACCACAGTCAACACAATGAACACAAACACTTCCTCCCAACCCTCACTACACCCTCCTCATCTCCAGACAGATCTGCTTTCTGTCATGATAGATGAATATACATTACGTGGGATTTTGTATAAACAGATGCACGCGGTATGTACTTTTTGTCTTGCTTCTTTCACTCAACATAGTTATTTTGAGATTCATCTGTGTTGCTGTGTGTATCAGTAGATGATTCCATTGTAGTGCTGAGTCCATCACACAGATATACCACAATTTGTTTATACATCCACCTGTTGATGGATATTTGTATTTTTGTCTAACTTTTGGTTATTACAAGCAAAGCTGCTATAAGCATTCATGTACAGTCTTTTTATGACCATAGGCTTTCATTTCTTATGAATAAATACTACAAACGTAATGGCTGGGTCATATGGTAGATCTTTGTTTCACTTTTTAAGGAACTGACAGGCTGGGTGCGGTGGCTCACGCCTGCAATCCTAGCACTTTGGGAGGCCAAGGTGGGTGGATCACGAGGTCAGCAGTTCAAGACCAGCCTGGCCAAAATGGTGAAACCTTGTCTTTACTGAAAATACTAAAATCAGCTGGGTGCAGTGGCAGGCACCTGTAAACCCAGCTACTCAGGAGGCTGAGGCAGGAGAATCATGGAACCGGAGGGGCGGAGGCTGCAGTGAGCCAAGATCACACCACTGCACTCCAGTCTGGGAGACAGAGTGAGACTCTGTCTCAAAAAAAAAAGAAAGAAAAAGATAAAAGAAAAAAACTGACAAAATGTTTTCAAAAATAGTTGTATCATCTTACATCCCAACTACCGGCACGTGAGGATTCATTCCAGTGCCTCCAAATCCTCACCAGCCTTTGGTATGGTCAGTCTGTTTCATTTTAGCCATTCTGATGACGTATAGTGACATCACATTGTGGTTTTCCTCTGTCTTTCCCTAATTGAGTAATGTTAAGCACTTTTTCTGTGCTTCTTGCCGTAGCATATCTTCTTTGGTAAAGTGTCTGTTTAAATATTTTTCCCGTTTTTAAATTGGGTTGTGTGTCCTCTTATTATTCAGTTATAAAAGTTCTCTCTATATTCTAGGAACAAGTTCTTTGTCAGATAAATTTTTACAAATATTTTCTTCCAGTCTGTGACTTGCCTTTTTGTTTTCAAAACAGTGTCTTTTGAAGAAGAAAAATTTTTTAATTTTAATTTTATTTTACTATTATTTTATCTTATTAAAAAAACGAGATGAGGGTCTTAACGTGTTGGCCAGGTTGGTCTTGAATTTCTGGCCTCAAATCATCCTCCTATATCAGTTTCTCAAAGTGCTGGGATTATAGGTGTGAGCCACCACAGCTGGTCATAGAATTTTAAATTTTAATGAAGTCAATGTACTAATTTTTTATTTTATAGCTTGTGCTTTTTAAAATTTATTTTTGTTGTATTGAAGACATCTTTGCTATACATATGTCATTAGGATTTTCACCTATGTTTTCTGTGGAAGTATTATAATTTTTTTTACCTCTTACATTCAGACAAATGATCCATTTCATGTTAGTTCTTGTATATGCTATGAGGTAAAGGTTGAGGTTTTTTTTTTTTCTTTTGCATATGGAAATTCATTTATTCCAATGCCTTTTACTGAAAATATTGTCTCTTTCCCAGTAAGTTGGCTTGGCACTCTATGGGCTGATTTCTGGACTCTATTCTGTTCCACTGATCTCTGTGTCTGTCTTCATGGCAATATCATACCGTCTTGATGGCTGTGGCTTTTTAATAAGTCTTGTCACCAGACAGTGTAGACCCTCCAACTCTCTTCTTCTTTTTCAAAGTTGCTTTGGGTGTTCTAGGTCCCTTGCATTTTCATATAAATTTTGGAGTCAGCTTTCTTGTTCCCACTTGCCTTCCTGCATGATGAGGGGTCGAGGCATTTTCTGGTTTAGTTGGGCATCTCAGGAAGGTGGTGAGTACAGCCCCTCTACTATGTAAAACAACAGGCAAGGGAAGATGACTTGTGTCTGTTTCTCTCTCTCTTTTCCTATACTCTTTCCCCCTCACTTGTATAATTACTCAAGGAATACTTCTGGCAATGAAAATTCTTGTTATATAATCATAGTCTATGTCAAGCATGTCTTCATGGTGAATCTCTTTCTCTCATCTAGATGCCAGCAATCAGGATTTGCAGTACAGATGAAGACTGTGGAACACTTATTTTAATGGGCTAGAAGACTTCCTGGCATGTTTTGAGTAAATTGTGCTACTGTCATGTAGAACTGGATTAATGTCTGTCTTATAAATAAGACCCACATGGTATCACTCTGTTTTCAAAGTGTAGCAGCCAGTGTCACTGGTTATATCTCCGTCTGCTGTGTCAGGAAGCATTCTTGTCCTGTTTTATTTTTCCCTCAGAAGCACAGAAAAAGGACCTCATATGAATGGGTCCAAGAAAGCTTTGCCTTATAGCCTGGAGCTGATGTACATAGAATCCAACCCCACCACCCATTCCAGGACACAGAACAGGACAAGGGTGAGAGGTATGAGGTGTGTAAAGGACAATAATAGCCAGTAAATGGCCCTAAGAATGAAGTGTCACATTAATCTTTTTTTTTTTTGGACAGAGTCTTGCTGTGTCACCTAGACTAGAGTGCAGTGGTACCACCTCAGCTCACTGTAACCTCCGCTTCCCAGGTTCAAGCAATTCTACTGCCTCAGCCTCCTGAGTAGCTGAGATTACAGGTACCCGCCACCATGCCCAGCTAATTTTTGTATTTTTAGTAGAGACGGGGTTTTGCCATGTTGGCCAGGCTGGTCTCGAACTCCTGACCTCAAGTGATCCACCCACCTCGGTCTCCTACAGTACTGGGATTACAGGCATGAGCCACCATGCCCGGCCTACATTACATTTTGTCTCCTAGGTGCCTTATGCTCTTCTCCCTAGCATAAGGTGGCCAGGTACAGTTGGCAGCAGGATGTTTAAAAAACTGCATTGCTTCTTAGTCCTTAAGAGCTCTCATTTTCAACCTAGAGTCATGCATTCCCTACATTCTTAAGCATTGACTTAAAAAAA
The DNA here is from genome assembly GCF_000951035.1 of Colobus angolensis palliatus. Lineage (NCBI taxonomy): Eukaryota > Metazoa > Chordata > Mammalia > Primates > Cercopithecidae > Colobus > Colobus angolensis. The sequence continues at coordinate 3,345,424 of NW_012122376.1, read as the reverse complement.
TTATCTTGGCCTTCCTATGCTACTCTCATCCCCAAAGAAAACTAAAGAATAATAATAATTTTTAAAAACCTTCATTTCCTGAATTGAGGTCACATAGTGGGTTTTAATAATTTATTTTTTCATAAATGAAACTTTTCTTTTGTGGGGTACCTACTCTGTGCCAGGCACTGGACCATGACAGGGGAACGAGGCCTTACAAAGAGAGGGATAAGCTCATAAATCATTAAAGTCAAAAGGAAGCTGGAAGATGCTTTGTGAGAAGGGCAGGGAGAGACCACGTGGAGCTGCAGGGAGGGCATCATGGAAGAGGAGGCATTTGAGCTGGGTCACTAGGTCATCAGCCATAAATCTTTATCAATCTGTTATGGCAAACAATGACAATCCCACCACATCACGGGCAGGGGACACTTTATGGGGGCCAGGCAGGCACCCAGTGCGTATCCTTACAACAAGAAGTGTTTGTATATCGTGTCTGTATTGCCTATGTCTACTGCCCCCATTTCACAGGTAAGAAAGCCAAGGATTAGGGAGAGGCTCAGTAACTTGGCTGAGGTCGTGCAGCTAATAAGTTTAAGAGCCAGGATCTGAAACAAGGCAGTCTCATTGCATAGTCCAGATATTAGCAGAGAAAATCTTTTCTTTAAGTCAAAGGGACTCATGTTAAACATTTAAGTGGAAGTATTTCAGAGCCTTCAGGATAAGCTTTTTTTTTTTTTGCCTAGAATGTTCAATATTTAAGTTTAAGAGTTTTGAGAAGGCACAGCTCAGCATGCATTTCCTATCAAAAGTGTGTGTGCCTTGGCGACTGTGAAGCCCCTGCCCGCACACAGGCGTGGCGAGGACGGCCGCGCAGCCCTTCTGCCCTCACAGGCATTCAGGAAGCTAAATAAGACTTCACTGGCTACAATAACACCCGTCAGTTATCTGTGCTGTAGTGTGAACAACGAAATTCTTATTATGTACTCAGAATCCACAAAGCCATTACCATGGTAACTCTGTTTTCATGTCATATCTTTAATGAATAGGTAATGAAAGAAATTCTACATTTACAACTTCATTACCAGTTTTTTTTTTTTTTTTTTTTTTAAAGAAGACCACATACACACACACACATACACACCCCTATCTGTAATTTTGCATTATGGGCGTTGTCATGTTTTAGCACATGGTGACCGTCGCAGAGGAATTTTCAAGGCTGTCATTTGGATTGAATGAATGGAAGGAAGACAAAAAAAATATTGCCAAACTCGACCCACCATGCCAAAGACTCTGCTAGTTTCACTTTTTGTCTCGTTATGATTTTAATAATTTTGGCTCAAAATAACTCTTCACCCTTAGAAACAAGCAAGCATGTTCGGGAGTGGAGAAGGGAAATTTAAAACTAACTGTTGGTCTCCTTCAGGCATTCCTGGGCTGAGCTGCCCTTTTTTTTTTTTTTTTCTCAGAGAGGTATGTTAAAAATGGTTGTCTTCCTTAAGACTTTCTTATCACAAGAAGGTTGATGAGATAGGGATCTGATTTGCTGTTTAAGGATTGCTCTAATGTAACATAAAAGACCATCTAATCACGGCATCTAATTTCTGAGAGGAATCAATTCTTGCAACATCAGTGCAAGTGTCTTAAAAAGAACTTTTACAAGAATTATTAACAAACTACTATGTAGCCTCCATCCTGACAGTATGATCAAAATGTGTGCACAGGTCTAAAAGGACAGCAGGAGAGCCATAGAGCTACAGGGAAGAAGGAAGAGGCTTTGATGCTCTCCCAACACACTCCCATACACACGTGTACACACACACATCCATGTACACACATGCACACACACAAGTGTATGGACATGTACACACACATGCACGCACACACGCAAACATGCATGTACACACACGTGCATATATGCACATGTATGCACACACGCACATGTGCACACATATGCATGGACACACGCACATGTACACGCATGCACATATGCACACATATGCATGTACACACATGTACGTACAGCATACGTGCACACCATCACCAACTTCTGGAACATTCCCCTGTAGACTCTGTGTTGCTGCTGCCATTCCCCTCTTCACCCCATGCTGTTGATGGAATGTCTGGGTGGGGTAAAAGCAAAGCTGCAGTTTGATCTGCACAGGAGGAAAAAGTAAAACCTTACCCACCTTCTGCCAATCAGTCCTGTCTCCCCATCTCTACCCTGGTCAAGTTCCTGATTGCTTGGGAAATGCCACAGATTTTCCTGCATAGTTATTTGTCATCATGCCACCGAGCAGTGAAAGCCAGTTAGTTTGTTGGGCAGCAGATCGTCAGTCACGAGATCCCATCATCTGGGGTTTGTGATAATCTCAACAGTGACCAGGTGGAAACTCACTGTGGTCCATTCCTGGAGAGAGTGTGCTAACAAAATTCAGAGGAAAAGGAAGATAGGAGAGAAGACATGTACATTACTTTCAAGTGCCCTTGGAAGAACAGGCTTGTTTGTCTATAAAACATGTCTATTCATAAAAGTCCTTTCTTTAAGAGCTTTGGACAGGGGATTTTTTTTCCATGTAACTCTAAGTGCTTGAAAATAATAAAGCTGCATCTCTCTAATAATCCTGTGTAGATGAGAGGCTGTATGCTACTATGGAGGAAAATATTGCCTGGGCTTCCTTACTAACTTGCTGTGTGGTCTTGGGAAAGTCACTTCTCTGAACATGGTTTCATTTTCTATACCAGGAGTCCCAAACGCCCGGGCCATGGACCAGTACTGGTCCGTGGCCTGTTAGGAACTGAACCGCGCTGCACAGCAGGAGGTGAGCAGTGGGTGAGCAAGCATTGCCGCCTGAGCCCCACCTCCTGTCAGATCATCAGGCATTCGATTCTCGTTAGAGCGTGAACCTTATTGCGAACAGCACATGTGAGGGATCCAGGCTGCAAGCTCCTTATGAGAATCTAATGCCTGATGACCTGAGGTGGAACAGATTCACCTGAAAACCAAAACCATCATACCCTGGGACCCCTTGCTGTGGAAAAACTGAATTCCATGAAACTGGTCCCTGTTGCCAAAAAGATTGGGGGCTGCAGTTCTATGCGTTGAAATGGGTAGGACGAGATGCCCTCTGAGCTCCTTCCAGCTTTACTGTTTTATGAATGCACAGCTTTTCACTGAAACACAGCCTAAGACCCCACCTCATCAGGCAGAAGCACAGAGTGGCCTGAGAGAGAAGCACTTGGGCTCATGTGAATGCTGCCACTAGAAGTGTCCTCAAGACTTCTGACTTGACTTCAGCCCTGTTTGTCATCTCTGTCCGTGGCATCCTTGGTGTACTCAAGGTTCATCTCTGCAGAGGGCGGTCTCTGGTCAGGTCCCAGCTTCAGCTTTCTGGAGGATGCCAGACTGTGTCTTTGAGGTGCCCTTGATGTGAACTTGTGTGAACTCCATTGCCAGTATTCTACATCAGCCTACCTCTAACACACCCTCCGACTCTGAAGCCCAGCCAGCCATTTTTGTGAGACATGGTAACAAACACAGAAATGCAGCTGAGCACCGACTGTGCAGGGCGGGGCTGGCACAGGGCCATGGCACTGGGTTCGGAGTCAGAGCTTCCGGATTTGGGGTCTGGCTGTGTGATCCTGGGCACATTGCTCCCAGCTTCAGTCTGCAAGTGAGAACACGAATGTCCCACCCCCCAAAAATCTCATGGGGGCCAGGGTCACGTCTGAGAACTACCCAAGATAATACGGAGGAATTGATTTGTAAACTATAGCATGCAATAAAAAAGTGGAAGCTTGTGGTTCCAGGAAAACTAGAGAATTCACGATGATCTCCCTGGAAGGCTACCCAGCCTCTAGAAGCCACTTGCAACCTGTCGATCCCTTCAGCATGTACAATAGACACGTTAGGCAGTGGTTCTGTTCTGCCACATGTCTCTGCACTGTTTTCCCTACAGAGTAGCCTTTGCTGCCTCTGACGGCAGAAGCCACTCTTCCTGTCCCTTCTTGCTGCCCACAGCACCTGGTGGGACAAAGGATTCTCTACCACTGCATATACACCAGCATCATTTAATAACGAACAATTACAGACAAAGTGGTTTTCCCCTAAAGAACAAAAAGCCCTTTTGACTAATATATTTATTTCTGGAACTCATTCCTAAGGACACAATCTGAAATAGATGAAAAGTGTTGTATGTAGAGATGTTTGCTGCTAAGTTATTTTTCAGAGGAAAATGTCTTAATTAACTTAAATGTCCACAATAGAAAAAGGGTTAAATAGATTTTAGTGTCTCAACTACATGGACCATCTTAGTCTGTTTGGACAGCTATAACAAAATACCATAATTTGGATGGCTGACAAACAACAGAAATTTATTTCTCGTAGTTCTGGAGGCTGGAAGTCTGCGGTCAGGATGTCAGCATGGTCAGGTTCTGGTGAGGGTATTCTTCCGGGTTGCAGAATGCCGACTTCTCACTGTGTCCTCACATGGTAGAATGGGGGCAAGAGAGCTCTCAGGAGTCCCATTTATGAGGGCACTAATCTCAATCATAATGGCTTCACCCTCATGACCTAATCACCTCTCAAAGACCCCATCATCTAATGCCACCACTTTGGGGGTTAGGATTTCAACATAAGAATTTTAGGGGACACTCACATCCAGACCTTAGCATAGACTACAATCCAGCCCTTGGAAACAATATTTGAAAGAGTGGAAGTGGTTCAGCATCACATTTAGCGAGAAAAAAAAAGAATAGAGTATAAAATAATACATGCACCATTCATTCATTTATTCAACAAATGTTTCTTGAGCACCTACCACGTACCAGGCATTCTCACAGGCCCAGGAAATGGAGTTGTGCCCATGGCAGGTGCACTCCAAGCTCCAGTGGGACGCAGCCATCAGTGGGGAAGTGGGATGGGGGTAGACTGGCTATAAGCAAGCAAATGAGTCAGCAGGAGAAATGCCCGGTGGTGCAAAAGCTCCACAGAGGTGATGGTGGAGAACAGCCCCCGCCCGCCATGAGACAGCCTCCATAGAGTGACCTTTACGCCAAAGTTGTATTTGCCAGATGGGAACACCTGTGGGAATGCCAGTGGGAGAAGCACTCCAGACAGAGGGAAGAGTTGGAGCAGATGTTCTAGGGTGGGGACAAGGGGGGCTCGCTCAAGGAGGAGAGAGAGGGCAGTGTGGTTTCTGTCCTGGAGGCAGCAGGACAGGAGTGAGGGGGGTGGGAAGGAGAGCAGGGGCCAGATTCTGAGGTCTGATGGAAGGGGAGGCACAGAGTGGGCTGAAACTTAGATGGAAATGAAGGAGGATGCAGCAGTGAGCTGGATGCTGGGCGGCCAGGAGACAAGGGAGGCGCGAAGACAGAAGTACTGGCCTTCTCAACATGGGGACGAGGGGCAGGCACCTCCTGACGGCAAATCAGGAGCCTGGCTGGAGCAGGCTAGGAAACAGAGGCAGTGGCTGGAGTCAGTTCCATAAAGGAATCCTGTTGATGAGGGGAGTGGAGAAAAGGGGTGATGCCTAAAGAGGGCCGTGGGGTCTAGGGAGGCCTTTGTACCCCAAGTGAAGATCTAGGGTGGCCTTTTTCTGCTGTTGGGAGTGAATGGGGAGACGTGGATGGTTCAGGAGGCAGGAGGAGGAACAAGTTCCTGAGAAAGCAAGAGAGGACAGAATCCAGAGAGCAGTGGGGTGACGGTGCTCCCCCGGGAGAAGGGTGCTCCCTCCACAGGCCACACAGGGACACAGAGGGCATGGGGCGGGAGCCGCTGGGCTGGGGACATTGGTCACGGGAAGATGAGAATGTTTCTCAGATCACTTCTGTTCTGCCACTGAGGTATGAGTACAGGTGAGACTGGAGAGCTCATGCGGGCCTGTATGTGGGTTTGGGGACAGGGAGAGGAAGGTGATTTCAGTGGGGAGGAGAGGTCATGGGCAGGGAAGTGCTGGGTGCCCACTAAGACTGACGACTGGGAGTTTTAAGTTGCCCTCCACCAGCATGAATGTGAGTTTCTAGATAACTAGAATGTGATAACTACATAATCAGGACACAGGATGACCGCATACTGCATACTGTGTGTATACATAAAACCAAACTTTAAGAAATGGAGGGGAGATACACCAAAATACACATGGAGAGGGGTTTTGAAGTGGCGGGACCACACGTGATATATTTTTCTGTCCTTTCAATATTATATGTCTTCCAAATGTCCTATACTGAGCTTTTATCGTAGTGGAAAAATTAATCACAGCCTTTTAAAAGAAAAAATATGGAAGCAAAGGCGAGGGTAGACACAGCTCCCTATATATCAGATATTTTTATCTGCCAGGGTTTCTCAGTGATACTCCAGCAACATATTCAAATCAGCTGGAAAGTATTTCCACTTAGCTTTTTTTTTAAAGATAAACTTTAAATTTGGATACTTTGCAAGGAAAAGAAAAGTTGTAAGCACGGTGCAGAGAGTTTCCGTACACTGCTCATCCAGGTTCCCCTATTGTCAACATCTCACAGAAATGCGTTCCGTTAGTCAGAATTAAGAAATTACCCTTAGTCCATTACTATGAACCAAGTCACAGACTTTAATTGGATTTTGCCAGTTTTCCCACTAATATCTCTTTTTTTTCTTCCAGCATCCAATCTGATATACCACATTGCATTCAGCCAAATAGCTCTAAAAGATTCCTTGGCCCATATGCAAGAATTGTTTAGTTTTTAATCTATCCCCTAGGGTTACTGTGAGAATTAACTGAAATAATCCATAGGGAAAAGCTTTGTAAACCATAAAGTGCTACATGATATTGGATGAGGTTGACGATCGGTTAGACTCATGGGCTGAAATTGAAGGAAAAAGAGGCTAATAAAAACTTGCATTTGTATATTATCATGTACTATCATCATGTACTTCTTAAAATGCTTGAGGCCTTCGTCTACTAATAAAAAGCTATCACTTATTAAGTGCTTGCTGTACACATCAGGCACTATGTTAAATGGGCTTTACCTCTATTAGTTTCCTAGGACTGCTACACCAAAGTGCCACGAACTGGGTGCCTTAAACCAACAGACACGTATTATTTCACATTCTGGAGGGCAGCAGTGCAAAACCGAGGTGTCAGTGGGGTTGGTTTGTTCTTGGAGGCCCTGAGGGAGACTGTATTCCGTGCCTATTCCTAGCTTCTCGTGGTTGCCAGTAGTCCCTGGCGTTCCATGGACTGTGGAAGCTCCATCCAATCCTTCCTGTCTCATCACATGGTATTCTCCCTGTGTGTGTGTGTTTCTGCATCTGTGTCAAAGTTTCCCACTTCTTACAAAGACACCAGTCATTAGCATACCCTAATCCAGCATGATCTCATCTTAACTTGATTATACCTGTTAAGACCTTATTGCCAAAAAAGGTCACATTCACAAGTTTTGGGTGGAATGGATTTTGGGGGGAACACTCTTCAACCCACTGTGTGTTCCAGTTTATTAACTCATTTACTGTGGCTCATCAACCTTACGAGGTGATGCTTTTATCATTCCCAATTTACAGACAGAAAAACTAACGCTTAGGGCCGGGTGGGTGGGTCACGCCTGTAATCCCAGCACTTTGGGAGGCCAAGGCGGGTGGATCACTTGAGGTCAGGAGTTTGAGACCAGCCTGGCCAACATGGCGAAACCCCATCTCTACTAAAAATACAAAAATTAGCCGGCTATGGTGCTGGGTGCCTCTAATCCCAGCTACTTGGGAGGCTGAGGCAGGAGAATCATTGGAACCCAGGAGGCAGAGGTTGCAGTGAGCCAAGATTGTGCCACTGTACTCCAGCCTGGGCAACAGATCAAGACCCTGTCTCAAAAAAAAAGGAAAACTGAGGCTCAGGAAGGTAAATAACTCGCCCAAGGCTCAAGAGCTTTAAGTGGTTGTGCTCAAACTCCGGCCTCTCAAGCTCCATCTTCTTTTTTTTATTATTATTTTTTTGAGACAGAGTTGCCCAGGCTGAAGTGCAGTGGCGTGATCTCAGCTCACTGCAATCTCCTCCTCCTGGGTTCAAGCAATTCTCCTGCCTCAGCCTCCCTGGTAGCTGGGATTACTGGGACACACCACCACGCCTGACTAATTTTTTTGTATTTTTAGTAGAGATGGGGTTTCACCGTGTTAGCCAAGAAGGTCTCTATCTCCTGACCTTGTGATCCGCCCACCTCGGCCTCCCAAAGTGCTGGGATTACAGGCGTGAGCCACCGCGCCCAGCCAAGCTCCATCATGTTCACCACTTTCCCAGTGTTTTCCAAACTGGGGTTCAAGGATGTGTCTTGGAACTCCTCTATGTCTCAACAATACGTTTTAAATCTCGTTCTTTTATTCTGACAATACTCTTCTAAAGATCATTGTCAGCATATTGTGGAACCTTTCCCCGTAACCAAATATTGAGATGTGACATCCTTGTAATGTGGCTAGAATTGTGTTGATTTCTGGGTAAACCACAAGCAAACAGCAGAGGACTGTCCATGTAAAGTACGCCTCTTGCAAGAAACCCCAAATGACGCCTCTTGCAAGAAACCCCAAATGATGCCAGGGAATGCCGGACAAACACAGCAGTCTGGGAGTTAAGCTGTGGTTGAGAAGGGTGAGGTCCGGGTTTCACCATGAGACACTCAAGAGCACACACTCAGGGAACTCCAGGGATGTGAACGGGACCAGCGGGCACGAGAGTCACATTGCATGAGGATGTTTTAGTTCTGGCACAGCATTATCTGTTACATTAAATTCCTGCTTTTAACTGAGCTCTTATAGGTTTTATGGCTTTGTATTGAATCTTTAAGTTTCTCTTGGTTTTTATAGATATATGAGAACTATCAGCATAAGGAAGTTATACCTAATTTATAGTTTGCACATATTTGAGTAATACTATTATAAGAAGAATTAAGCTGAACACCTCATGAGGATTTGTTCTAATTGGAGAAAAACTACCTTCTGCTCTCTTGCCTTTGGATTTCACTCCTGCGAGCAGCCAGCAGAGTGGGGTGTGCTGTCACCCTGCACTGGAGGGGGGCAGAGTGGGGCACCTAGTCTCAGAGAAGGCAAGCCACTTTCCAAGTGTTGTCACCGGAGTGGTTCATGGAAGAGTGGAAGAGCTAAGAAGACCCACCAGCCGGTCAAGACTCCAAGCTGTAACACACAGAAAACGCAACTCAAACTGCTCTCAAACTTAAAGGGAATCTATTGGTGCATGTTACTAAACAGGTCAGTGGTGAAACTTATTTTAGGCTGCTTTTGATCTGGGGTCCAGGTTTGTGACCAGGACCTGGTTGATATCTTCCTTTTCTCCTCCGCTCTGTCTCTCATAGGTGAGGACTCTGAGGTTAACTCCTCGAGGGTCCTCAGGGGCAGCTGGCAGGTCCCAGGACTTCGTGCTTCTCCTTTCAAGTCTAAGGGGACAAAACAGTCTAGAGGAAGCCCACAAGTGTCCTGTTGGCACCAACTGAGCCCTATTCTCAGAGGGATCCCTGGACCTAGGGAAGAGGTGAGCTAGTCGACTTAATTCTAGGTTATGTGCTCACGCCAGAGCTGGGGGCTGCAGCCAGAAGTTCATAGACTGGGCATGGCAGAGGTGGCATCCCCCAGAAGGGAGGAACCTTCCCCCAGAAGGGTGAGGTTCCTGGGCACAGAGTAAATAGGTGATGGACACAGAGTAACAGATGGCTAGGAGACAAAACCCAGTGGCTTCGATGGCAAGCTCTCCCCTGAATTTTCATCCCAGCTCACCACTTTCCTCACTGAGTGACCTTGAACGAATTGCTTAAACTCTCAGTTTCCCAAATGGGGATCATGATAATAATATCTACATCATAAGGGTGTTTTTGTAAACATTAAATGAGATAACACATTTAAAGTGATTAGCCCAGCGTCTGGGACAGAAGTCCTCACCAAATGTTAGCTGTTATTAATAGTAGTTTTTAATTTGATCTCCAAACAGAAGCAAATAATGAAGAAAGGGATGTCCAGGGTCAGGGCTGATGGGGACTATTCTGGGGCTTGACCAGGTAAAGAGCCTATACTTGTTTGGGATAAATATCCCTGGCCCATCCCTCAGTCACAAAACCTCTTAGAAATGGGGTTAGTGGGCTGGATGTGGTGGTGCACACCTGTAATTCCAGCACTTTGGGAGGCCGAGGCAGGAGGATCACTTGAGCTGAGGAGTTCGAGACCAGGCTGGGCAACACCACAAATTCCCATCTTTACCAAAAATTGAAAAAATAAACCAGGCGTGATGATGGCACACACCTGTGGTCCCAGCTACTTGGGAGGCTGAGGTAGGAGGATTGCTGGAGCCCAGGAGACTGAGGCTGCAGTCAGTGAGCTGTGATCATGCCATCGCACTCCAGCCTGGGTGACAGAGCAAGACCTTGTCTCAAAGAAAAGAAAAAAAGAAGAAGAAAGGAAATGGGTTAGGGGTCGATGGCCAGGTTTCCTTAAGGGTGAAAAAGTTCCACTTCAAGGATGTCCAGTGTCAACAAAGACCTGTGAGCACCTGTGTTGGCTGTATGTGTGAGTGTGTGCATGTGGGGACATGTATGTGCATGTGTGGGACATGTGTGTGATTACGTATGACTGCGTGGACACATGTGTATGTGTGTGTATGTATGTGGGGGATGTGTGTGGGCATGTGTGTATGTGTGCACATGTGTGTGCGTGTGTGTGCACTCGCACATGTATGGGGATCTAGAAGAGTGACTTGAGTTCTTCTAACCAAGCTGAGTTTTGGAGCCATACAGGGAAGAGGACACAAAAGGTCAGGGTGGCCCAGGGGGATGAGGGCCCATGAACCGTGACACCTGCCAGAGGCCGAGACACAGCTTAGGGTTCCCCAAGCCTCACCCTTCCCCTTCCCAATGAGGCTGTGCCCTTGCCACTGCTGACTTTGGTTTGAGAACCAGGAGGACCCCAGGTGTGTGACACTCCCTGAAATCGAACTGCATGGAGATAACGTGTAATTTCTCTCCATACGTGGTGGGAACCTGCGTACGAGAAGACAGAAGAGTAGCAGGAATTCCTCTATTTTCCCTGCAACTCTGGCAGGATCCAGCTGTGCCATGCAGGAAATGAGGCAAAAAAGAAAAGCCAAAAACCCAAAACAAACACAAGCAAACAAACAAACAAGGAAACAAAATACTTGCTGTGCATGGTGCACCTGCTTCTGCTCCACGGAGCCGTGCATCCTCATGGAGTTCTGAATTCTTGGTCAGTGCCTTGGAACTCATTTGAGGGGTGTATGTGTGTATGTGTCGGGGGTATCTTCTTGCTGTTCTTTAATCTACCTGCCACACCGCCATGGAAGTGTAAGCATCTTATGTGTGTGTGTGTGTGGGTGCCCAGCTAGGATCTGTCCCCTCCTTCCCTGTCTGGTACCAAAACAATAAACAGCCTACAGATGGGCATCGGGCAGCAGTAGGGGTGTGCCCGTGGTAGAACCTGTGTACAAGAAGGCAGAAGAGTAGCAGGAATTCCTCTATTTTCCCTGAGTCAGGGTCACAAAGAGGAACAGAGCCCTTGGATGCTCTAACCCCTCCAATTGATCAGAAATTTACAAAGGAGATTTAGATGCTCCAACATTCTTTTTTTTTTTTTTTTTTTGACAGGGTCTTGCTCTGTCACCCAGGCTGGAGTGCAGTGGTGTGATCTCAACTCACTGCAACCTCCACCTACCAGGTTTAAGCTATTCTCAGCCTCCCAAATAGCTGGGACCACAGGTGCGTGCCACCACATCTGGCTCATTTTAGGCATTTTTAATAGAGACAGGATTTCACTACCTTGGCCAGGCTGGTCTCAAACTTCTGGCCTCAAGCGATCCGCCTGCCTCAGCCTCCCAGTAACGCTTGCTGGGATTACAAGCATGTGGTACCTCACCCGGCCAAGATGCCCCCACATTCTTTTCAAAGTTTTGGTTTTCTGTATAAGGTTCTAATTCAAGTTCATGTTGAAAATTTAATTAAGAACCATGAAAAGGAAATGCAAGGAGTAAATCAGTGAGGGTGCCACTGGTGTGAGCACATTGTCTCTGTTAGAACGGCAGGGTCTCTCTCTGACATGCAGTCTGAGGATTTGTGGCATGAAGGATTGACAATCATTTTTGAAGATGAAACTGCAAAAAAAAAAATGTGTAGTGATGCCTCCTCAGAACCATCTGATTCATAACCAGGATGAAAATGGAAGGATAGAATTAATGATACACGCCAAGATTTATGTACAGGGGTGTTTATCGCTGTGCATTCACAGTGCCCCAAATTTGGAAACAGTCTGACTTCCTCAAATAGGGACATGCTTAAATCATGTCACTTTCACATGCTGGACTTGCACGTAGTTATTAAAAATCAAAACTCTCACATTGCCTAACAGAGAGAGACTCTGCCGTTTTAAAAGCAAAGGACGTACTCACATGCACCCACCCTCACATGCTCCCCACATTCGCTTTTTATGGTTTTTATTTAAATGTTCAAAAGTATTTAACAACAGGAAATACCTATCACTCAAGGCTCAGCTTAAGAAAGCAGAATTCAAAACTCTATATATTGCATGATCCCAGTTTTGTGTTAAAAGTACAAAGAGAAAAAGACCAGAAGAAAATCCTCCCATATGGTAACAATGAAAATTATGTCTTCGCCACTGAGTCATGAGATTGGTGGTGGATTTTATTTTCTTCTCTACATTTTCTTTACCAACCTTTTGCAAATGTATATATATATATTCCATTTTTTCTTAGCGATTTTAAGGACTTTTAAAATCACAGGAAATAACATGGGGACACATCAAGGCCTCGGTACATATTGCCAGGAGATTAAAAGCCTGGAAAGTTATCTTGAGAATCCTCACTGAGTTGCAAGAAAATAAAAAGACCAAAACTTCCCTACACTAAAAAATCTTTCCTCCACTATGCTTCTCCCTGATGACTCCAAACTCTTGTCTTCCTCCTTCCTTTGCCATCTAGCCTGCTTGAGTTTTCTCTGTGCCATCTCTCTGTGCACCTCCATTCCTCCCCTCAGCAACATGGACACTGGCTATCTTTAGATCACTGGCCACCTCCTGATATTTAAATCCAGAAGCCCAGACTAATTGCCATCTGTCTTAATCACCTCAGGCTGCAATAAGAATAGCACGGACTGGCTTAAATGACAGACATCTATTTTCTCATCATTCTGAAGGCTGGAAGGTGATGGTGAGTTTGGTTTCTGGTGAGGGCTCTCTTCCTGGCTTGCAGACAGCCACTTCCTTGCTGTGTGTTCACATGGCCTTTCCTATGTGCATGAACACGCTCGGTGTCTGTTCTTCTTCCTATAAGGGCACCAGTCCACTGGATTAGGGCCCTATTCCTAGGACCCCATTTGACCTTAAAGGCCCTATCTCCAAACAGAGTCACATTGGGGGTGAGGGCTTCAGCATATGGGCTTGAAGGGACACAATTCAGTCCATGGCCCCACTCCTGCCTTATTGACAACTCCATGACCACCAGCTCCCATTCAGCTTCCAGGCACCATGCTCCTCTGGTTCTATGCCTGCCTCTCTGATATTTCTTCTCTAGCCCACTCACTGGTACACCTTTTTAACTTCCTTCTTAAATGTTCAGGCGCACAGGAGTCTCCTTTGCTTGCCTTATCCTGAGTGACCTGGTCCATCTCCAGTGACGTGTGTGCTGACGGTGCCCAAATCTCCACCTGTCATCCTCAACCTTCCACCTGGAATTCAGTCCTGTACTTCTTTACTGGGGGTGATTCTACCTCCCAAGGGACATTTGTCAATGTCTGATTATTTCTGGTCATCACAACAGGGATTGAGGAATTCTCCTGGCATTCTGTGGTTGCTGCTACACATCCCACAGTGCCAAGACAGACCCACAGCGCACAATTACCCAGCCCCGAAAGTCAGTAGTGCTGAGGCTGGGAATCCCTGGCTGTATCTTGACTAAAGGTGTCCCCATTTCCTCTGCTTCCCAAGCAAGACCCATCCTCCTCTTTTGTCCCCCTCACACCTGGCTCATCCAAAGAGATCCCCAGCCCCTCACCCTTTACACTCCCATGGCTGTGGCTGAGGCCGTCCTCAGGTCTGCCTGCCACTTGCCTCTTTCACTCCTGACCGTGTGCCACTGCGTCGGAACTTCCTTTCTACAATGTGCATATGACCATTTTGCTCCTCCCAGTTTAGATGCCTGTTGGCTTCAGGACATCATTTCTGACCACATCCCACCATGCAGCCTGGGCTCCTGGAATGAGCCTCTCATCACGACATGCCATACCACATGCCGCCTCTGGCCCACCTGCTGCCTCTAGGCCTGTTGTGCCCTCCCCTTCTACTCTCATGTGACGAGGTCTAACTCATCTCAAAAGTCCACTTAAAACATTGTGTCCTCAGTGGAGCTCTTCATCTGCCCTGACAGGTGGACAGACCATCTTCCTGACACAGCCCTACTTCCCCTCTGTTACACATGTGAACGTGGATTGTCTACCTCCCTGGGAAGGCTGGTACTGGGAACTCTGGAAGGCAGGGGCCAACTCTCCAAGACTCAGATGTCCCACAGTGGGGTTCTGCTCATCACAGACACTTAAAGAAGGCATGTTGAAGAAGCGCCTGCTCAGGCTACCCCAGCAGACAGGTTCCAGCAATCTGTGCGTGTGTGTACTGACTTATACAGAGTCAAATGCCCAGGGGAAAGTGGAGACACGTGCAAACATGTGGGAAGTCGGACATACCGTGATGTGCAATCTCAGGAAAACGCAGGTGATGCCGGCAACTTCTTTGGGCTCAGGGATCTTTTCTTCCCATTGTTTTCTTTCTCCAGAAGAATGTAAAAAACAAAACCTAAAAATAGGCCAGGCACAGTGGCTCACACCTGTAATCCCAGCACTTTGGAAGACTGAGTTGGGTGGATCACGAGGTCAGGAGATCGAAACCATCCTGGCTAACATGGTGAAACCCCATCTCTACTAAAAGTACAAAAAATTAGCTGGGTGTGGTGGTGGGCGCCTGTAGTCCCAGCTACTTGGGAGGCTGAGGCAGGAAAATGGCATGAACCCGGGAGGCGGAGCTTGCAGTGAGCCGAGATCACACTACTGCACTCCAGCCTAGGCAACAGAGCGAGAGTCCGTCTCAAAAAATAAATAAATTCATAATAAAAAATAAAAATATACATCAGAAAGAGAAAAAATTATCACAATCCTGCACTTGGAATGTAAAGTAAAAAGTGGTATTCTTGCCTTTTTAATTTCTTTAATTTCACACCTGAGAGAGAAACACCACCAACAGTTTGGAGCATATCCTTCCAGCTATTCTTCTGAAAGGATATGAAAAAATAGGCACATATACTTTAGTAAAAATATATAAATAAAATAGGGGTATGTTATGTGTATTGTTCTGCAAATATCTTTTATCCCTTAAAAAGGTATCTTTTCCCCAGTCAGTATTATAGCTTTTCTTCATTGTTTTTGACAGTTGCATATTATTTCATTATGTGGATGTACTGTTATGCTTTCGTAATACTACAGGCTTCTGCAATGTAAACTAACATGTTTACATCTAGCACTAATACATGATTTTGAAGGAACCATGTTCCCAATAAAGAGCTATGGGCCTAGATTATTGGCTAAGTCAAGGAAAGTATTAAAATGCATTCACTTGCAAAGGATGCTTTATAATTGAAAATAAAAACTTCTCTCCCTCCACTACCTTTTTAAAGCCCGTGTACTGCCTATTGGAGATTACTGTGATATTTTTACATTTATCATAAAGTCTCTTCTGCAGAGAACTTGTTGAAGAGGAGGCAAGTCTCATGCATTTCTGTCCTCCCTCTCCTCCTTCCCACCCTCCTTTCCACTCATTCTCAACCAAGAAAACCTAAGCATGTATCTGCCTTCAGTGGCCCACAGAACAGGTCATCTCAACACATTTGAGAAGACTTGGTGGCTGGCCTGGTGAATCGTTTGGGAATTTTTGAGTTATGAGTTCCTGACATAGACATATATATCAATAAATTACCAAACAAGCAAAAAGTACTCAGGATCGTTCGCCTGCAGGTGCATTTGTTTATAAACAATTAGATTCAATACAACTACAGAAAGGTATTTTCATTCTATTCTAGCAAATGCAACAATGAAGTTTGGTGGATGGAGAAGTTCTTGCTCCACATAAAAATAAAAAAGTTCAGGCCAGGCACAGTGGCTCATGCCTGTAATCCTAGCACTTTGGGAGGCCTAGGCAGGAGGATCACCTAAGGTCAGGAGTTCAAGATCAGCCTGGTCAACATGGCAAAACCCCATCTCTACTAAAAATACAAAAATTAGCCCGGCATGGTGGTGTGCACCTGTAATCTCAGAGACCAAGCTACTCAGGAGGCTGAGGCAGGAGAATCACGTGAACCCAGGAGGCTGAGGTTGCACTGAGCTGAGACTGCACCACTGCACTCCAGCCCAGCAACACAGTGAGACTCTGTCTCCAAGACAAAACAGAACAAAACAAAAAAATGTTCAGTGCACCGCAGCAATATGTTCTTCTGAACAGTATTCCTGGATTTGTATTGTTTATGAAAATAATCTGCTGCTCTCAGTTCACTTGTAAAGTTGAGTGATCAGTAGCCATGAGAAAAACATTTACATACAGAATTTCAAGACTGAGTTTCTTTTGTGGAAGATAGTTGGGTGGTGTTGAATATCAGAGACCAAAAACAACAGATGAATTACATGGCGCATACAGTCGAGATGGCAAATATCCAAGGAATTGGGATTATGTGGTGAAACCTAAAGGATCTTCTGGCCAATCTCTTCTTCTCACCTCCACAATCTTAATAGAACTTGGTAATTTAAACAATATGCATTCTGACTATGAGTAGTTTGAAAGCTAAGTGACTATAATTCAGAACCTTGCAATCAGAAGTGAGATCGTGTAGGGTTAGGCTGTCTTTAAGACATCAGGAAATAGCATGAGATGTTTCCTGATTCCAAGGGCATACATGTTAATTTAGAGTTTATTTAGGGATTTCTTAGAACTGGAAGGGCTCTTGGAGTCACCTGGTCTCAAGGCCCCTGGCATCAGAAGACCACAGCCTACTGGTAGGATATCTTCTCATGACTCATGGTGGTAGATATAGAGGCCAGAAGAGCAGAGCAGCTGGACATCTACAGGGGGACACCTTAGAAATGAGAGACCCACAGAAGGGCTGAGATCTAAACTCTGCTGAAACCTCTGGATGATTGCTAATGTCTGCACATGCATAGAGATCCCAAAAAGCCTAGCCAAAAAATAAGCAGAAACCAAGGGGCAGGGCCCACCTTGAAAGACAGACCGGTCCTGGTGAAAAGAGCTGTGTCTTTGAATATGTGTGTTCCAGACCTACTCAGAGCTTGGGCAGCAGCAAGCAGAAGCCTAACTGGCTTGAGGCATCAGTGGGAAGAACCAAACCTGGCAAGGAACTGGAAGTTTCGAGGACCAAAAAGAAGAGTCCCAAAATCTGAATGCAAACTGTGTCTAATTGCTGATTCTTGGACTATGCAAGCATCTTCTTCAAACACTTGGCAGGTAGGGGTAAGGGCACTAGGCACTGTTGTAGTTCATGTACTGTCATTAATTTACTGTCTCACCTTGTCGATGGGGCAGGCAGCAGCCAGGTCTGCAGCTCCTTCAGCTCCTGCCAGGTCCTCTTCAGCTTCTCTGATGTCTGAGCCAACCCCATCACTGAATGCAGAAGCAACAAACAGACACAAACTGTTTAACCATCTCCCATAATTATATAAGGTCAAATCCCAATTAAATTGCATATTCTCTATCACCTAGTGGTTCTTGCTGTTGCTGTTGTTTTTAAATCACACTCTGACCAATATGCCATTCAAACAGTTAGCATAAGAAACCTGGAGTGACTATAGTAAGGTCAGATGAAATAAACTTTAAGTCAAAGAGAATTACTAGAGACCACGATGGATAATTCATAATGGCAGTGGGGTTATATGGTAGGAAAATAAATCAGTTATAAATGTAGGTCTGTGTAATAACAGGGTTGGAAGATACAAGAACAAAATGAACAAAACTAAAAGGATAAATAGAAAATATCTACAATTATGGCTGGAAATTTCAATACGCACATTTCATTATTGATTTCAAAAAAGTCAGTAAATACATGGAAGACTTGATCAACACTCTCAACCAATTGGACTTAGTTGAGATTTATTCCATCCAATAAGAGCAGAATACACATTATTTTCAATGACACATGGAGCATTAAAATAAACCATATGCTGGGCTGTTAAACAAGTCTCAGTACATTTTAAAAGATTGAAACAATACATGTGTTCTCTGACCACAACAGAATTAAACTAGCAATCAGCAACAGACTGTATCTCTGGAATGTCTCCAAGTATGTGGAAATTAAACAAACACTTCTAAATAACCTATAGATAAAGAAAGAAATTTCAGGAGAAAGTAGAACTTTTTTTGAATTGAATGAAAATGAAAACACAATTTGTCACAATTTATGATAGGCAGCTAAAGAAGTGCTTAGAGGGAAATGAATAGCTATAAATGCTTGTATTAGAAAAGAAAAAGTTCTCAAATCAATAATCTGAGTTTCCACCTTTAAAAGCTAGAAATAGAAGAGCAAATTAAACCCAAAGTAAATAGAAAGAAGGAAATAATAAAAAGTAAAATTCAGTGAAATAGAAAACAAAAATCATAGAGAAAATAACTGAAACCAAAAGGCTTTTCTTTGAAAACGTCAATAAATTCAATAAAGTTCTACCTAGACTGATTAAAAAGAAAGACAGAAGGCACAATGTGCCAATATTATGAATGAGAGAAGAGACACTAATACAACAATTCTACAGGCATTAGGTAAACAATTAGGAGTTATTATGAAAAACTCAATGCAATGCACGTGATAACTTAGACAAAATATACAAATTTCTTTTTTGGAGTACAGTGGCTCAATCTGGGCTCACTGCAACCTCCACCTCCTGAGTTCAAGCAATTCTTCCACCTCAGCCTTCTGAGTAGCTGGGATTATAAGCGTGCACCACCACACCTGGCTAATTTTGTTGTATTTTTAGTAGAGACAAGGTTTAACCGTGTTGGCCAGGCTGGTCTCAAACTCCTGACCTCAAGGGATCTGCCCCTGCTTGGCCTCCCAAATTGTGGGATTACAGGCATGGGCCACCACATCCAACCTACAAATTTCCTGAAAGACAATATCACCAAAATAAACTCATTAAGACATAAAAATATGAATAGTCCTATATTAATATAAAAAATCAATTCTCAATTAAAATCATTCCTGCAATGAAAATTCTAGATATTAATGACTTCAGTGGTGACTTGTATCAAATATTTAAGAAAGAAATAATACCAATTCTATAGAAAATCTTTCAGAAAACAGAGAAAGAGGAAACACTCCCAACTTATTTTATGAGTCCAATATCACCCTGATATTAGTGCCAAATAAAGACATCAGGAGAGAAAAAGGAATCTATGAACCAATATCGTGCATGAACAAAGAAGCAAAAATCCTTAAGAAAATATAGATGACCCTTGAACAACAGAGGTTTGAACTGTACAAGTCCACTTACCTGTGAATTTTCTTTTGCCTCTGCCACCCCTGAGTCAGCAAGACCAACCTCTTCTCTATTTCCCCCTCAGCCCACTCAACATGAAAATGATGAGGCTGAAGACCTTTATGATGAGCCACTTCCACTTAATGAATAGTAAATATATTTTCTTTTTTATGTTATCTTAATAACATTTTCTTTTGTCTGGCTTACATATAACATACAATATATGGGTTAATTGATTGTGTTACAGTAATGTTTCTGGTCAAAAGTAGGCTATTGAGTTTTGGGGGAGTCAAAAGTTATACGCAAATTTTTGACTGCCTGGGGGTCAGCACCCTTAAGCTCTGTGTTGTTTAGGGGTCAGCAATATTATAAAATCAAATACAGAATAAGAAAATGCATATAGCAGGAATGCAAGGTTGGTTTATCGTTAGAAAATCAATCACTAAAAATTACAATATCAATGGAATAAGGAGAAAACCATGTGGTTAACTCAACAGAAGCAGAAAAGGCAGATAAAACTTGATAAAACTTGTCCCTGAAAACTTTCTGTAAACCAGAAGCAGAATGAAACTTCCTTAAACTGATACAAGGTATTTATGAAAAGCTTATAGCTAATATCATACTCTACCATACTCGATAAAATAGTAAGCATTTTCCTCTCTAGGATTAGAAATAGGTCAAGGATATCCACTCTCACCGATTCTATTCAGCTTTGTACTAGAAATCCTAAAGTTTGCAATAGGATAACAAAAAAAGTCATACAGATTAGAAAGGAAGAAATAAAACCATCTTTATTTTCAGGAAGTATGACTGTATACATAAAAAATCTTAAGGAATCTCCATAAAGTACTATAAGTAATCAATGAGTTTAGCAAGATCCCAAAATACAAGATCAGTATACAAAAGTCAGTGACATTTATATGTACTGGCAATGAACAATTGAAAAATGTCATTTTAAAGTACCATTATAGAAACATCAAAAATACGAAGTATTAACAAAAGATGTACAAGACCTGGACACTACAAAATATTGATAAGTTTTAAAATATAATGAAGAGAAGAGCTGTAACATGCACAGGAACTGGAAGATTCAATACTGTGAAGATACTAAGTTCTCCTAAAATTGATTATAGAGTCAAGGTAATTCTAATAAGGGTAATTCTGATCAAACTCTTAATAAGCATTTTTTATAGAAATTGACAAGTTGATTCTAAAATCTGTATGAAAATTCAAAGGATCTAGAATGGCCAAAACAATTTTTTAAGCAAGAACAAAGATGGAAGACTCAAACTACTGGATTCCAGGCTTACTACTGTAGAGCTGCAGTAATAAAACAGTGTGATATTGGCATAAGGATAGACATATAGACCAAGACTCATTTATATGGTTAGTTGTTTTCCGTAAAGGGACCAAGGTAACTCAATGTGAATTTTTTTTTTTTTTTTTGATGGAGTCTCACTCTGTTGTCCAGGCTGGAGTGCAATGGTGTGATCTTGGCTCACTGCAACCTCTGCCTCCTGGGTTCAAGCGATTCTCCTGCCTCCTGACTCCTGAGTAGCTGGGATTATAGATGTGCACTACCGCAACTGGATAAATTTTTTTGTATTTTAAGTAGAGACAGGGTTTCACCATGTTGGCCAGACTGGTCTCGAACTCCCGACCTCAGGTGATCTGCCCGCCTTGACCCCCCAAAGTCCTGGGATTACAGGCATGAGCCACGGTGCCCAGCCTGAAATTTTGGTCTTTTGAATAAAGGGTGCTGGAACAATTTGTTAGCCATATAGAAAAAATAAATCTCAATCCTTACCTCCTATCATACATAAAAATTAATTTAAAATAGATTGTAGATCTAACTGTATGAGCTTAAAACTAGAAAACTTCTGTATGTCAGCATGAAAGGAAAACTTTGTGACCATCAGCTATAAAAGATTTCTTAGAACACAAAAAATTTAAAAACTTCTGCTCTTCAACAGAGTTATGAAAATGAACAGGTAAGCCACAGTCTGAGAGAATACATATATTCATAAAACACATATCTGACAAAAAGCTGGTGTCCAGGATATATAAAGAACTCTTACAACTAAACAAGCCAAAATTAAGACAAACAACCCATTTTTTTTTTTAAAAAAAGAGCAAAAGGTTTGAACAGACACTTCACAAAAGGAGATCTACAAATGACCAAGAAGCAAATGAGAAAATGCTCACAGAAACAAATCAAAACCTTAGTGAGAGGCCATTAGTCAACCATTTTAGTGTCAAAACAACGAACTGATGATATCAACGAGTGTTGGTGAGGATAGAGCAAGTGGAACTCTAATATATTGCTGGTGAAAATACAAAATGGTACAGCCACTTTGTAAACCAGTTTGAGAGTTTTATTGAAGTTAAACATCTACTTGCCATATGACTTTTAACAATACTCTTTCTACCTAAGAGAAATGAAATACATCTACGCAAAGACTTGTACATGAATGTTCACAGCAGTATTCTTCATAATAGCCCGAAACTAGAAATGACCCAAGTGTCTATCACAGGGTTAAGGGATAAACACATTGCGGTTTATCCATTCAATGTGGAATATTACTCAGCAATGAAAAGGAACAAACTATGGATACAGAAAACAACATGGATAAATCTCAAAAACATCATGCTAAATGAAAGAAGACAGGCACGGAAGATTGCATGATGAGTATTCCATTTATGAGATCCTAGGAAAGGCAAACTATAGTGACAAAAGTAGGTGGCCAGGGGTCAGGGTTAAGGGAGAGGATTGGCTGCATCAGAGCATGAGAGGACTTTGGGGTGATGAAGTGTTCTATGTCACAATTGGATGGAGCTTATGCTACTATGTACCTGTGCCCAAACTCACTGAACCTAAGATGGGTGAATTTTATTGCATACAAATTTATCTCTATTGTGCCTCCCAAAGGCAAGAATAATTTCTGGACAAACAAGGACTTAGGTAGGATATTTACAAAAAAAATTATTCATTCTTCCTTGCTGTACATACACAGCCAATTACCTGAAAAGGGATAGGTAGATTTTTGCTTAAGATCAGAAGACATGGGTCAGATTCTGTTAATCCCACCATGACTTTGGGATGTCAGAAGGGGTTTTCCCCAGGATCTCCCATAATCATGTGTAGCAGCGGTGACTACTCTTTCCTTTCTCCTACCAACAGCTACAACCCTTATAAACCATGGCTTAGATTGGATTGTTTGTAACACAAAGGATCAATGCTTGGGGGGATGGATACCCCATTCTCCATGATGTGATGATTTCTCATTGCACACCTATATCAAAACATATGTACCCCATAAATATACACACCTACTCTGTACCCACAAATATTAAAAATTAAAAAATAAATAAACCATAGGAGGCTTAGAATGAGTTGTAGACCTGCACCTTTTCTTTCTTGTCTAGCATGACACCTTCAGGCAGGAGCAACCCAATGAGACTCTTTTGTTTTAACAGTGTACAGTGGGACATTTGAATGTCCTGTGGTACCCAGTTCCCTTTCCATCCACCATCATCATCTACAAGCTCCTCCTTATCTATTCCAAATTCCTAATGCTTCCATCTTCTCTCATTCTCTTCTCTGTTACTTCCCACAAGGTCAATGAAGCAAAGCTCATAACCATCTTCTGTAAAACAACATTTTCTGTGCTTGAGGAGAATCATTAAATCATACTCCATTCTTCCTTTCTTGCACACTGAGATAAATACTCCTCATATTTGTGAGTTTCCTACTTCCTTATGTTTCTCCTCAGAGACAGGCTCCCGGGAGCCTGGATGGGAGCCTGGATGGGAGCATTCCCTCTGGATGGGAGCACACTGTAGGAAAAGGCATTTTTTTGCCAGGAGCTTCGAATCTGGTATTCCAGAAAGTGGGAAATAGGTTCAACTTGTGTTTCTACTACTTACTCACTGATAATCTTACTCACCGATAATCTTACTCACCAATAATCTTACTGACAGATAATCTTGGGACAAGTAGCCTCTGAGTCTCAGTCTCTCCATCTGATTATTGGATGTCCTAATGTTTATGAGAAGTGCTGACAATGAGCAGATGCTCACCGATTCCCTCCCCAATCTCTGCTCCCCAATCCAGAAACCTGCTGACTCTCCTCCTCCCTCGGAAAGTGTCCCTTGGAGAACACTATGATGGAATTCTACTTACTTGGATGATTAAGGTATTGCTTAGACACTGTATTTTTGAAAATTAATGAAGCAAGATAATAATACCTAGTATTGATATAGTCTTTGGTCTGTTATCTTAATGATGCTTTATGAAGCTACTATAAAACTGTTAAGCAAGATTACTGAAAATTAATTAATATTTATTATACTCCTGGAAGCAAAGTAGAGCCTTTATAAATCAGGTATGGCGAACTAAAGAAAATTCTTCCTGAATTTGCAGGATCCAGTGGCCCTGAGGCTGTTGACTTGTAGCTAAATTAACCCTCAATTTTAGCCAATACTGCTGAAATCAGCAGGGATCCTCAAATGAGAAACCTGGCAAGAACTAAGGACTAAGAAGAAATAACTCAGACTTCACTCAGGACCCATAATCCATTGGAAAGTACGGTACTTCAGATAATGCCTGCAAAATGACAATAACTGTCCTTTTCCCTTTTATTTCCCTTTCTTTTAACTTTGTCACCAGCATCCTAATCTGTTGGCTTCCCATTAGTACAAACCCATTCTTTCAGGGGAAAAGAGAGGAGGGGGTGGTCAGTGGCAAGGAGGGAATGACAGATGCAAAAAATGCTGGACTCAGAGTAGCTCTGACTTAGCAAACTTTCATTTTGTGCTGCAGCCATGCTCTGCTTACCTGTCCCTGTTTTAAACTGGGTGGCCTGGTGGTATCTGTAATCTGGTGACTTAATAAATGAACAGAGACTTCTCAAAAGAAGACATACACATGGCCAACAAGCATATGAAAATGTGCTCAGTATCACTAATTATTAGAGAAATGCAAATCAAAACCACCATGAGCTACATCTCACACCAGCCAGAATGGCTATACTAAAAAGTCAGAAAATAACAGATGTTGACGAGGTTGCAGAGAAAAGAGAATGCTTATCTGCTGCTGGTGGGAATGAAAATTAGTTCAGCCACTGTGGAAAGCGATTTGGAGATTTCGCAAAGAACTTAAAAGAGAACTATCATTTGACCCAGCAATCCCATTCCTGGGTATATGCCCAAAGGAATTGAAATCATTCTACAAAAAAGACACATACACTTATATATTCATCATAGCACTATTCACAGTAGCAAAGACGTGGAATCATCCTAGATGCACATCAACGGTGGACTGGATAAAGAAAATGCAGCACATATATGCCATGGAATACTATGCAGCCATAAAAAAGAACAAAATCCTGTCTGTCCTTTGCAGCAACACGGATGCAGCTGGGGACCATTATCCTAAACAAATTAACGCAAGAGTAGAAAACCAAATACTGCATGTTCTCACTTATAAGTGAGAGCTAACCACTAAGTACGCATGGACACAAAGTGGGGAACAATAGACATCAGGGCCTACTTGAAGGAGGAGTCTGGGAGGAGAGTAAGATAAAAAAACTCCCTATCAGGGCTGGGCAAGGTGGCTCACGCATGTAATCCCAGCACTTTGGGTGGCCGAGGCGGGCAGATCACCTAAAATCAGGAGTTCAAAACTAGCCTAGCCAACATGGTGAAACCCTGTCTCTACTAAAAATACAAAAATTAGCTGGGCGTGGTAGTGGGTGCCTGTAGTCTCAGCTACTCAGGAGACCAAGGCACAAGAATCACTTGCATCCAGGAAGCAGAGGTTGCAGTGAGCTGAGATCATGCCACCGCACTCCAGCCTGGGAGACAGAGCAAGACTCCATCTCAAACAAACAAACAAACAAAAAAAACTACCATCGGGTACTATGCTCATTACCTTGGTGATGAAATCATTTGTACACAAAACACCTAAGATGCGCAATTTACTCATGTAACAAACCTGCACACACACACTCAAACCTAGAATAAAAGTTGAAAAAGGAAAGATAAATGGTTTAGTGTGATAATTGTATTGGGCTACTTTTTTTAAGAAGTCCTTATTTTTCAGATATACATGTGGACATTCATATAAGTGAAACCATATGATATCTGGAATTTTATTTAAAAGACTCCAGAAAAGATAAGTAGAATTAAAATTAATGAATGGAGACTAGATGAAAGAAGAATGACAGAGTGTGCATAACGGTAGATGCTAGAAGATGGGTACAAGAGAGTTTATGACACTGTTCTCTGCTTCTGTGTATGTTTGAAAATTTTCACAATAAAAAGTAGAATAAAAAAATAAATGAGTAATCATAGTTGGTGTCTGTACATTCTTTAATTTACACTATCTTATAGAGATGGCTTTGATGAAGCATAAATATGCTTTACACATGGCCTCTCCCTTATGTATCATTGCAGATGTTCTATTTGAGTTTATTTCAGAATTGGCTTACATGTGATTCTCTAATGGAATATCTTGACCAATGCAGGGAGAGAGAGAGGTGGGTTACTACTTTGTATCTAAAAGCGTACCCTAGGCCCTGAATAGGGGTGTGTGTGTGTGTGTGTGTGTGTGTACTCACGTACACACATAAGTCATATATAAATATTTACATAGTACCATACGTACAAACCATATTTCTAGGGTTTGTTTAGAGGTTGGGACTTAACGACAGTGTGTTGTAGGGGAAGGAATCTGACAGTCAGCAGAACAGCCGTGAGGGTGAATCTTGGCTCTAATGCTTACTAGGTATGTCATGTTGGGAAATTATTGTGAACTCTTAAAACCTCAGTTTCCTTGTCTTTAAAATGAGAGCGATAATGAGCCGAGCAGGGTGGTGCACACTTATAGTCTCACTACTCAGGAAACTGGGGCAGGAGGATTGCTTGAACCCAGGAAGTTGAGGCTGCAGTGAGCCATGATCATGATACTGCACTCCAGCCTGGACAACAGAGTGAGACACTGTCTTAAAAACAAAACAAAAAACAAACAGCAATAACAACAACAAAAACCAGGGCCAGGCACAGTGGCTCATGGCTGTAGTCCCAGCACTTTGGGAGGCCAAGGTAAGGGGATCACTTGAGCCCAGGAGTTCGAGACCAGCATGGGTAACGTGGTAAAACCTTGTCCCTACAAAAAATACAAAAAGTAGCCAGGCATGGTGGTGTGCACCTGCAGTCCCAGCTACTCTGGAGGCTGAGGTGGGAGGATTGCTTGAGCTCAGGAGGCCAAGGTTGCAGTGAGCCATGATCATGCCACTACACTCCAGCTTGAGTGACACACACAGAGAGAGAAAGAACCTGTCTCAAAAAATAAAATAAAATAACAACAACAACACAGTAACACGCCCAGGAAACAGCGAGAGCTGGCAAGCATGTGGGGAAACTGGAGCCCTGTGCATTGGTGGTGGGAATGTCGAATGGTGCAGCTGCAAAGTGGAGCAGAGGTTACCAGGGACTAGGGGGAGGGGGAGGAACAGATGCTTTTTGATGTGTCAGAGTTTCTGTTTGGGATGATGAAGAGTTCTGGAGATGGATACTGGTGCTGGCTGCATAACAACGTGAATGTACTTCATGCCACGGAATGGTGCACATAAATATGCTTTAAATGGAATATGTTTCAAATGTTTTACCAGAACAAAAAAATTTTTTTCCAAGCTTTTCTTCCTGTCTTAGCTACTTTGAAACTACTGTCTTTTAAATATCAAATTTCAAAGTCACCCAGCTCAAAAGGCATGGTTGACAAACTCACTTTGGAGCCGAGGAATCCAGGTTCTCGTCTTATGTTCCCCACTTACTGGCAGTGTGACCTTGGTCACGTCACCTCCTCCTTTCCCTAAGGAGGGTGTGAAACGCTTTTGCCTAGTGAGTTGCTTAGCTGAGGTCACTCTGACTTTAAAGCATAACTATGAATTCGAGTTTTCTTATCTATGTCCCTGCCATAATATGACATACCCCCCCATTCCATACCTTTTTAGAAAGGGTTGCTTTTATGTTTGGTTTCGTGGGGGTGGTGGGAGCTTTTGCATCGTGTTGCGTTGTGTTGTCCCTCACTTTGCATGGTATGGTCACACCCTGATTGCAACGAGGGTTCTTTTCACCCTTCACTTTTATAGACTCTTGAAATTTCTCAGTTAATTGCGTATTTTGCATGTGCGTCAATCAAAATACAACCCTTCACCTGTGCCATATTTTCAGACAATCCTCAGATCTGTCTGGTTTTCTTCTGAGAAATGTGTAATCCACCAGCCACCCCATGCCACAGTTGTGTTACCCTCCTCTCCTCTCCTACCAGAATGTCCTATCTGCCTTAACGGAGACCTTCTCCACAACAGATCCCTCTTCGCCCTTGATAAAAGAACATTTTCTCATTTCTTGGTAGCTTTTCCTCCATATCTGCCACTGCCCTGGAACTAAACACTCTTCCAACGCTGTGACTGTGTGCCGTGCACTCAGCCTTTCCTTCCCTTCACCAGCCAACCTGTTACTCTGCCTCCACCTGCCTCTGCTCAAGAGCTTTCCCCTTACGTATCTAAGTAAGAAGTTGGGAATTTAATAATGTTTCCATTTTCTTCTTTTCCTAATGATACTGTAACATGAAAATCATCTAATTCCAAAGAAAACTTCTGAATTTCATGATGGTTCTTCTCCATTGTTGGACAAACTTCATGGTCTTGTCATCATCTTGGCATTTAATCACGTTGGCCTCACTGTCCTGCAAGGCGATTCCAGTCTCTGCCTTGCCTTTCATTGGCTGTAGTCTCTGGCAGCCTTCAGGGTGCGGTGGGTTTGAACATGGTGGTCTTCTGCTGTCTAGACAGAGAGGCGGTTCAGCACAGTGGTTCAAAACGCATCTCCGAGCCCTACGTGCATGTTGGACACTACATCAACCTCTTGCCAGAGGGTCATTAGCTCTGTGAACTTGGACAGGTAACTCAACTTTCATGATCCCTGGTCTGTAACATGAAGGGGTCTTTACAGTGTCTAACTCACCGCAGGAACTGCCGTGCTAATGCACCGTGGCACTTACCACACGTGGACATCATTCAGGGTCTGGACCATGGGGTCCGCCTGGGCAGGACCTTGCCTCCCCTGCCTTGTCACCGCCGTGTCACTGGGCCCAGCATCCTGGCTGGCGGTTAAAGTTATGTGTGAATGGAAGCAGGCCGGAGGATCAGGACAGAGGAAGCAGGCCGGAGGATCAGGACAGAGAGGACATCTCCCGTGTGCCCTGGGAGATGCCAGCACCAACTCTCAGGTCTTTCCCATATGACCACTCTCCTCCCTGTGGCTGGCTGGGCTCCTCACCCTTGTGCCCACACTAGAACATAGACACCCTCCCTTTCCAACCTCCTCCCTTTGGTCCGGGCACATTCTTCATAGTCAGAGACTTCTCACATTTCTTCTCAACTTGGATGCCCTCATACTTTTCTCTTGCCTCATATGGAAAAAAACACGCCTTGTCCTGCCTAAACCCCACCCCCGTCCCCTGTCCAGACTCACAAAGTACTTTTCTTTCACCTTTTCTATACCCCTTGGCCGCTTTCCAGGAAAGGCAATCTGTGATCTGCCTGCCTTTGCTTACGTTTTTTGGGAACCACGTCAGCCTTTCTAATGAAAGCCCAGTGCATTGTTATAATCTGATATTAATAACACTGGGCTCCCAGTCTTGGAAGGAAGCATTTTCCCATTTGAAGACATGTCTTAGCTGCCGCCTTTCCTGATGTACTGGAGTGCAGGCTCTTGTGCCAGGCAGCCTGGGTTTGAATCCACCTCTCCTACTTCCTAGCTGGGTAACCATGGGTAAGTTACTTAACCTCTCTGTGCCTCATCTGTACAATGGGGATAATAAAAGCTTCAACATCTCACAGAGTTGTCCTGAGGATTAAATGACATAATGCTTGCAAAAAGCTTAGTGTTTTGAAAGTACTAATGTTTCTGGTACATATGTTTGTTATCATCCTACTTACAAGTGGCCATCCTTTTCATGTTTTCTTGTTTCTGCCTTTTGCTTGGCCGAGTCCCCTGGAAATCCCAAGGAGAAGTTGTCTGGAGTGGAGCTCCCTTCCGGATCCTGCCCTGGTCTTGTCCACATTCTTCCTCCCCATCCCGCCATTGCTGTCCTGGCATCTCTTAGGTGCTGGACACACTAGGTGATAGGGAGTTAGGAAATGCCTGCTCCAGCATCAGTGGGAGGTGGAGCAATTCCATTAAAATGCACACTTTTTGTTTCTGTGCCTGTAACAACTACCACCTTCAGTTCCTCCACAAACACTTAACGACTTGTTTCCCGTGGGTCTGGCACTGGGCAGGGGCTGGTGAGGCAGACCCCCTCCTGACCCTTGGTAGTGGATGGTGGTGGCAGATACACAAACAGGACCTCAGAGACCAATGTGGGAGAGCAACAGGAGCGCCACGTGTGAGGGGCAGGCACGAGACCACCCTGGACAGAGGAGGGGAAGCAGTGGCCACAGGGGACCCTGAAGGAAGCGGTGCCAAGGCAGAGCCAGAGATGAGGAGGGTGGGCCAGAGAGGGGAAGGGGGTGGCACATTCCAGGCAGAGGGGACAACTTGAGCTAAAGAATTCTCTGTATGAGGCAAGAGAAAAGTATGAGGGCATCCAAGTTGAGAAGGAATGTGAGAAGTCTCTGACTATGAAGAATGTGCCTGGTCCGAAGGGAGGAGGTTGGAAAGGGAGGGTGTCTATGTTCTAGTGTGGGCACAAGGGTGAGGAGCCCAGCCAGCCACAAGGGGCAGAGTGGTCATACGGAGAAGTCCTGAGAGTTGGTGCTGGCATCTCCCAGGGCACGCGTGGTAACATAAAGCATCCTCGGGCCGGAAGTGATCTGAGGTGAGCCAGAAGTAAAGGCAGTTGAGCATTATTGGAGAGTAAAGGGACAATTGCAGAATGGCGCGAGGCAGACAGAAGATGATCAAGTACTAGCTCTATTGTGGACGAAAGTCTGCTGGAGGACATAGCTTGACGCTCAGCCAACAGCCCCAAAGAAAACTTACCTCCCCACACTGCAGGCCTCATCCTTGGGGGTGGCAGCTTCCTTGGGAGAGGAATCTGCCCCAGTGGGTGCCCTTCTGTCCTTCCCTGTGTGTGGGTAGCACAGAGCTCATTCTGCCCCCTGCCACCCAGCGTGCAGCTATTTAAACACTGGGAATTCTTGCTTGCCCTTTTCTACCCTGGCTACCAGAATCTTGGCTGCAGCAGCCCACTGCTGTGTATTAGGCAGATGTGGATAATGTTAGTTGGACTAATTTAAGATTCAGAATGGCATGAAGAAAACCAAAGGATGCACTGAGGTATTGTCAAGGCATCTCAGACTCTTGACCCTTCCCTGTGACCAGGTCCCCTTTCCACATGGCCTGTGTCAGTAAACTGGTGCACCAACCACCCATCTGCACAAGCAAAGAACTTCAGAGCCATCCTTGATATTTCCGCTCCCATCCATCCACTACCAAGCTCTGCCCATTCAACCCCTAAATGTCTCCCCAGTCCATCTACATCTTCTTGCTAACCCCAAATCCAAGCTGCCATCATCCACTATTTCATTCCTGGACTCCTAAGAAAACCTCCCAACTAGGCTGCCCACCTCCAACCTTGAACTCTCTCAACCCATTTTCCAGCCAAAGCCTGGGGGACTGTTTTCAAAATGGAAATCTGATCACGTCTCCACCCACCACCCATCCCTTCTCTGGCTTCCCACGGTGTTTAAGATCAAGATCTGAATGCTCACCAGGACTGGTGGGCCTTGTGATTCCCCACTCCCCACCTCCCCACAGCCACTGGGTCCCACCCAGCCTTCCCTACCTCTCACGCTCCCCCGACTCCTCCTGGGTCTTTGCACATCTACCTGGGATGTTCTGCACCCACTTCCAGCCTCTGAAGCATCCTCCAGAACTCAGCTCACATGACACCCCCTCAGGACAGCCTTCCCTGCCCTCAAGCCTAGGTAGAGTTCTGGGTTAGAAGTTCTTAGAGCTCCCTGTTCCTTTCCAGCCCTTACCACGGTTTGTTGCTCTTAGTTTCTGCAATCATTCTCTCTTTCACAAGACCACGGCTTCCCTGAGGAGTGTTTTGGCTCACTCTTATCTCTCCATGGCCTATGATAGTAGTAGAAATGCAATATAAATTAATGAATTCTTCATTATTAATTTAGAAGCCATCAGCAGAGTCCTACCAATGGGCTTCTTCAGTGTGGAATTGTATGCCAAATTCCTATAAAAATTTAAAGCATTTTTTTAACTAAAATTTGGGGAGAAATGTCATAATGAGAGGTACGAGGGGGGCTACATTTTGCATATATTTGCAGAAGTGGAGAAATATGTAAAATGACATTCTCTGGAAAAACTCCCAGACTATTAATATTAACCCACGGTTAATACTAAAAGCCAGTTCCTCAGGGAGTTATACTGAACTGTAAAGAAATGCACCAGGGTGTGACATTGCATAAGAGACACTGAGCTTTTCATGACTTTGGGAGAAGGAACAGCAACTTCCCAAGCAGGAAAGACTAAGACAGACAATGTGTTTTCAGCAACTGCTCTAGCAAATTCATTTTCGGTTATAAGATGGTGCAATACCGACATGGAATTCATCGTATCTGTCATTAGGGTGCTAATGAGAAAACATCACACACATATCACCTGAAAGTTGCAATTGAAAGAATCACTGTATCACTGGAAGAAGCTAGAAATGGAGTAATCAACATCAACAAAATCTATTGTTCCCAGGTTGCAAAATTGAGGGATTATTTCTACTGCAAGTCAGAATGAAACCTGTTTGCATTTGTCAGCAAAATGATCACATTTTACACCATTAACATTTGGCAAGACAGAGCACCATCCATTAGCTAATCTGCAGATGCCCCAACCACAGATTCAGGAAAACAAAGAGCAGCACAGAGCCGTCTTGTCTGCACCAAGCCAAAGCGATGAGCTAAACCTGCATCTTGGTTACGACTCAGGTAAGGTGGGTGAAACGGAATGGTTCATTAAAACCATTCAGGAGCTGGTGGTTGCTGGAAAAGATGTCACTAGGATGCATTGAACGTCAGGAGGCACTCAGGCAGGGACTGCTGGCACATTAAGACATGCATGGGGTGGCCAGGAAAGGCTTAAGACATAGCAGTAAATAAAATAAACACCCCTCATTAAATTATGGTCCCCAGGACGGCGAACTGGTATTCACGTGTTTGGTTCCAACGTCCTCTCTTGAGCTCCCAGTGCTGACTGCTGTGCTGGGACCCATGCCATGGAGAGTCAAGGGAGGAGTAGGACTCTGTCCCTTCTTCTCTGTCTTGGTTTTCTCCTGGGGATGTGGCCTGAGTCCTCTAGTTTTAATCCTTGGCAGAATCCAGGAAATGGCTTTCCCAGCATAACCTGTTCCTAACTCCCAGCTCTCCTTCTTGGCTTAAAACTAATTAGCCTAGGACCAAGAATTCACAGGTGCCAGCCAGCCCCTGGCTACTGGACATTCTCCCCAGAGCAACCAGCCTTCACAAGATGCTGCAAAACAAAACTCGTCTGTATGGGAACTGATGTAGCTCAGCACTGGGCAGTGAAGCCCCAAGAGCCCAGAGGGTGCTCCTAACCACTGCTGGAGATCATCCGACATACCCACCTATAATGTCAAGATTAAACACTAGCAATTGGCCCCCAAATTTGTCTTGATAAATGGATTTCTGGAATTTTATAAATATGAATCCAAGAAAATATTTTAAAGTATAAACACTGTAAGATGTATTCAGAGAGAACCGTAATTCAGAATTTGTCCTAGCACATAATAGGTGCTCAAGCATTTATTGAAGGAATGAGTGAGTGAATCCTGACCCCAAGAACAGACATGCCACCATAGAGTCAAGTGAGGTACTCCATCTTCATACTCAAGGTGTCTTTCTTGGCAGAAATGTGGCAAAGACAAGTCTACACTAAGCAAATAAATAGGGATCTGGGGGAAGAGTTGCCACAGCTATCTGTTTTATGCGTAAGATTAGCGATTGTGGAAACTGAGAACCAACGACATAAACTTCCCTTCATCAGTCAATAGGACCTTTTAATATGTACCAGCAGGACAGTGTACAGTGGTGAGAAAGAGGCTAACGCCATACCGGAACCTTCTTCCCCAGAAAACCACACTAATGCGCTCTGTCAGTGCGACAGCAGAGCTATGATGAGCCACCAGAGTGACCTGAGCTCTAGATGATGGCAACGCTATTTTGCGTTTCTGGAATGCTTTGGAAATGTACTCCTAGCCATTATTTCACTTGCACACACAGTATCTCTGCAAGGAGAGGGGCAGATACCGTCCTGTATTGTAAAGGTGGGAAACTGAAGCTCCGAGAAGTTATACGGTTTGCCTTTGGCAGGCTAGGGCACAGGGTGAGTGGGACAGGAGCACCATACCCACTGTCAACTCCATCTAAATCCAGCCGGACATCCAGTTCCACCACGACACCAAATTCTTCCCACCTCTGGCCACTTGTTTGTGCTGTTCCTTCTGCTTAGAAAGGAACACTTCCCCACCTTCACCTTCGTCCCCCTGTTCTCTAGGCAGAGCCCTTCACGCTGTACTTCCCATCTCAGCTTAGACAGATGTTTCACAGAGCCCTCCCCAGGTCACCCCATCCAAATACATCACACTATTCATGTCCTTCTCAGAGCTTATCACAGTGTGCAATTACATATTTATCTCTGTGTGTATTTTTCTGTGTCTGCCCATCTCAGTGGCCTTACACTGCATGAGGGCAGAGACCTTTTCTGGGGTGTTCTCTGCTGTCACCTAGTTCATTGTCCGCATCATCCCCACCCCCCTGGGTCTGTAATGAAGCTCTGGCTCTAAGCCCCAAACCCAGCCTTCCAGACTCTGCAAACTCCAGCTCGCCGCCGCGAGCTGCTCCCCAGAGGGGGCGCTAGAGGGAGACCGGGCAGGCGGCAGGAGGAGCCAGAAGAGACTTTTCCTTTCCTTTTGCTGGCTCTCCTGCTGGGGTTTTCCCAGCAATGTTTTTGCTTTTTCCCTAATAGTTTCTAGGTTTTTTTTTTCTTCTCTCCTCTACTCTCCTCCCCTCCCCTCCCTCTTCTCTTCTCTTCTGTTCTCTTCTCTTCTTTTCTTTTCACATTTCTAGTTCTCGTTGTGCTCCCTCAGGGCTCAGAGGTCTGAGTCTTGTCTCTGTGGGGTCTCTCCTTCAAGGAAGGGTCCAGGTTATATAGTATAATAACAATATAGTATCATAGAGAATAAAAATGGCATAGCACACAACACAACAATAAGGTGATACAGAATCATCTCAATGTTTCCCAACCCTGGCTGGATGGCGGCTGCTTCCTGGCAGTTACGTTCCTTAACTTTTTCTGTTCCCCAGTGTTTGTTTAAGCAGTTTCTTGCATTACATTCTTTCTATTAAAAAAAAAAAAAAGGGTTCTGTTTCCCCAACAGGACCCCTGCTGATACAATCACCCCGTATCAACTGTGGTCATGGTTAACACTGACTGTTGATTAAATTCCACTCCCAGTGTTTCACATGAATTCACCTCACTGTCCCAACCCTGTGAGGTAGGTACAACCATTACCCTCAAAAGAAATGAAGGAACAGAGAGATTCAGTAAGTTGCCTAAGACTTCGCAGCTACTGAACAGCAAAGCCGGGACACATCTGAATGAATCCATGAGTCACCCAAGGGAGGAAGGAGCCCTTTTGCACTGCCTAGAAGCTACATGGACAAGTGTGCGGCACAGCGGTGTGCAAGGGCCTTTCCCTGAGTCCTTTTCAAGGGCTTAGAAGCTCTTCAGTGTGCTTGGGTCTCCAATCTGGAGATTTCTCAAGGTGCTCCTTGAGAAGCACCTTCTCAGAGGTACACCTTTCCCTGCGTCTCAGCACAGCCTCTACCTTCAGCCCATGGGCTCATCAACCAGCACGAGAAGGTGATGAAGGTCTGGGAGGACCACAGGCCTTGGCCTGGGAAGGCCTCAGGCTGACACCACGGTGATGTGGGCGTCCATCCCATAACCCCCTGTGCTGCTTTCTTTGGCTTCACAAGCCACAAGGAGCCACCAGGAAAGATGCTTACTGGGGATGTGATTTAGAGAGATGAAACTTCAGCATGTTGGCGAATGCCTCACCCTTAAGCGAAGCTATGATTTTGGAGTAACGGTTATTAGAACTGACGTGATGTGCTCTGTCTGAGGGTGCTCTGGAATCCAAGAGGCTTTCCTCTACTCTGCAAGATAATGACTTCAATTCACTCACACGGATGTTTAATTTTGTAACATTGCTATTGGGCCCAGAAAAAAACTCCCTCCAGAGCCCATTATTAACATCCCAAAAATGGAAAGCATAATCTCAGAACAAAGAGCTAGAATAATATTTTGCCAGGGTTTTATTTTTGCGTTGTGAAGGAGGAACTCTATGCCATTATTCCCCCTTTTTTTTCCTGCCTTTTCATTTGGAGTTGTGTGCACTAGAACGAAAATGCCTCAGCCGCAAAGGCAACTAGCTTGCGCGAGGGGGAAGAGGCTGGGAGCCTTCATTCCATCACAATCTTGAGTTCAGTGATTATGCCCTTGGTAAAGAGGGGATGTCGGCCACCTGCAAAGGTGAGGCCTGTCTCCAAGGAGGCCCCTGCCTCCTGCACCTTGCCTAGTTGCTGTGTGGTGGTTTGGACCCTGGATTGCCCTCATCCATTTTACCTCTTGCATCTGTAAGCTCAGAATTTAGCATCTCTCGATTACTCCCTCAGATAATCAGCCCTTTTAACACACTGCACTCTAGGCCATCGCTGGGTGAATACTCTAACCACACCTTCCCATTCTCCAGACCTTCAGGCTGGCAAATGGTTTTGGACTCAGTTCCTCAGCCCTCAGCCTGAGAATCTGGATCAGGCCTATTCCTGGGCCTGGATAACCTGGCTCAAACATCTTCCTGAAAATGGAGGAAATGACAGTGGCTTTCCCCTTGCCCAATTTTCTCATTAACTGCGTTGACTCTGTGCCAGCATAACCCATGCACATTGATTTGCACATCTTCCTGGATGTGCAAATCACATCCACGTGGTGGGCCTCCTATGCCACGTCTTATTCTGTGAGTGTGAGGGTTTGGTGTTCTCTCCAGAAGCCATGGCCGCTTGGAGCAAGGCAGGGGGACTTGACGCATCACTCACCTGAAGCAACCCGGGCCAGGCAGTTGTCTTGAAGTGATTAAATAAAACGTGATTTTCCTCGTAAGTGATGATAATAAAGTGGTTTATAAAATACATGTATTTATC
The DNA here is from genome assembly GCF_000951035.1 of Colobus angolensis palliatus. Taxonomy (NCBI): domain Eukaryota; kingdom Metazoa; phylum Chordata; class Mammalia; order Primates; family Cercopithecidae; genus Colobus; species Colobus angolensis. Next base: position 3,308,579 of record NW_012122376.1, on the reverse strand, counting down.
AGTACAGAAAGTCGCATTTTGAGATTTATTCAGAAACGTGTTTTAAAACTATAATCCAGAAATGCAATTTAAATTTTAAACAAATACACTAAGCAGTGCAATTTGAACAATGCGATGATGTAGTAAATCTGGATGTGGAAGACTTTCCTTGGATGCAGAGACCAGGAGAAAGAACAGGGCTGACCCGGCTAGGAGCCAGCGCACTAATGCAGATGCTCGTTTTAATTACCCCTTCTGCGTTCTATATGATACGTTAGGTGCTGAGTTAGACAGTCCCTCCGGAGAACTCCACTCCCTCCTCGCCAACCTCCTCCCACCTCCCACTCTCCCCTCCCCACCGCCTCCTCCACACACACTTCAAGCTTTATTTCACCCACTTAATGCACTCTGCTCTGTGTTCAGGTACTTAAAATCTCCCATTACTATCACTCTGGCTCTTTTATGGCTTTTTTTATTTGCTCAATCATTTCACAGTCCAGTTGTTCTTTTCGGTCAGGTGGACTATAAAATACTCTGATAACAAGTTCACACTAGGAGCCGACGGCAGCCTCCATCTGTAATGACCACAGACCCTTCCGTTACTGGTGTGTTCCAAATCAACACATTCGCCATGCTGCCCACACTGCTCCTACCCAAAGAACACATTTTCCTTACTCTTCTGATGGCTGCTCCGAGAAGATCTCCTTTCATGCTCACGATTTTTCTTTTAAATAATCAAGCCTTTTTCACCCTTGCTCCTTAATTACCTGTCTTCTCTAAGGGTATTTTAATCTATTGCTATGCATTTAATATTATTTCTCTCTACATTAGCATCCATAAATATGAAATAAAATCAGTCTCTGTGGAAAGTCTTCTTTGGTGTGCTACCTTCCTCTGTATCTTCAGGGCACACCTTTACAGGCTCCGTACCCAGAGGGGAAGGACACTGGCTGAGGGTGTCACACCTTCAGTCAAACTGCCTGTGGGCTCACCCCATGCTACCACTTAGCTCTTCTGTGACTTTGAGCCTGTCTGAGCCATTTCATTGGTGATATGGCGATCATAACAGTTCCTTCCCACTCTCTCGGGAGTTATCCTGAAGATAAAATGAGATATTGGCTCTTCCTATGTGGGTTAGAGTGGGGCGCTTCTCTCCCTGAGGAGAGGAGAGGATCTCGTACAAGAGCATGGTGCCTTTCCCGTTTGGCTTGTCCCAATCTCAAGAAAGAATTGTCCAGTCAAAGTTCAAAACCCACCATTGCTGCTGCCTGCTCTGAGACCAAACCTGCAGGAGCCAAAGTCAGCTGGCCCTGAGCAGTCAGCCTCTGCAGAAGGCAAGGTGGACATTTGATGTGGTTTGGCTCTGTCCCCACCCAAATCTCATCTTGAATTGTAGCTCCCATGATTCCCATGTGTTGTGGGAGGGACCTGGGGGAAGGTAATTGAATCATGGGGCTGGTTTCCCCCATACTCTTCTTGTGGCAGTGAATAAGTCTCACGAGATCTGATGGTTTTATCAGGGGAAATCCCTTTCACTTGGCTCTCATTCTCTCTTGTTGGCCACCATGTAAGATGTGCCTATTGCCTTCTGCCATGATTGTGAGGCCTCCCCAGCCACATGGAACTGTGAGTCCATTAAACTCTTTTTATTGATAAATTACCCAGTCTTGGGTATGTCTTTATCAGCAGTGTGAGAACAGACCTTAGTCTGCTAAATTAGTAGTAAGCATTGCTTACCAGTTCAGATCCAAGACAACTTTTAGGCTTGCATCAATCCCATAACGATTCAACTTTTCCCTTCACTCTATTGATCCAAATTCTTCAGAGTTTATTTTCCACAAACATATGCATGACTTATAATATCATTGATTAGAGCTTGGTATCAACTGGGCCAAATTCAAGAGTATTAGTTTTGCTATTTTGAAAAATAATAATTTACTACATATTAACTGTATGCCAGGCTAAGTACAAGGTGCTCAACAAGTACTGTTAGCCCATAAAGTCCTTTGATGTGGGCATAATTTTCACCCACTTTATAGATAAGAAAACTGAGGCTGAGAGAGGCTAAAAGTCTTTAAGTTCATGCAGGTAGGAAGTAAGTGGCAGACGGGATGCAAGTCCTTGCTTGCTGGTTGCTACCCTCAGATCTGCTGTCTGGGAGAAGGCTGTGTCTTGCAGGCTCCACCTGGTCCCATGTGGGCTCCATTAGGCTGGCCCCTCACTTCCTGCAGCCTCCTGGGGTCCTGGTGCCCAACCACCTCGGGTCAGAACGCACCAGTGGATTAGGGCAAAGTGATGACAGGTCCAGAACGTCAGCTCCATGTGTGAAGAATGGATAATTCATTCCCTGCAATCGTTCTTCACATTGAACTCCTGCCATGCTGATGACCAGCTGGCATATAATAAGGCGGTATCTAATGACAGCAGTTCATTCATATCTCATAAATCTTCTTCCACATAAAATTTGAGAACTTTTTGCTCTCAATTTGTCCAGCTAAAAATAATAATCCAAAATTGAAATTCTTCCCTCTTCCATCTTATTTCTCTCCAAGGTATTTTATCTTTTTCTGAATAGAAAGCACCTTGAAAATAAGATAAATGAATGAATTCATCTGGAGAACATGAGATCCACTTATTATCCCAGATAACTATATTTATTTATAATGTTATAATGTACCCTCATCCATTTCTAAAGATTATTTCAGATGACTTATAGCAACAAATATACAGGAACCAAGATCATTAAGACACAGACAAAAACTTAAAGACCACAGATATGGAGGGGAAGGTATGATATTCAGCCAAGTGAGATCCTCAGGTAAATGCTACGTTCAGTGGAGATTAATTATCATGGTAGAAATCACTGTGTCTGCCAGTTGTTACCACATACTCTGTTCCAGTTGCTTCATAGGCACCATTTCATTAAAGCCTCCTGATCCACCTGCAGGCAGGTAATATTGTCCACGGTTTCGAAATGGATTAGCAGTCCGGTGGTTATGACAGTTTGCCAAATGCCCCAGCTTCTGCAGGTCCCCAGCAATTCTGTCGGCCTGTGAGATCAGCTTATTCAAGCAACACAAAACTGTATCTCCCAGCCTTCTTGCCCCACCTACATGTCAGGAAGATTCTGTCTCCAGACTTTGCCTCTTAGACCATTGGCTCCCATCCTGCCCCTATTCTTTGAGGCTAACACATCCCCTCAGATCCCTTGCTTGTCTTCTCCCCACCCCTCTGGCCTTGCTATTTTCCAGTCCGTCACTCTTCCTGGACTAGCCTGATCCAAAGATCCTTTGGCCACAGGGCAGCTCGGCCTCCCACCTCCCTCTCTGAGCAGTGCTACCTCCCAGCACTCAGGCCACCCTCCTGTTGGCCCTCATTGGCCTCCACTTAGACCACCTTCCTGCTGGCTCATGAGCAGGCCTTGATCTACTCCTTAACTCACTGCCCGACCATCTCCTACCAAACCATCCTCTTTCCTTCAGGGGCACCTGCTCTGCACAGTTGCCCCTGAACGATTCGTTTATTGTAAGGGCCCAATAAATAGTGTATTGAATAATAGGTAAATCACCAAGTGATAGAAAGATAAGGGACAACTGGCAGAAGCCATGGGCACATCAGACACCCAAGATCATGCCCTGTAAGTGCAGAACCTGTCTGTCAGTCACCAAAGCTTGGGTTCTTGGCATGCTGTGACTCCTTGAGCTATTCTGTGACCACAAACATGCCAGAACGCTGCAAATACAGTACAGTTTCAGGTCACTATCCAGCTTAGATTCCACGAGAATGGCATCCCCTGGAGTTGTGCAGTGCTACAATCCTGTCCTTCCTCTACCATCTCCACATTTAGCAAAGGCTCCTTAGCAGCAGAAAAGTCTAATCACTGTGATTCCAGAAGGCTGGATACACCCCAGTGCCTACAACAAGGATGTACCTTGCTAAGGCACTGCCTGCCCATCCTTGATGGAAGACCACAGTGCTTAGAGCAGAACCAAACTTGACTCCTTTCACAAGCTGTGGCAGCTGTCTCTACCCTGGAGAGCAATGATGGAATATTCCATGGGAGTCACACTTGGCTTCCTTATAATGCCCACTCAATAGATTGTTTTGATGGAAACATCACAAATTCATTTTGTGAAAAGCCAATGATATTTGCACCCAGGAATTCAATAATAGGACATGAAACTCTGGGAAAGAAATAATCAAATTGTCCATCCAGAGTGGAGTTAAAATTGTCATAAACATTGATCCTTCATTGCAGGGAACAGAAATAATAACCAGTTGCTGAAATTGCATAGCTGCAGAGATTTCATTCTCTAATTGTCAAAAAGCATTAAACATCAACTATTTATTTTGCAGCAGAGGAAGCAAAAACAGACTTCAGTGCATCCCTTCACCAGAGGTTGTCCCTAATTGTCATGCATAGATTGCAACAGAGGTTACTGAGAAAAATTGTTTGCATTTATTAATCAGAAGGAGTCAAAGGCACACAAAGATATCATCAAGGCTCCCTTGTGCTAGGGGGAGGCTGACAACTAACATTCCTGATGAAGTGTTTGCAGAGTGTTTGCAATCTGTTCAAAGCCTTTTCCTTTGCAGGTGCAAACCTTTCTATCTGAAACATCAAAGAAACAATTGAAAATTAAACAGAGTAAACATCGCGATACAGGTTTCAATCTTCCATTTTTTAACACAATGGGAGAGGTATAATTAATTTCAAAGCAATATTTGTGTTCTTTCAAAACTCATTTGTGCACATTAGCATTTCATTAGTTGTGTATTAAGCACTGTTGCTCCTTTCCCCCTTTTTTTGCTCCTTTTGTTTTGTAAAAATTAGAAAGTTGAACTACTCCTGAGATGCCTTTTACTCCAAAGCATCCATGCATAGATAATTATCTTGCTCAGCCTGTTTGATCAGTAGAATAAGTCAGAACTGCTTGGGTAAAGTCAGGCAGCAGAAAATAGATTAAGTGAGAAAGAATTCCTTTCTGGTGATAGTAAGACCTTCAGAAGCAAATGCAGCCCCACTAAATTTTGCTAGTGAATAGTGTATTTTAATATACTCATTGTAGGCACTTTTTAATATGTTAATTTACTTTAATTGCTTCTCTCCATCCCCACTCCATTTAGCTTTAAACTCATCTTTACTCAAGATAAATTAAATAAAAATACAGACAGGATATGCTATTTTGTGTCACATCTGAGTGTTAGAAGCATGCTTTTTATATTTTGTTTATGAAACCATATCTGGTTTTTGGACATTATATTCAACTGGCCAGATTTCCTGCATTATCTGAGTTAGACACTAATAACTTTCTCCCTTAAGGTATATTAATTTTATGCAACCTGGACAGGAGATTGACTTTCTCCAGCGGTATACAAGGTCACTCGTGTTCATACAAATATAACCCCTTATTATGTTCCACAAAATGGTACAGTTTAATATGAATTCTGTAGTCAGTAATAGTCTTTTAGCAAATAAGAGTAATGCTGAATGTTCTCACTTATAAGTGGGAGCTAAATGACGAGAACACATGGACACATAGAGGGAGCAACACACACTGGGGCCTTGTGGAGGGTGGAGGGTGGGAGGAGGGAGAGGATCAGGAAAAATAACTACTGGGTACTAGGCGTAATATCTGAGTGACGAAATAACCTGTACAACAAACCCCCATGACACAGGTTTACCTGTGTAACAAACCGCACTTGTATCCCTAAACTTGAAATAAAAATTAAAAAAGAATAGTCCAGGCGCAGTGGCTCACGCCTGTAATCCTAGCACTTTGGGAAGCCAAGGTGGGTGGATCACTTGAGGTCAGGAGTTTGAGACCAGCCTGGCCAACATGTCAAAACCCCATCTCTACTAAAAATACAAAAAATCAGGTGTGTGGTAGCACGCACCTGTAGTCCCAGCTGCTTGGGAGGCTGAGGCAGGAGAATCGCTTGAACCCAGAAGGCAGAGGTTGCAGTGAGCAGAGATGGTGCAACTGCCTTCCAGCTTGGGCAACAGAGTGAGACTCTATCTCAAAAAAAAGAGGAGAATAATGCTGGAGATTTTGACTGAAAACATTTATTAAAAGATAAGTCATTCCCTTAATTTGTCCATTATTCAAGTATAATAAACGTAATTATTCTATCGGTGTTTAAAATCCTTAATTTGTGTAGCTCCAATGGGTGGGGAATATTTCCTAGAGAAAATTCAGCATAGGAGGCTGACTGAACTTTGCCGTGATGATGGGCTGCCTCTGCCCCTCCTCCTGCGAGAGCTGGACTGAATACTCTCTCTGTGCACAGCAGATGCCACAGGGCAGGTAGTGACCCACCGTCTATCTGATCTGATCAATGCCAACTCCACAAGTATTTATTGCGTGCCCACTCTGTGTCCAGCATCAGCCTAGTAACAAGCTATGATACCATGGAATTCCACAGCATTGAAATATGCTCTTGAATGTCACACCCCTTTTCCCGGTGTAGCACTTCCTTCCAAAACTAAGACTGTTTGAACAATGATTTATTTTTAAATTGCCCTTGACCGTTACAGAGTGTTTGAGAAGTGCTGTAACAGGAAGGCCATAAATATTTTATTTAGGTGCCTTTAAAGCAATGGTACAGGATTGCTATTGTGTCCCCCACTCGGCACTAAAAATGGTAGGAGGAATTAAGATTGCAAATCACTCTACCACGTGTTATGAAACTAAGAACCATCAAAATAGCCCATAGAGTGCCTGGTGTCATAGTCACAGCCTTGGAGAGACACAGCCGAGCACATGCAGCTCTTTGACGTCCTCTCTCGCATTTGGAGATGCATTGTTCTCATCATTCTGACTGTGCACCTCCTCTGCTGGGTCTCCAGTATGGGTGTCCTAAAAACCAGCAGCAGGATTAGCTGGCAACTGGGTAAATTTGTAGTTTGACCTTGTAACCAAGGGGAAAAGAAGAAAGACCTAAGGAATGATGAGTCCACCTCGTCTTTGTTTTCAATCTGATCAGTTTCTTTTGGTTGAAAATGCTAATTAAACCCAAATGGGAATAAGTCAAGATGTTTCAGTCCTCAAGCCAAAGAGAGAAGTTTCTGGCTTCTCTACCTTCTGGGGATGAGCAATGAGTATGAGGATTTCTCTTTTTATAACCAGAAACAAGGTTTGAATTTTCCCAAGAGTGGTATGAAACACCCTCTATATTTTCGTTACCCCTGCACTTCCTATGTGATCTGGAATGTCAAGTCCCACATCAAGAAAGTCAGCAAAGGCACCTAAGAGTCTTTTTTTTTTCCCCACATAGTTCACTTTATCACCCTATTATAACTTCTGGCCATGAGCGATATTAACTTCTCAGATAAGGAAAAGCCAGGGTTCTACAAACTCTCAGAAAAACCTAAAAGGAAAACCTTCAGAAGAGTAATTTTCAGTGCCTGTGGGGCTCTCTTCAGGTGTGTCAACTCCATGTCACCTGTGATTCCTACGCCGGCTCCAGGGATGCTTAGAGCGTCATCTACTATCATGCTGAAACACCTGATGAGGTCACTTGGAAGTGCACCGGTTGAAAACTGACAGCCTCTCTCAGGAAGACAGTCATTAAAGAACACACTGAAGTTCCCAGTAATTTATTTGTTCAAGATGTCCTGGAGGTTGTATTTTGAGGCTGGAGACAGTAGGCAGAGAAGACAATTCTGCAGCTGAAGGAGGCCTACTCCCTGGAGGGCTCACAGCTGGAAGATATTTACATCCTGGGAGGCTTTCCAGACAATAGAGGGCACATGCTTCATGTGCCCAGTAATGAAGGTTAAGTCTAGGGTAGCTTTGTTTATTTGCGAGGTCAATACTTTCAATGACTTCTTTTCAAAGACTTCCTTCGGAGAGGAGAGAACTGCTCTGATGTGGAGTTATAGTGTCTCCAGTGAGAAATGCCACGTTCTTTTGAGAGCCTAAGGCCGCTTACTGATCAAGAAATACAAATTTCATTTTACACGGAGCACAGGGATGTGAACTGTGATGAACACCCAAAGTGTGTAGCCTCCCAAAATTTCATATGGTTAGGGAGACTTGAAAACTCTTAAATTCTGGGGAGATTAAAATTTTCTATTCTGGTCAAACCAAAATAACACAGGATTATTTGATTCCTTTTTCACAGTTCTACAGTGACTTGCTGTGTGACTAAAGGAGAAAGCATTCACTCATTCGTTTATTTTACAGGAAATATTTGAGTAAATATGTACTGTGTGGCAAGTCCTGAGCTAATTTCTAGAGGTAAGGAGGAAAATGCATGGTTCTACTTCCAAGGGGCATACACCTAGTGGGGAGATGAACGTGAAACAATCGAGAACAGCATTCAATGACAACAAGCATCAGCTAAGCTTCAGTCAAGGCCTGGATGTGCTGGGCACTGGGGACCCAAGGGGACAAGAGAGGCCATTGCTGGCTTCCTGGGTCACAGGCATCCGTCATAGGACAAGGACATGAGACAGAGGATTAGTGACCGAGTGATGATGTGGCCAGTGCCATGAGTCCATGGAACAGGGCAATGACCCACGTGCTGGGAGCCGAGGGAAGTGACATCCAGCGCCAGCAAAAACAAGGCCATCAGAGAAAGAAACATGTTCAAGAATTATATTTGTGACACTTTTTAAAAAAGCATCAAACTGGTTATTGTGTGAGAAACCAGAACTTACTGAACGGCCGTACACGGATTGTGTGGTTTAACATCGCCTCTGTGTTTCATCACATTTCACAGAGAGGAGCCGTCCCCACTTCAGTGCTTTTGCTTCAAAGTCTCACACTGGTTCTGGGCTGGTCCTAGGTAGAACTTGCTCATTGTTTGTCTTGTCCACCCTGCACTAGACTATATACTCCAGAGTGAAGGTCTGCTTTGTTTTATTCACAACTAGGTCCCCAGCCCACAACAGTGCCGGCCTACAGTATGCACCCAAAACGATTTGTTTAATAACAAGTGAGTTCAACAGGAACCTAAATAACTACAAAAACTATAACGGAAATCTCTGCCACCTGGGGAAGGTACAGCACATACACATACATGCTCTGAGACAGAAGAAAAGGTGCTCAGATGTACTTTAGCTCTGAGTTTCAGCTTGGAGCCCATTGTCTAGTATAAGGCTTTCAGTGACTCTGCAACGCGGATATTGGTACTCCCATTCTGCAGATGAGGAACCTGAGGCCCACAGAGACTGAGTGAGTTGCCTTGGGTCACACAGGGAATAGGAGAAACAGGCACTGGCTCAGGGGTACTGGTCGGTTATGGCCCAAGTCCCATTCTGACTTGGGACACAGTACCCAGATATTTGATCGAACATGATTCTGACTTTTTCTGTATAGGTGTTTTTTGGATGAGGTTAACACTTTAATTGGTGGACTCTGAGTAAAGCCAATTGCCCTCCTTAATGTGGGTGGGCCTCGTCCAATCAGTTGAAGGCCTGAATAGCTCCAAGACTGAACCCCCCTGAGCAGGAAGGAATTCTGCTGGCAAATGGCCTCAGGACTCAACTGCAAATCTTCCCTGCTTAACCTGTCAGATTTTGAACTCTCTTTTGGTTCTGTTTCTCTGGAAAACCCTGACCAATATAATTTCTGAAAGAAAATATGATTTAAATTCCAGCTGATAGGACTTCAAAGTCTATATTCTTGCCACTGGGCCATGGCACTTCCTAGATAAAAAAGCAGGAAACAGCCATGTTAGGAAGTGAGATACAAAGATGTGTAGAGGCTCAAATAAGGAGTGAATCCATCAGTCTCTTGCTGTAGTGGCTCAGCCCTTTGGTGGCCACTCTAAGCTGGGTCAAGTTCCAAACAACAGAATTTCTGGGCCAGCTGAGGCTGACAGTGACAAGAGAGGGATGATTTCTGGCAGAGAGGCAAGTGGATAAAAAGATCTTGCCCAAACCTGGTATGTTGTAAAACTCCAAATTACAAATTGATGAGATCTGACATCAAGATACCCTACGATTTCCTAGTCCATCTTAAGTCCCTAATATTCAGATAAAGCCTGATCCCAAGACAGGCATAAAAGGGCTGTGATAAAATTGTTGTCACTCAATGAGCCTGTGACAATATAGGTAAAAATGTTGAGAAGTTTGGAAAATTTAATCCAATTAGTAGCTTAGGCTCTTAATGTGCTATTATGTCCAAAAATGCTTTCAAATTGCCACATTTTTAATAGAAAGAAGAAAAACAGGGATATTTTATTAAATATTTATCTCATTAATAAACACAAGATAATCATTGCTTTTTATTTTGAATTAACTTTTCCATTTGGGTTCAATGCACATTTCAAAGACATAGTCTTTTCTCTGGATGTGAGGGGACTTAATTACAGAAGCACAATTGGACTTCTCCTCTGTATGAAAATGCAGCAAATGAAATTGCTTCCCCCCACCAATGGTTGTTGCTATGAAGACACACAATTGAATATGACAGTTTTCTGCTGCCCAAGAATTGTTTTTGGATGAAGTTTGGCGATTATATGCAATTATAGAACAGTACATTTTCTATGACCATTCATGTTCAAGGACTTATTTTAAAAATAAAATGAAAGGCTAAGTACAGAATAAATGGAACCACGATAACAAATGTCCTTTACACCTCTGTTATATTGGTATAACAAAGATAACAAAGATAGAGTTGTAGCAGAAATCAGTACACTGTAAGCTAATTCCGTCCATGGGAAAACCATGTCCACACAGCATGACATCTTTTTATATCTCCTTTTCTATGCCCTAAATATTCACTGTTCTTCCTCTATATGTAGTTCTTTCTTCTTTACTATGTGGCCAGAAACCGTGAAAGCTGAGGAATATGGCGTCGGGTTGATTGGAACCAGCAGCCCCCGGGGCTGAATGATTGCTGCTGCCTCCTCGCCCACTCCCCTGGTTCCTGGCAGTTAGATCTGCAGATGGTTTCCCCCAACAAGAACCAAGGCTTAGGAATGTTGCCCAAAGCCTTGCAGACTGTGCACTCTATAGTGGTTAGGGGGTGGGGTGGGAGGGAGAGGTGGACGAAATTCACCCAGCTTGCAGTGCAAATGGAGGCCCTGGAGTTGCACCATGTGGTGGCACGCCTCACTTTCCAAACCTCCCTGCTAGAGGTAGGGTATGTGCAGCCCCCATTTCCTGGTCTCTAGGACCCACCTTGCAGCTCCTTGCCTCCACTGACCCCTTGGTACTAAGGGTCCTTCCTGGTTCCCAGCCCTAGAGCCCTTTGCACTTGGGTTGAACTCTGGATTCCTGCAGCTCCTAAGCCACGGCACCCTTTCCCCCAGTCACTTTGGTTGGCTCAGGGTCTCTCAGCTGGCTTCTCAGTTTTCCCTACATGGTTGCAGCTTGTTCCTCCCACTAGGATGGAAGGAAGCCTCGCCCATTTGCCCCATCTAGCTCTTGCTAAACTCCTTCCACAGGGGTTGCATCCTGCCCTAATCCTCCCTGGGGCTCATGGTCAGATCTTCTGGAACAATGACTGCTGCCCAGCAGACGTCTGATTTGTCTCTGCTGGTTCCCATCACCCTGGCCAGATACTCAAAGCTCCCAGAATCTGAGCTGGGGTGGTTGCCCCCTCAGCCATGCTGTTTGGGGTTGCCAGAAGGTTCTCTTTAAGAATCACCTCTCTCCCCCAGTGATGACTGGGCTCCTTTGACCCGGCTTCCAACTCATTCAAGGAAGCCAGTGCGCCTCCAGCCAATCTGGTATGCTGTCCCATCTCTGACAAGTGTCCCTTGAGAAATATTTCAGGAAATAATTTTTTTTTGATCACTACAGGCAATGATCAAAGAAAACTAATTCCACTGTGTTTGTTACAACATCAGTGAAAGAAGTCAAGACTATAGTCTCAGAAGGAGTATAAAGTATGCAATAAAGGCCAATGCATAATTAATGAAGAGCATGTCTCTAACATAGTGCTCTTCAAAACCAAGCACACAATGTGTCATTATTCCTCACATCATCACAGGCGGTGGGCAGATGCGAGTTGCCTCTTATAAATAAGGATATGGGAGAAAAGCCAGACTCTCTTTCCAAAGGAAACCACCACTAGAAAGTAGAATGAATAATTCTGAAACTCAGTTGTGATGCAGTTAAAAATGTCAATATAAATCTCCATTTCACATTTTCACTAATCTGAAATAATCACTGGGCATGTCTGTTTTACACTTACGGTGCCGAGAATCCCAGTACCGCCCCAAGTTCAAACCAGTTTACGAGTTAGGACTTGAATTATGACAAGAAAACCACTCCAGTTTCTTCCAAATGGCAACATGGCCCAGTCGGTAAGAAAGAGCGGAGAACTTTTCACAGTGACCTGTTATTTCTGTTCCAATCCCAGCTCTGCCACTACTTCTCTCACACAGCTTCTTTGGAAGGGTTAAGTTAGCTGATAGATAGATTGATAATTGTCAACGTGCAGAGCTTGCGGTGAGCTGAGATCGTGCCATTTCACCCCAGCATTGGCAACACAGCGAGACACTGTCTCAGAAAATAATAATAATAATAATAATTGCCAATGTGGTAATATCTATGCCTGGCATATGCTGAGCATTATAGAAATAGTGCTTTTACTCTCACATTATATTCACATTTCATTGTCACCCCAAAGTGGAAGGAGTTACCCAGCTTGATTACCCTTCTTATTGACTGCAATTGATTCAAAAGGCTTTTTTTTTTTTAATCAAATGTATTCTCAGAGTTAGGTAAGTTGAATATATGTAACAGAATGGTTAAACAAGTTCTAAAAGCAATGGGATATTCTGAAAGAGTCACAGACTCAAATGTCTTCACACAGGTAATAGGAATGTGATAAGTGGCCTGGTATAAAACATGAGGAAAAAAATATTTTAAGCAATATTGGCTAAAAAAGTCACCTTTAGGTGATGTGCAGTGGGTGCTAGTTCATGATGAGTTCATTCTAATATATTTATTGAAACATTTTAAGTATCTTTATCAAGTCACTGCTTCTCTCTCACACTCACAAAGATTTTTAAATAACAAACACACTAAATTGCATTCTTTGTGAAGGCATTCTTTCATTTTGATATTTCAAAGGGGCCTAAAACGGATTCTAGGTTGCAAGTGAGTTTATGGAATCAGTCCCCTTATGTTTCAATGATTCTAGTAATTCCTGTAACTCCTCAGCCTGCAATTGGTGAGATGTATTTGTGCCTATCTATGTAAATCTAATTCGTGTTCTTGGGAATTAGAGTTTTCGTTTGTTCTCTTTTCTCAATTAGAGTGGAAATTTCTCAAGTGTAAGAACCATAGTTCTACTCAGCTTAATAATCAAATGTATCTATTAAGTGCCTAATTGTATCCAGTGCTGCGCTAGACAGACAGGAAGAGATTTCAAAGCTCAGCCTTGCCTCTCATGCTTGTAGTCCTGGGGGAGCTCACACTCTCTGAAATGCCCCGTTGTATGTCACCATGTCTGTCGAACAGTGCTCTATAGGACAGCGCTTTGCATCCATTGTTTCATTCAGTCCTACAAAAGCCCTATAAGGCTGTTCTATTGCTATCCCCATTTCACGGATGTAAAACAAAGCAGAGAAAGACTTAAACGGTGACAAAGCTGCTAAACGTACACTTAGAACAGCAACCATGCTGTGTCCCCTGTGGTCTGTCCTCCACAATCACACCGTGTGCGGTAGACCTTCTGTGGCTGCAGCACTCCCAGAATTCTCGCCCAGACTTCCTCTCTCCCAACACAGATACTTTTGGCCAGACTAGTTTTTGAACACGTGTAGTAATAATAGAAGGGTAGGGTTAACTGGGCTTAGGAACCTAATTCTTCCTCCTGTCCTTAAACCCTAGATATAGTAGGATTTTTTAAAAAAATATTAACTCTATAGCATTGGGAAGAAAAAGAAATGTTAGTGTTCCCTGAGTAAAGGAAAGCAGACAGGAGAGGTTTTATGAAGAAACAAGATTGGAGGATATCATGGCAGAAGGAGACACTTCTGAGAAATCTACAGATTGAGCAGACACAAAAATAAGTAAGGCCATAAGACATTGCAATAGCACAATTTATAAGTTTGACCTAATCATTCTAAAATGGAATTTTCTAAACCAAACTAGAGAATATATATTCTCTTCAAACATTCGAGAAGCATTCACAAAAACAAAACTTGAATTATGCAGAAAATAAAAATCTCAATAAAGTCCCCAAAGTAGAAATCTCAGTGGCCACTCTTGCTGTCTGTACTGCATTAAAATTTAAAATTAGCAGTAAGGGGTAGGAAAAGAAAATCTTTGGAAATGGGAGCAAAAACACATTCTTTTAATTTGTTCTATATTACTTGCGATTGTTATTTAGAAACAAGTGAGAAGTGCCACGTGTACAAATACGTGTATATGTATACACATGTAGCAAAGATGTGAAGACAGGCAATTTTACTAGGGAGTAGGTGGAAATGGAAATAACAGAATGGACTTTTAGAAGCAGAACCAACAGAATTAGGGAGTGGAGCTGACTGGCCCTCCTCCACCGCCACTGTCTGGGCTTCAGCATTGCCTTATCTGAGCCGGACAGACAAGGTCTTGCTCACCAGTGTGTCCCAGTGCCTAGCACAGACCCACACCCAAGCCAAGTGATGAATATATTTTTGTTGAAAATCTGTATTTAGGCCTGTCCATTCAGCATGGCATCCTACCCAACGAGGCCACTGAAACTTAGTTAAAGTCCTTTCCCATCTTCAGCAAATATTATGCCTGGCCAAGCTTTGAGAGGTAATGACCATCTTATATTTATGTATTCTCTGCCGTTGGCAAAGCTCTTCAGTGTAAGTTACCAAGCTTTGATCCCGAAGACAAGATTATTGTTCCCATTTTTCAGATGCCAAAACTGGGACCCAGCTTAGCAGAACGAAGACTTGGATTCACTATTCGAAATGGAAATTAAAGTCTATGCAAATAAGTAAATAAACTAACATTTACTGAGTGTCTACTATATGCTAAACACTGTGCTAGGTGCTTTTAAAAAGTCACTGTTACCTTATTTTGTCCTCAGAAGAACTTTGCAAGGACATTTATAATCTATATCTATTTTCTTTTCTTTTCTTTTTTTTGACAGTTTCGCTCTTGTTCCGCAGGCTAGAGTGCAATGGCACGATCTCAGCTCTCCACAACCTCCGCCTCCTGGGTTTGAGTGATTCTCCTGCCTCAGCCTCCCGAGTAGCTGGCATTATAGGCATGTGCCACCACGCCCGGTTAATTTTGTATTTTTAGTAGAGACGGGGTTTTTCCATGTTGGTCAGACTGGTCTCGAACTCCCGACCTCAGGTGATCCACCTGCCTCGGCCTCCCAAAGTGCTGGGATTACAGGGGTGAGCCACCACGCCCGGCCCTAATCTATATCTGTTTTCTGTATCAATAGGAAAACAGATGGGAATCTGCTCAAGGTCACATGGCCAAGAAGTTGAGGAGCCAGGATTTGAAGCCAGGTCATGGGTCAAGGCTCATCCTCTTTTCCCAAGGTGGACCACCCCTCATTTGACCCAGGGCTTCAACTTAACCATCATCGGAGCATGGACAAGTAAAACATTTCAGTGCAATTTAATTCTGACCTAGATCTTTCCTAGAGGAGGATGCTGCTGTTGTCATTTGAAAGTGATACTTTATGAAACTAACTAAGCTAAGGAACTGTTTGAAAAAGCAAAATGCTATTGATTGCTTAATAGCTGCTGCATAAATCACCCTGGGACACAAATCATCCACTGCTCTTCAAAGAGCAAGAGCCCGATATCTGCAAGAAGCTGAACAAATGACCACACAATGCATATTAGGATTCAGTGGGAAAGACGCACAATAAAGGCGGTTTATAAATATTTCATAGGCTTGATAGTTATCGGTTCTAGAGTTCTAGTTTTTATAACCATCATAATCAGTTATTTTTAAGAGAATATTCAGAAGAGAATCTTAAATTCTGATAGGTAACTATAATAATATTATCAAAGCACAAATCATGTGGGTTCACTTTATGTGAAGTATAGTCTAAAATATATCAATTTATTGATTTAAGAAATAGGTCTGGAGACAGAAGCAATCCTTGGGAACCTCCCAACAGCAAAATAGATAGCTGTAATTATGAGTGTAACACCCACTCTGTGTTTGCCACAAATTTTACAGCTGTAAATTTAAAAGCTACTTAGTGCTCCACAGTTTAAGTGTTCTAATACTGGTATCAGTTTCTACCTAGCCAAGAAAATTGTCCCAAAAGGGCAAACTCCACGCTCCCATTCTTCAGAGAGAAATGATAATATTGAGGAATTTATTTGAGGACATAGGATAGGTTGATAAGTGAGTGCATTTGTTCATTCTTTTACTCATTCACAAGTTCAAGGAGCATTTTTGGAATAGCTACTAGGTACCTGTAGGTTACCTGTTTTGAGGAAGGAGATGAGGTGTAGGCAAGCTAGAGGTGGTATGATCCATTCATTAGTATTCCTTTAAAAAACTTTATTTTGGTACAGTCCATATACAATAAATTGCACTTGGTTTAGAGTGTACAATTTGATAAATTTTGCTACATGTGTACACTGGTGAATTTATCATCACTATCGAGATAATGAATACATCCCCATCCGCAAAGCTCTCCTCCTGCCCCTTCATAATCCTTCTCTCCTGCCTCTCTTGGCACACCCTCCACCCTAGTTCCCCAGGCAACCCCTGATCTATTTCTGTCATTATAGATTAGTGTGTATTTTGTAGAATTTCATATAATTGGAATCACACAATGCATACTTTTGTCTGACTTCTTTGACTCAGTATTATTATCTTAAGATTAATCCACATTGTTGCATGTGTCAATAGTTAATCGCTTTTATTTCTGAGTAGTATTCCATCATGAGACTATACCACACTGCCCTGAGCTGAAATTCCACAGTCTCCCACTGTTCCTTCCAAGCCCCAGTAGTTTCAAAAAAAACCAAACACACATCTCAATTTGTTGCCTGCCTTTGGTCATTTTCTAGAATCATTCTGAAGTGATTCTTTTTGACCATTTTATCTAGTTTTATGTTGTTTTTTTGGAGAGAAGATTGCCGTTTTTTTTTTTTTAATCTATCCCATCAGTGCTCAAGTCTCCATATACTCAGGATAAATTAGAAGTGTGGTGCCAGGATGGAAGAATCACGGGCAGAGCCAGCCCAGCAGCAGCCCTGTGATCGTGCCGGACCTTGCCTGGGGATGGGAAGGCGCAACACAGTTCAGAGGAAGAATCAGCAGCACACAGGCGCTCGGGTGAGATACTGAGCAGACATTCCTCAAAGACCCATCTGTAAAATATCCGACTGGTGATTTTAAACTAGTTTTTCACTGTGCCTTTTCTTAATCCACTGATAGGAGGACAGCGATGCCAACCAGCACTTGTGATGCAACAGACTTTATTTTCAAGTGAACAGCTCAAATCCAGCATCGCTGAAAATCTGAAGTGTTCCACGTTCCCTGCCAAGTAAAGGCATCACATTAAAAAAAAATCAACATTTTCAGAAAGTCTTTTTAGTTTTCTCATTAGGACAAAGATTTCTGAAAAGACAGAGGCAAGTTTCTTTAGACATCACATAAAGCAAAGTACGCTCCAGGGATAACTGCAAAAATGAACTAGGGGAGACCGCAGCCAAATGAAATGCGAGAAGCAACTGTCATATTCCAAATGGTCAATCAAAAGCTGGAACAATGTGAATGCAACAGAAGTCTATTACGAGGAAAATAATCATCTCAGGACAAGGGACACTTAATGATTTGCACATTTAAGTACAAAATAAATATTCATCCATGTCCAGGGGATAACTTTTCAAGCTCTAACCATTTTGTGTGGCTGAGAATATTACCTGCAATAGTGTGGGCCCTTTAAAGTGAAAGGAGAAACAAATAATTCATCTTCATTTAAATTTCAGTACAATTGCAAAATACACTGGTCTGCTAGAAATGTGAATGATACACTGAGGATATCTTTTTTACATTCCAGAGTATCTCACTGTTTGGGCAGAATGGTTCTCTTACTGGAATTGTTCACAAAGCAACCTATTATATGGTGAGAGGTACCCTCCGGGCACCATTGAAATTAATATGAAAGGAAAAATCAAGAATGCCAAGTGCAGTGCATAAAACACAGGTAGGTGGTGGCAGACAGATAAGCAGCCTAGGAGGTTTAAGTTGCAGAATCTGAAGCTGCAGGAAGATGTGTTATACAATTTACATTACAACCAGTCACGATTTTAGAATGGGTAATGAAAAGCTCATATAGTTAAGTATTGAGTCCATAAAAAAACACAAAAAGCTTTGCAGCACAAGGGAACTAAATGATGGGTAAATAGACAAAGAAGGTAATCAGGGAGCAGGAGGAGAAGGCCGGACGTGCTTTCACAAAATTCATCTGGTTTTGGCAAGTCCACCTGCACATGGCACATGGCAATGTCTCTACAGTTAAATTACGTTCCAAGCAGGACTTGTCAACCTTGGCACCACTGATATTTTGGGTCAGATAAGTCTTTGTGATGCACCTGTCCTGCGCACAGTAGGATGTTCAGCAGCACCCCTGGCCTCTGCCCTCTGGACACCAGTAGCCCATCCTCCCTCCGTTGTGACAACCAGAAAGTTCTCTAGACATTGCCAAATGTCTCCTGGGGAGCAAAATCGCCCCCGGTTGGGAACCATTACCTTAAAGGAAAGCAACAGTGGAAACAACTCCAGTGAATTATTTCACTTTGTGATCATATGCACTTCCTCCTTTAAAGAGCAGTCATTATAATAAAATGTTAATTTTGGCCCAAAAGTCCTATTGCACCTTAAATTATTCTGGAGGTAAACAATCAATTTACATGAGTTCTAGAAAATAGTTTTGCTGACTACTACCCCAATCTGTCTTAAAACAACTGGGAAAGTGTTTGGTCTTCTATCCATTAGTATAGTGAGCAATGCTTTGTCACAAAATAAAACCATATCTAGGCCCTCCCAAGATATGGTGGCAGAATAGTAATTCAACAGTTTCTTCACTTGAAGACATGTAAAAAGAAAGCCAGGTATATTTTCTAAATGAGAGAGAGAGACAGAGAGAAAGAGAGAGAGAGAGAGAAAGGCACATTTAGACTTCCTGTGAGCCACTGAAGCAGCAGGGATGGGCTCATGGTCACTAGTCGTCAGAGGTATGGAGGAGTCATTTTGATTCCTCCCCAGTAAGTTACTCTTTCCAATTACATGCCAGCTGTGTGGTTATCACTGTATGTTAAACTAGTTTCTGCTGTGTTTTTTCCCCAACCTAGAAATAGAATTCTACTATCAACTCCATGAGGGCAGGGATAATGTCTTAGCTGCCTGTTCACCTTTGTATCTGTAATACCTAGCCTGGTTCCTGGTCCACAGCAATCACCCAATACATGCTTCTTGAATGAATGAATGCGGACAGAAATGCCCATTTACAAGCAAATAGGTTAGAATATCAGTTCCTTAACAACAGGTCCTTTTCTTATTTCTGTGCCACAAACAGCTCTGTGGTTGGTGCATATTGGGGGTTAAGGTTAAACAGTTGTTTGAGGAACTCAGCTGGAAATGCGAGGTCTCCGCCTATGTTGTCTGGACAACAAAGCCCATCTGGTTGAGTCTGGGGCAGATGTGCTTCTGGGGCCCTTTGTTCTAACGTGTAGCGCATGGTCTGGTGACCACACTCACCCTTTGGGCTATGTCCTTGCATAACAGAGAGACAATAAATATTCCACCATGAAGACCCAAATTAAGACCACTTGTGCAGAAAGATGCCAATACATGCTTTGCAAAAAGACATTGTCACCTTATCTGACAGGTGAGGATGCAGATTTTGTCCCTCAGCATCGAGGTCCTGTTACTAGAGAACGTCTGAAGTGCTACAACGGCTACCCATACACAAGGCGTGGCATTACCGGCCGTGCTGCAGTCTAGGCAAAGGCTGCAATTAAATCATCTGAGGCATCACGGAGTTATCCTCATCTTAAATGGCATTATCTCTCCAATTGAAACTTGAACAACTCATCTAAAATGAAAAATCAAAAATGTGCCAAGAAGCAGAGCTGGAGGAATGATGATGTGGCTCTTGGGGGAGGCGCTGAGATTCTCTCTAAGAACAGAGGGCCCGGCGAGTGGCACGCTGGGATCTGCATTCAGCTGCCGGAATGACAGTGCCCAGAAGCTACTGTGAATGGTAATGACAGGCTATAAAATACCCCTTTAAAAATCCAGCAAAAGATAAAGTTGGTAGATTGTAACAATGCTGCAAAAACCAACCGTTAGCGGATTAGCACAGGCACAGCAAGAAAACACAACTAAAAATTATTCAATCAGACCAAATGCTTGCAGGGAAACTAGGCCAAAAAAGCAATCAAAATCAAATAGAAGCAAGGTGTGTTTATATAATTCAGCAGTTCAAAAAATTGAGAAATGCATTGCAAAAATATTTCAAGGGTTTCCAGTCTTCTTTTAAGGGGAAAAAAAATGAATGAAACCTTCATTAACATGAAGAAAGAATAACACAATTCTCTACTCCCTCCCCCGATCCAACCAGTGTTACTAGGAGATGTCATATTTCCTGTGAGAATTCCAGGATGCAATCATAAAATACAACATACATTTATACAATTTATGCTAAGTTTGGTTATATGGTGTACGTGGCAGACCTCTTGAATTAATTGCATTAAATGTTTTCAGTTATAGAAAGAAGATTCATGACTCACAGAGGCCATAAATGAAGCATGGCATACAGGTAGTAATTACCTTGAATTGCATTCTTGAGTCTTTGAAGATAAATTAACCAACAATGAGAATTTGATAGCTAATGCTGCAATTAGTTACAGGTATAGTGCAGTGACCTATATAACTTACTATTTTTAAAAGTCTAAAATTTACACAGGTTAATAGCATAAAAGATTCTTCACTGTTACTCATGGCAGAAATGCAGTTCTATAAAGGTACTACAGTGGCCTTCTTATAATAATTGCTTAACTCTTCATAAAGAGATAGAATTATTCATGGTAATTCTTTGGCTATGAATAGGAAAGGCTGAGATTAAGCTAGCTTTCACTAAGCAGTGCTATGTCCCACGCACCTGGACAAAGGACACCTCATTCAGCAGTTCAAATAATTGAGAAATGCATTGCAAATCCCTTGGTTCTGTGTGGTTAGATACCCTCCCATTCCACAAATAAGGGAATGGCAGGGGTGGGGTCGGGGGGAAGCAGTGGTGCTGTGGCTGTCTCAAGACCACTTGTATCTACCCTTCAGCTCACTCTCATCACTGGGCAAAGGTTGGATTGTGTCTAAATGAGATGCCTGCCAAAGCATTCTTGGTGAGTTAAGAGGTAGGGCCAGTGTACCGGATATGTGCTTTTGCTGCCAAGCATCCCTTCTTCTGGGGAACGAACTCTCCCTCAGTCCCTAATAGTCTTGCTGGGCCCATGAGGTTTGAGTGGAGTTGACCTCTGAGTCCAGGAAGGAACATATGACCTTGATTGGGCACTCAGAGCACAAGATGAGGCAAGGTCGATCTGATAATCTGTTCCCTGGGTTCTCAAGCTCAAAGGAGCACACAGGCCTGAGCTACAGCAGTCACGTTGTCCTATGTGGGGTACCTCTGCCTGAGAAAGACCAACACGGGAACATGGGAAATGGAGAGACACAATGATATCAACATCATTTTAATTGTACCCTGAAGCCAACTCTATCTGAAAAAAAATTTAGTTAAACTGTATACACTATTCCTATTTTATGAGTTTTTCCCTAATGTCCCTTTTCTGCTCCAGGATCCCATCCAGAATACCACATTTAGTCATCAAGCATCCTTAGACCTCTCTGGGCTGTGACGGTTGTGCAGACTTTCCTTGCTTTCATTGACCTTGACAGTTTTGAAAGGTGATGGTCAGGTATTTCGTCGAATGTCCCTTGATTCTGGTTTGCCTGATCCTTTTCTCACGGTTAGACTGGGGTTAGCGGTCTTGGAGAGGCAGACCACGGAGATTAAGTGCAATTCTCATCCCACATGATATCAAGGGTACAGGATTTATCATGGCTGCTGTGAGTGTCCTTCAGTAACAGACCCCCAGGGACACACTGCAGGTAGACAAGCTGGGTTTCTTTCTCCATGCAGTGAGGGAGAACAAACAGCATGGGGAGCTGTAGGGTGTCTCAGTGGGAGGATGTTAGAAAGAATCTATTATAGGATTTTGGCTTTGGTCGGGTGATTTGGGGGTGGGTCTAAGGAAGCGGAGGTTTCTTCTAGGTTGTATGCTGTCAGAAAGCAGGGCAATTCTATGATTGGGTATCTCAATAACTCTTATCTATCAGGAGGCGAAACTGGGGCAAGCTCCCGCTCCCCCACGATCATCAAAATGTTATTGGAAAACAGATACCAAAATAGGAGATCACTGCTATATGCCTTACAGAATCAAGCATAATTACATCATCTAGTTAGATTAACTAGAATTACTGAACTCATAAGGTTTTCCGCAACAAACACAAAGTCAGGAAGTTGTGTAGGTGATTAGCGTTACTTGCTGGTAAATGAGCATCCTCCTTTTGGTCTAGTTTTTCCCCCTGCAGGCTGGCACAATCCTGTTAAACAGCCTACATAAAGAACTACTGTCTAAGGATGGATGGAAATCCAGTTAATCTTGGTGCAACCTGGACATTCTATATCTATAAAATAGGAATTTGGATTTTGAACTAGCTGCCGCTTTTTACGTTTTTTTCTTATTTCTCTTCCAAGGATGGATATAGTAAATCCTCTAGCCAAAGCCATGCTGATCCTTATCTATACCAACCTACCTATATATAGATGGATATAGCGATCAAAATCTTATCTATAGGGAGGGGGAGACCAGCGCAAGGAAAAAGCTAGAATTGGTAAAGAGGTAGCAGTCACTTATTTTGGCTGATAGACGGGGTGTTTGGTATTTTTCTGGGTGGCATAATGACCTTGTTATTGTCTGCGCTTAGACAAAATTATAGAGTAGCCTTGCTTTGTCTCATTTTATCAGTCTCAGAATAACTTTGAGTTTGGCATTCTATGAGATCGTGTCTAATTGGAAAATTGTGTGGTCTATCTGACAGCCAGACCAGCTTTGGAATGTCAGTTTTTTCTGTCTCAATGCTAACCCCGATCACCTTTCTTTGCCAAATTCTTTCACCATAGAAGTACTTTTCTGTCTCTTTGTATTCTCTAGCCTTTGGAAGAAAGTGACAAAGTGTAGCTGATGTTTAAGGGGTGGGGAGTTATGCTCTACCTCCTTGAGGGGTTAGCCCTGAAATTGCAAATCTCTTTTTTGCTTAGGCTGGTTTGACTTGGGGTTGGGGGAACCCCAAACAGTTCTGATGCCTGTTTTCTGGCCTCAGTGTCCCCCTTGCTGGACAGCTGCCTTTATCAGGGCCTGGCCTCCTATCTGGAATTCTGGTTCCTGCAGCCCAGATCCTTCTCTCTGGATCTGTCTCTGCTAAGATACTGTGAGATCCAGTCTCAGCATGGGGAGTGCCTGGATTGGCTTTTCTTCTCCTTCTGGTCACCTGGCTCTGTCCTCTGTCACCTGGAGTGACTCCCCCTGCACTGCTCCCCTGGCTCCAGGTGAGTAGGGCCCCAGCAGTAGGGCTTCCACTGGGAAGGGTCAGTCCCATGCCTATGCCTTGGATGAATGGCCTCAGGATGCATCCTCTTGAAAGCACAGAGACCTGGGACAGAAATGAAAGCAGGGTGGACTCAGGGTCAGAGAGGTGGGAACACCTCAGTGGCCATTTCTGTGCCTGGCTTCCATGAAGATGCAAGTGGATTTCCAAACTCTGGAAAGAGTGGTACCTTGTAAGCCATCACTCTCCTCCTTCATGAATCAAGTCAACTCCCACTTTTATCCCTCCAAGTGCTCTTGAGCCTCAGGGCACCAGGGGGAGGTTCAAATGGCTACTGCTGGGGCAGACTGCAAGGTGTCCCCTCTTGGCCTCAAGCCAGACAGATGTCAGCTGAGGTGGATGAAAGGTGGCTGGTGTCATGTCAGGAATATGTGTGAAGTCCCTCAGACCAAGGTCTGAGTCCTGCCTTTACCAATGGTGACTGTGGACTGTGCACGTTACTTAACCTTGCCAATATCCAAAGTCCTCATCTGTGAAATGGAGATAAAATTAGAATGAAAAATCTAAAAGTATTATTCTTCAACTATTTTAAATGACAAAAGCATCAATGTCAGGTATCAGCCTAACTAGTGGCCTCCACCCCACGGACCTGCTGTTGGGAAGATGAGGAGAGAGGCTGGTGCTGGTATCCATTCATCCATGCCAAGCACTTAGCATATGTTAGCCACTGGGGCAGCTCTGCTTATTTTAGTTCCTCTTATTAATGAAAAATTTATTACAAAGTCACCAAGGATATTTCTTTAAAAACAGATTAAGGAAGATGACATGTCCAGACCGATGAATTGGATTCTCAGCTTTTTCCAGGTATCATGTTGTAGGTGGGGGTGTCCTGTATCAATTAAGAACCTGTTGGGGGTCCATCCTACATATCAACTAAGAACCAAGCGTGCTTCTGGGATGCTGAGGTGTCCATTACACTCCAGGCAAGGATTAAGTCTGAAAATTCGGCCTGAACAGAAAATCAAGTACTACTCAATGTGTCTGTCTAGAAACAACAAAATATCATCCTAATGGGAGAAGAATATCTAGCAAATGAAGAAAGCAGCAGCATTCTGGCTGTGAGCTGGGATGATCTAAAGAAAATAGGCTGCTCTTTAAAAAAAAAACTCCCAAGGAAAAAAAGTAGAAGCTTTTGTTCTGCACTAGAAAAGATAGAGTTCTTTCACTTCAGCAGTCAGTTGCTGTACGCCACAAGCATCCTTCTGTGTAGGAAAATCAATAAAGACAATAAATAAATGGCAATCCCATTGAGGGCTGCTTACTAAGTGATTAAATGTTTCAAACCCTAAATACTTGCATGCTTCAGGGATACAAATCTGAATGAACATATGTAAATGGAATTAATGCTCAAACAATTTTCTAGTTACTTAGCACAACTGTGCAATTTATCAATACTGCCATAATTTACGTTTGAATATTTATCCTTGTTTTCCTAAGCATAAAACCTTTAATCTACTTTTCTGACATAATTTGAAAATAAACGTGGGAATCTTTTTAATCACCTTTGGCTTTTTGTGGGCGGTGAAAGGAGACCAAGGAAAGTTTTCCAGAGACAGTTGTCTAAGGTGAGGCTGGACGATCTCAGATGTCTCTACTTCCCCCCGGGAAAGGGCAGCACACGGTCTTTCCAAATCCACGATGAAGTTGGTGCTAGGATATCAGATTTAGATTCCACTTTGTGTTACAAGGACCCTGTACTGGGCTGTTCTTGCACTGCTCTGAAGAAATACCTGAAGCTGGTAATTTACAAGAAAAGAGATTTCACTGGCTTATGGTTCTGCAGTCTGTACAGGAAGCACAGTGGCATCTGCTTCTGAGGAGGCCTCAGGAGGCTTCCAATAATGGCAGAAGGCAAAGGGGGAGTAGATACATCACAAAGCAAGAAGAGGAACAAGAGAGAAAGAGTGGGGGCATAGGTGCCACACAGTTTTGAATGACCTGGTTTCACGAGAATTTACTCACTACGATGAGAACAGCATAAAGGGGAAGGAGCTAAACCATTCGTGAGAAATCTGTCCTCGTGATTTAGTCACCTCCCACCAGGCCTCATCTCCAACACTGGGGATGATGATTTAACATGAGATTTGGGTGGGGACAGATATACAAACTACATCAGACCCTGACAGTACAAATAAGCATTTTTATGGCTTTTTTTTTTTTTTTTTTAAATATATAAGAAAAGTCCTTTGAGTTATGCTGAGGGGCCTGGGGGAGGACAGAGCACAGAAATGACCAGAATCTTTCCACATATTAGCACTGAGGAGAAGGTCTGACCCTGAGCCCAGATGTTGTTTTCTGTTAGCTCTGGAACCCCTTTGGTGCACACAGGGTGGGCGCTCAGGGTTACCTTCTCCTTGCACCCTGCCTCGCTCCAGCAGGGGTTCATGTCCCGTTCATCACTACAGACTATAACTATATCACCTTGGCTTGAAATTATTGTCTTTTAGACGCTTCCCAAGTGTTTTCTAAACTTTGATGCAACACAGAAATGCCTTGAAGTCCAATGTCTTCAGCTCTGCTCCCTTCCTCTCCCTGCCACTCACATGGAAAGGAAGCAAAGCAGTTGCTCTGAAAGGTCGTGAAGATGGAAAATAGCCTCTTCCACCTGCATCCCTCTAGCAAGAAAGGAGGCTTGGGTTTGAATTCCAGCTCTGCCTCTCACTCATTAGTGATCCTGGAGAAAGTTCTTCTCTTTGAAACTCGGTTTTATCATCTGTTAAAGAGGAGAGAGGACAGGTGGGGGGAATGGAAGTACAGAGTAGGGGAGGGAGAGGAGGAAAGAAGAAGGAAAGGTGGGAAAGTTGGAAGAAAGGAGAGGGGAGAAGTGGAAGGAGATGGGAAGGAGGGAGGAGGAAGAGTCACCTGGTTCCTTCCAAACTTGAGATTCTATGTCTGGGAAATTCCCTGATCCTCCAATCCTTGTTTGCTAACCCTTCTAACTTCTCAGAGGCCCTGCTAGCCTCCTCCCACCCACTCACTGGCTGCATTGGGATCACAGTCATTCTGTCCCAGAAAGCCTAACAAGTTAGAATTCGGATGCAGAATTTTCACTGTCTATGAGCCTCCGAAGTCCCCGGTACCTGGGAATCGGAAGAGGAGAGCTGGGTTTGAGCACCAATGGTGTGAGTGTATTTCTGTGTCCAGTGAAAATTAAACAATATGGTATCAGGAAATGTAGACATTGATTTTAATAATGGATAATGGAGATCCAAGCAGGAAGAGAAATACTATTCAAAGTTCATTCGGTTATAAAAAGTAAATAACATAGTCATCTATGTTAAACTCTTAATCATATGTCACTGCCATGCAGAATCATGATATCCTGAAATATATGCTCAATTGTTTAAAATTTTAATAATGTTTTTATTATTTATATGAAATTAGGCATGTCATTCACTTCAGTAAAAAAAACAAAGTTTAAAAGCATATACAGTGAAGTCTTCCTCTTACCCTATCCCTCAGCCATCCAGTCCTCCCCAGAGGCAAACAATATCACTAGCTTCTTATGTGTCCTTGTTTATAAAAGCAAACATATAGATTCTTCTCCTTACCTTTTACATACATAATGACCCACCATAAACTGTGTACATTTCATATCATTTACAAAAAAAAAAAAATCAAGTGGTCACATGGGCTTAGCCCTCATAATTGTCTGTTTATTAACTTTAACAAACTTCGGCATGTTTAGATGACCACTGATGCATTATTTACATAATAACCACATATACAGAGCTCACAACATCCCAAGCATTGTTCTAAAATCTTTATAAGTATTAACTTGCTTGATGGTCTTCTACCCCACAATCTGACCAATGGATCTATTAAAGGTATCTGAAAGGAAGACTCATTTTATCTAAACTGGTAGTTCTCAAGGGGAGCTATGCCACCCCAGGGGGCATCTTGTAAATTTGCAGTGGTACTTTCTGGTTGTTACAGTGATTGGTGAACACCCCTGGCAGTTAGTGAACAGGTCTGGCAAAAGATGGGACAGTCCCACATGGCAAAGCATTATCCTGTCTTCAGCACAGCTTTTAAATGTCCTATTGCACATTCAGGTAGGTAAAAAATCCACTTGTGATGATCCAATCCCAGTACCTAACACTGGTCAATATCTAAGTACAAATATTCCTTGCGTGGTTTTCATATATACCACTGACATTTTCAGGAAGGTGACAATGATGTAAATTGAGGGCAGATGTATTTTGTTTCACTGGGCACTTTCTCACAAGTTCTTCACCATTTCAGAATAACATGTTGCTAATAGCAATTCTTCCTGTGGGATGTGAATCATCAAGGCAACCAACACACCTGCATCAGAGCCAACCATGTCCCTGCTGACTCATTGGTCTACATCAACAAGAAGCGTGGGCTCACTTTTTTTTCCTCTACCCCGGATTTGGAAACAAGAGACTTAGAGGTGAGTGTCAGGATTTGCTTTCAAACACCAGGAACGCTCTTTCCATTCAACAGACCATGACCAATATCCAAAATAAGAATCACCCAAGAACTGCGGGATGTGCGTGGCTGTCACCTGAGTACGCACAGTGTATCTTGCATTTTTCCTGTGAATGCCTCACCTCCCCTTTCTGGGCAAGTGGGAGCCTGGGACTTGATCTAGGTAGGACCTGTAGATGTGGGAGGGGCAGGGTTTCTAAAATCTATATCCTGGCAGAGGTTGACCTAGGGAGAAAGAAAGAGCCCAGATGTCAGGCCAATGGGAAGAATGGAAGAAGAGGGAACAAGACTGTAGACTCAGGAAGCAGAGCCAGGAAAGATTCCTAGAGAAAGTGAGGGTAGAGAGACCTCTGTGATAACCTGCAGGGGAGCCAGGGCATAAGAAGAAGCTTAAAGGATCCTGCATCTCCCTCCTGGAACCAGCCTATGGTAACAACCAACTAACAGGGGGGCAGATGGCCATTTGCAGTAACTCCCAAAACCAGGGTTAAAGACTTCACAATCTGGTTTTGCAGACATGATGATGATTCAATTATCCTCCTCTACTTGGGCTGCACTACTGCTTAAATTTGATAAGGCAATGAAGACCAAGGAAATGAACTTTTAACATAAAAAGACATAGATGGAATGTTAATTGACTCTTTAGGGATTTAAGATTGGTCAGTGTAACCTGAAAACAGTGGATTGGTTTCCTTTGGTGTAAGACTGAAGATGAAGTTAGCGTCCCCTTTTCCTGTTGGTGGGAAGGACAGGAGGTGGAGAGAACCTATGGAATGGGGAAGGCTTGCGGGCCAGCAGCATTTAAGGTGCAACTGCACCCCGGCTCTCCACCTGAAGGATGTCTTCTTACCCGGTGGGTCTCAGCTTAAATGACAGCGTCATCGGAAATACACTCTCGAGGAAATTTACTAAAACAGAATGCCCACGAAACTTAAGATAGACAGTCAGATGATAAAACATAAGAAGAACACAAAAAGGGGATGGGAAATTAGGGAAAGAAATTGAGGGCAAAATAAACCCCAAGGCAGAAATAATCAATCCATTATTAACAATAAGAAAAAAAGTTGGCTTTGCAGAAAACTAAGTCATAGACTTAAGGAAGAGATTTGCGAAAGTTGAACAGAATACAAAAAGAAACAGAATAGTGACAGGTAAGGAGGGCACGCCACAGAGGTCAATATACAAACACCAATGTCCTGAAACAGAGAACACACCAAAAGATGCAGAAAGACAGATTTAAAGGATAATGGGGAAAACCCTACTGAGGTGAAAAAATGGAATCTTCCCATCAAACAGACTCACCAAATTCAATGAAATCATGATCAACAATAGGAAGACATATCTTGGGGAATCTACTGAACTTTAGAAATAAAGAAAGCTGCACTAATTGAAGACAGGACAAGTCTCTTCAAACGGTAAAAATCAAGCTCAGCTCAACCATGTTTAAGGTCAACAGATATTTATAGATTTTGGAAAACAGATAAGTGACCCAAGACTTCTGTTATGCAGTTAAACTGGCACTCATACATAACAACAACACAAAGACATTCGCAAATGTGCAAGGACTAAAGAGAGATATTGTCCTTATATATGAATAAGCGCAACTGCTGAATAAACTCTGGTGAACTCAGAGAAGATGTAGACTAGGTACACCAATGTCTAAAAGGATTTGAGGTAAATATCAAATCCACATCAATAAAGCTAACTAACTGTGGTGATTATGTTATTAACAGAATGTAAGTTTATGCATGCAAAAAATAAAATATTTTACTGGAAACATTAAAAATATTTATAAAACTTGCTACTATAAAGTGAATACAATGTTTTATATAAAAATTAAAATGTAATAAGAAAAGACTGGGATAAAAGATAAATACTAAGTAAAACTATCAGAAAATACCAATTAAACTTAGGAAGAAAGAGAGGGAACCAAGCAAAATAAACGCAAGAGTCCTAATTTCCTCACACTGTTCCATATCCTAAATTCATCAAAGGAGAGAGAGTTAAGCATATTGTTTAAAGTTGTAAAGGTAGCCATTAGTTAGGAATTAAAGCAGATTAAATATATTCCATATGCCCCCAGGACAATAAACAATCAAAAACATATAGTGAAAGAAAGAACACAAAGGAAAAACCAAGGAAGCAAAAAACCCCAAAAACATTAAATAAGATTAAAACATTGAAATAAAACATAGCTATTATGAAAATAAATGCAAATGTGATAAAAGTTAAGTTCTATTTTTTTAAAAAAAGAATTTACATTTGGGATAAGAAACTAAATCCAGCTATCTGCTGTAGAAGACAAACTTAGAAAGTAAAAGGATGGCCAAAGCTCCAGCAGGCAGCACATGGAAAGTAGTAGGCTTTATAAAGCAGTATTAATATTAGACAGAGTTGAAGTTAAGGAGAAAAGCATGATAACGCTGAGGTATAAAACTCACTATGAAAATGCATGTTTGCTTGATCTTTATACGCCAAACAATATAACATCAAAGTAGATACAGTGAAAATTGCAGAAAAGAAAAAGATACACTGTTTGAAACAAGACAGTAATGGGAGAATTTAGCGTATCTTTTTTAGTCACTACTGGCCTCTGTAGACTAAAAATAAGTAAGTAAAGAGAGGAAAACAAAAACAAAAACAAGAAAACCTCACAGGATCCGACTAATACAATCAACAACAATTTCTTTTCAAATATTCATGTGTTTCGTAAAAGTTGAGCAATAAACACAACTAGTAAATTCTAAGAAAACATAAATGGTGCAGATTTTCTGACCACAGTACAATAAAATTAAAATTAATAACAAAGGAGGAAAAAAACCCTCCCCTACTAAGAAATGTGCAAGCATCTTCTAAACTACTCTCAGGCCAAAGAATTCAAAACCACAAATGCAGAGTAAATAAAAATAATGACAACAAAAACAACACGTATTAGATACTAAAGCTGTACTCAGAGGAAAACCCAGTTTTAAATTCTTTCACTACTAATCATTAGAGAATGAAACTAAATGAATTAGGCACCCAAATCAAGTATTTAGAGAAATAACAAATAAACACAAACAGCAAAAGTAAGGAATGAATAAAGATAAATGCAGACATAAGTAAACTGGCAAACCAAAATGGCAGAATAAAACCAAGAGTAGTTCTTTAAGAGAAAAGAAAAAAAAAAAAAAAACCCCACAGTAAAATAAACTACTTACTAGACGGATCAAGAAAAACATAAGAAAGCACAAAAAAAGAAACATTAAAAGTAAGAATCAAAAAATAACCATAGATACAAGGGGAGCTAAAGGAATTCAAAACAATATTTTGCGCAACTCTAGCTAATACATTTGAAAATGGAGATGAAAGGCAGGCTGTATCAGCCCATTCTGTTCCCTGGTTTTCCAGCGTCCCTTGCTAAGGAGACATATTGTGACTCATAATCAGAGCACCCAGATGAATTAACTGAAAACTCTTATTAAAAAATATAACTGAAAGTGGCTGGCTACACAATTAATATTCAAAAATAAATAGATTTACTACATAAAATAATCACTAATTAGAATATATAGTAGAAGAAAAGATCCCGCTTATAACAGCCACAAATCGATAAAATAACTAAGAACACATTTGGAAAAACAGGACTCAAACCTGTAAAAATTTACTTATTCTTAAAAGGCAATGCTTAATATTATGAGTTCTTACCATATGAATTATAAATTCAATAAATCTTAACCAAAAGAAAGCTAGTGGAAATATTAAGCAAGCCAAGGTGAAAATAATGAAAAATAATATTAAATGGAGCAAAAATACTTGACCTTCTTTTTTTTTTTTTTTTTTTTTGGAGACAGAGTCTCACTCTGTCACCCAGGCTGGAGTGCAGTGGCATGATCTCTACTCACTGCAACCTCCGCCCCCTGAGTTCAAGAAATTCTCCTGCCTCAGCCTCCTGAGTAGCTGGGCACATGCCACCATGCCCAGCTAATTTTTGTATCTTTAGTAGAGGCAAGGTTTCGCCATGTTTTCCAGGCTGATCTTGAACTCCTGACCTTGAGATCCGCTCGCCTTGGCCTCCCAAAGTGCTGGGATTACAGGCATGAGCCACCGCCCCCAGCCTTGGTCTTCTTAGAGGAGCAATCTACTAAGAAGATAAAATAGTTATGTTTTTATGTCTAAAATTGTGCAATACAAAAACTGTGAGAAAAGTCAAAGCAATACTAACAAAATAAATAGTGAGATAATTTAATACAGCTCTCTCAGAAATTGACCGATAAATGAAGACACAAAGAATTTGAATAACATAATAAACAATTCTAACTTAATAGATATATGCAGAAGTGTGTGGTCAAAAAACAGAAAACAGGCATTCTATTCAAAACCACAAAACCTTTCAAAATATTTATATATTATGTCACAAAGAAATCTCAGTTTCTAAAGGTGAAAGCCATAAATGTCACTTTCTGACTATAATTCAGTTAAACTAGAAATTAATAACTTTAAAACCTTGAACATTAAAAAATTCTCCTCTAGATAACACTCAAGTTAAAAATAAAGTACAAATTAAATTATAGAACATTTAGAAGCTGAAAAAATCAAAGTGCAACAAATCAAAGTTGTTGGGTTACGGCCAAAATAGTATTTTAATAGAGGAAAATTTCTTTCCTTAAGTACATTTTTTAGAAAACAGAGAAGACTAAAATTAAATGACTAAGCATTTAACTC
The DNA here is from genome assembly GCF_000951035.1 of Colobus angolensis palliatus. Taxonomy (NCBI): domain Eukaryota; kingdom Metazoa; phylum Chordata; class Mammalia; order Primates; family Cercopithecidae; genus Colobus; species Colobus angolensis. The sequence goes on along the minus strand of NW_012122376.1, from coordinate 3,275,818 downwards.
TAGAAGTTAGAAAAAGAAAGAACAATAAATCAAACAGAAGGTTAATTCATTTATATTTCATCTCAAGAATAAAATTAGAAATTACTGACATAGAAAGCAAAAAGGTAGACTCGATAGATAAAATCAATAGTTAGTTTTTCAAAATAGCTGATAAAATAGACCCAATCTCTTGGCAGTTCTAACCAAGGAGAAAATGGAGAAAACGCACTTAATAGAAAATAAATGTAAAATATAGGTAAAGTCATTAAAAAACCATACAAGGAGAATAATTATACACTTTCTTCTAAGCAGATGTTTTAAGTCTTATAAATTTTATAATATTTTTAGTAAATCTTGTAAATTTTGTTAAAAGAAATTTAACACACTATAAGAGGACTATATCGTGGCAGTGGTCGTTGCCTGCACATGAGTGAGCTTGAGTTTGCTTAGAAGTTCTCTTCATTTCACTGTCACCTCAACAAAGATTTTTACACTGGTAGCAAGACAAGCAGTTGAAATTTTTACTTAAATTTAGACCCGCTGCGCTCACATAAAATATCTTCAAAATTGAGTGTAATATCAGGAAGCACTGAAGGGAGTGGTGCTGTGAGTTCAGGGCTAGCTCAGAAGCCCAAGAAGCTGAGGTCCTCTGCCTCACTACAGAGACTGGAAGAGACCTCGGGGTGGGAGAAAGGAACCCATCTTTGGTTATTTCCTAGAAGAGTTCACTGAATTGCTGGAAAATTTTAGCTATGAAAATAACACAGTTGACAAAGCCAAGGGCGGTACATTGTTTTGAAAGAGAACTGGAAAAGAATACCCCAGCAGCAAATGCACCAAGCACCCAGAGCTTGTTTGCTAATCTCATCCTCCGGTGAAAGGAACCAAGTCTTCTTGGAGAAACGACGGATTCTAGGACTGGGGCAAGAAACACACAAACTGAGCCTGGAGCTTCTTTTAGGGACAGAAAGTAAACAAGTGCTCAAAACAAACAAACACACAGAAACTCCCCGCAATGATGGGGGCTGTCAGAGTGTCCCAGGAACCAACCGAAAGAGCTTCCAAGGGTGGAAAATGTGGAGCTCTATAAGCAATAAAATAAAGTAGTATTGGAAATATAAAATAAATATCTATGAGCCCATGTTGATAATGAATAGATTAGAGTAGATTAATAAATGGAGGAGTATAGACAGATCTCCTTGCAGAAGATTTCCAAATAATTTATGTGGATACTCTGGTCTCAAACAGGAGACGCGTAACTCCCCATTCCTTAGGTGTTGGCTAAAAATAGTGACTTCCTTCCAAAGTCTGGAGTATGGAAAAGGGGAAAAGAGTAGCTTTACAGCAGGGAAACCTCACAAGCACTATCCCAGCCAGGTCAACAGGGCCAACATGCACGACCATAAATCCTGTTCACAGTACACACTCTCAAGATGATGCGATGACACTGGCCCTCTACCTCTGTGGTCTCCCTCCCAAGAACTCATAACCCCAGTCTTATGAAAAAAAACTAAAGATGAATTTTGATAGAGCAGCGTCCTGCAAAATGCATGACCTCAAAACTGTCAAGGTCATTCAACAAAAACAAGACAATCTGAGAAACTGCCACAGCCAAGAGGGGCCTAAGGACACATGAAGACTAAATGTAATGTGCGATCTTGGATGGGATCCTGAAGCAGAAAAAGGACATTAAGTGAAAACTGAAAGAATCTGGCTGGGTGCAGTGGCTCACGCCTGTAATCTCAGGACTTTGGGAGGCAGAGGCAGGCGGATCACGAGGTCAGGAGTTCGAGACCAGCCTGACCAAGATGGTGAAACCCCCGTCTCTACTGAAAACATAAAAATTAGCCAAGCGTCGTGGTATGTGCCTGTAATCACAGCTACTCAGGATGCTGAGGCAGGAGAATTGCTTGAACCTGGGAGGTGGAGGTTGCAGTGAGCTGGGATCACACCACTGCACTCCCACCTGAGCAACAGAGAGAGACTGTCTCAAAAAAAAAAAAAAAGAATCTAAATAAACTGCTGCTCTGGTTTGAATGTGTTCTCCAAAGTTCGTGTGATGGAAACAATCCTCGAGGCAACAGTGTTGAGAGGTGGGACTTTTAAGAGTTGATTAAGTCTATAGCAAGAATGGAAAACCAAACACCGCATGTTCTCACTCATAGGTGGGAATTGAACAATGAGATCACTTGGACACAGCAAGGGGAACATCACACACCAGGGCCTGTTGCAAGGTGGGGGCAGGGGAAGGGATAGCATTAGGAGATATACCTAATGTAAATGACGAGTTAATGGGTGCAGCACACCAACATGGCACATGTATACATACGTAACAAACCTGCACGTTGTGCACACGTACCCTAGAACATAAAGCATAATAAAAAAAAAAGAGGTGATTAAGTCATGAGGGTTCTGCCATCAATGGATGAACATCCTTATCATGGGAGTAGGTTCTTTATCACTCCTGGGCTATCCCTCCCCACTGCCCCCACCCCGCAACAGACCCTGGTATGTGATGTTCCCCTTCCTGTGTCCAAGTGATCTCACTGTTCAGTTCCTACCTATGAGTGAGAACATGCGGTGTTTGGTTTTCTGTTCTTGCTATAGACTTAATCAACTCTTAAAAGTCCCACCTCTCAACACTGTTGCTTTGGGATTGTTTCCATCACACAAACTTTGGAGAACACATTCAAACCAGAGCAACAGTGTTTCAAAAAAAAAAAAAAAAAATCTTAAAAAAATACAGTTAAGTGGTGGTAGTAGGATGTGGACAACGTACCTTGCTTGACTCCTTAGCCTGCACTCTCAACAAGTAAATAATGTTGTAGGAAAATAAACATTGTCACTATTTTCTCAACTAAAGAAATAACCTAAATAGAGCAAGAAGCCTAGATAAATGTAACAGGTAGGTAGAATTGTGTACCCGCATTGCCCTCCCTCCCTGAAAGGTTAACAGTACCAGATGGCTGAATAAACAAGTGTTGCCAAAGGAACCAACAACTGTGACATTTAGGCTTTTCCAGAGAATTTTTTTAAAAAATGAATTTTTCCTAAATCACTCTGTAGAGCTGGTATAATCCTGACATCAAAACACGACACACAAAAAAATAGCACCCACACAAATACAAACCAATGCCATTGGTGAATGTATGTGCAAAATCTGATGTAATAACAAATATTATGCTAGGCAGAAGCTGGGGTAGCTCAGAGTGGGTCAGCAGGGAGGCTTGGGGGCAGCGGCTATTAACCAGCTTGTATGGAACTAATTCAGTATTCTCGGTATATTCTGGCTGTCAGCCCAGCCCTGGGAGAAACCCATTTATGTTGTATATCTGTGCACACTTGTGTTTTTAGTCTGTAAATATATAGGTCAGGGTCTGGAAGGACACGCACCAAGTTGCTAACAGGGCTGAGAGGATTGAGACCAAAACTGTGGTTAGTAGTAAAGGGAACTTTGACTTTTATGGTTCAATTTACAATTTTTCAACTTTAAGATGGTGCAAAAGCTATAAAAATTCAGTAGATAGAAACTGTACTTCAAGTACCCATACAACTATTCTGTTTTTCACTTTCACTGCAGTATTTGATAAATTACATGAGATATTCAACTCCTCATTATAAGATAGGCTTTGTGTGAGATGAGTTTGCCCAACTGTAGGCTAATATAAGTGTTCTGAGCATGTTTAAGCTAGGCTAGGCTAAGCTATGATTTTGTAAGAGTATTCATGTATTTTTAACTTACAATGAGTTTATTGGAACAAAATCCTATTGTAAGTCAAGAAGTGTCTGTATATTCACTGCAATAAAATAAAAATTCCCATGAAAAATTTTTGACTTGCGATATGATATAATAATATGATAAAAATGAGTCAAAAACTCATCTGTGAAAATAAGCATGGGCAAATGGAGAATCAAGAGCTTGGGGAAAAAAACTTGCCCTCACTAATATTAAAATATATTGGAAGTTTCAGCATTTTAAAGAGTGCCGTATTGACTCAGGAATAGGGAGAAATGCCAATAGGTCAGAATACACTGTCCAGAAAAAGACTCAAGTATATATGGAAGTTTAATGTATGATAACAATGGCATTTTAAATCAATGGGTAAAAGATGGATAACTAAGATGGTTAGTCATTGGGAAAACATGAAGTTAGATCTCTATCACACTGTTTACACTGAAATAACGGTAGATTGTAGATGCTTCAAAGATTTAAATGTAACGATCTAAAACTATGAAAGCACTAGAAAAAGACGTGAGTGACTTACGCAATGTTGGCATAGGGAAGGCTTTTCTGATCTAGTGAGAAAGCTAAAAATCACACAAAACTAGATAATGAGGCTCCCTGGAAATTAAAGATGTTTGCACAATAAAAAATATGATAAACAAAGTCACAAGATAAACAATAAGCTGAGGAAAATATTTGTCACACATATAGGATAAACATTCATGTCCTTTGTAAAAACGAAGATGATGTGAAAAATCTCAAGATAAACTTGAATAGGAAGTGACAGAAGGGGCAGTAGGTAAAGTCCTTCTAGATTGCCATTGGGCAATGCTTTTTCACATATCAAATGTGCACACTCCAGCCTAAACAGTCCAGTTCTAGAAACCTATTCTCTAGAAACATTCACAGAAAGTGTAATATTGGTTATAATTTTTAAGATCTGAAAAAATCCAAATGTACATTAATAGGATATTGGTTAACTAAATTGTGGTCTATACATACAATGGAATACTCTGCAACTATTAAAAACAAAAAAAGTAAATCTATGTGTGTGGACATGGAATTGTTTAAGATAATTATTTAAGTGGAAAAACATTGTGAAGCAACACAATTGCATTTTTGTAAAATAATTAGAATATGTATATTTGTAGAAATGCAGAAAAGGACCTTGGAAGAATATATATCAAATATATATCAATCTGTTATACAAAAAACTAGCCAGGCGAGGTGGCGGGCGCCTGTAGTCCCAGCTACTCAGGAGGCTGAGGCAGGAGAATGGCGT
>NW_012122376.1:3262315-3270753 GCF_000951035.1 Colobus angolensis palliatus | reverse complement strand
CTCCAGCCTGGGCGACAGAGCGAGACTCCCTCTCAAAAAAAAAAAAAAAATAAATAAATAAAAGGATGATTTCTGAGAAGTGGAAAAAGAAAGTGGAATTATGAGAGGTATCTCTATTTTATATCTTAGGTTCAGATATAGTTTGAATGTTTTTACAGTTTGCATTACACCATCAAGAAAAATAACAAAGTTCAGAAATAACAATTGTTAAGGTTATTTTCTCACTTCCATATTCATCATTATTAGCAAAATAAAATTTTCCAGAATAAAAAAAGGCAACCAACTTGACTGATGTGCCTGCTGAACGAGTTCAGGGTCATGGGCAATCTCCATTTTCAGTTCAACTGTGAGTTCATTCAGAAAGGACTTCCAAACACGGGGTTTAGAGAAAAGCCCCAGGGAAAACCATTGCAAACTCCCCCACAACTTTCTTCCTAGCCCTTCACTCTTCTAACAGGCTGAGGGTGGCATTAGCCAGAAACAATGAGTGGTGAATAAATGGCTTTGGACAGGAAGTTGCCACTCCAGTAGGAAACTTGGCAGCCAAACTGAAGCAATGGAAGCTTTGTGAAGTGAAGAAAGCCCACCAGCTGTGGAACAATATGGGCCACTGTGGTGTAGTGAAAAAGCACTGGATTTGGGACCATAAAATTGGGGTCAGGGATCCATCCCCCTTGATGATTGAATTTGAGACTCAGATAAGGGCTTTGAGCCTCACTTTCCTCATCTGAAAAGTGGATTCGTGATCTTTGTCTCACAGGGTTGTGGTGAAGATTCAGTGTAAATATGTATATGGAATGCTTTGTGAATAGTAAGACAGCATACACATGCGAGTGGTCCCTCTACCACTTGTGGCATGTGTCAGCTAGCAGAAGCCAGTGGTGGGGCCATCGATTTCAGCTCATGTTGACCACGCACCTCCATAGGGCTAGGGCTGCCAGAGAGAATACAGGATCCCCAGTGAAACTGGAATTTTAAATAAGTAATGATTTTTTTTAGTATGCCCCATGCTAACTGAGCATAGCCAGCATTTAGTTTTAACTATTTCTTATTGTTCTCTCCTCATTTCAAATAAATTAGATGCATCTTCTCAACTATTTTGAAAGCCGCAGGGGAGTACAGATCATAGCATATGTATCTCGGACGCTCTAGATGCCCGAACACAGTCATGCACAGAACAGGTGCTAAATAAACAATAATGAGAGGAATGGGTTCGTCATTAGCACCTCTAATACCTTCAGAGTTTGAGTACACATCCTAGTATTGATGGGGCCCTGTCTCTCATCTGACTGCTACACAACTGTGAATCTGCTGGTGCTCAGGAGTTCAGGTACTGGCCTTAATTGTGGGAGTTAAGGAAAGAAGGTCTCCAAGACCTAGCATGATGCAGATCCTGCTTACTCCTACACCAACACAATAACTCTGGGATGCATCTGATTCTCCCAGAACTTGTCTTAAATCATTAAACTTTGAGTCCTGCTTTATGGTTGTGACTCACTGTGAGATACATAGAAATTTTTAGACTTCATTTATGTCAAAAGAAGAAAGAGAATTTATGCCTTTAAAACACAGAAAGGAACTCAAGTTTGGCTGGGTTTGGGGCTACTGGATTTTGAAAAGAAAGCAGCATTTCCTAAACACTGGTCCCTGTCATTCTTTCTTACTTGGCTCTTTCTTGCTAAACTTTTCAATGAGGACTTGGAGCTGCCGCAAATGTCCCTGGTTTGAAAGAATGTATTAAATCAGTATTTGGTAAGAAGGGAGGCAAAATCCCCAAAATATAGGAGTCACTCTACCCATGGACAAGATGACAATCTAGATGCACTATACACAATCAATGGTGTGTTTTTTGGGGGAAAGATACAAAGCTTTTTCTGGAATTCTTTGATAAAATATACACTTGAACCACAAAAAAGGAAATGTGACAAGGAAATACTTTGCATATTGAGTTGTGGCCATGGTTATGTAGGAGTGTACACCATTTTCAATTAAACAAAGACATAGGCAGCAGAAAACACTTTAAAAAAGAAAACCACGGAGTCTCTTTCAAAGAAGAGTGGAATTTTCACTCTACCTTATTCATTAAAGTTAGAAACTGCCATCCCTTTAATGAGCAGCCTGAGGGTGGAGAAATTGTCTTGAATAGCTATATTCCAGGGAGCACTTGGCATCATCACTGAAACATAGTGTGGGATTGCAATTGTGTGGGGTTTTTTTTCCCAGTGAATAGGAAGCGATCAAAGATAACATTGCCTGAGAAAGAATTAAAATAGTGTAACATTGCATCAAGTTATAGCCAATGCCAATCATTATATGGATGAATGAACAAGATCCTTTAAATAATGGTATAGACGTGCTGTGGCATTCAAAATATAATGACCAACTTTGGTGGGGTTCAAATAAAAACGCAAAAGCATGTGCCCACTCATCTGGCCAGAACAGTGAAGGATAAGCACGTCTCTTTAAATAGATCTGCAAGCCATATCCTTCATTTACATCATCTATAAAACACTGGACTATAGGAAGCAAATTAATTCACAGAGGCTGCCACAGAAATTTTATATTAGCAAGGCGAAATGCTATCTATGAAGAGACTAGGAAAATTAGAGGCAGAATCAGAAAAAATAAAGTAAAAGGGACTTATATAATTACAGTGTGATCACCTTTCCCTATGTGAAAGGACAGGAAAGGAAAGCACAATGCAGGAATTGAATTCATCATTGTGTAGATGAGAGCTCCTGGCATATAATGCGAGACAGAGCTATTTACTGGAAAAAAGTGTTGGTTTATTTACATGCTAAACAGCATCACCTTCTAGCTTCAGAAGACTGACAAATAATAGCATAGCAAGGAAGAGAAAGAAAAGGCAATCTTCCCTACTCCAGAGAGAATTGGAACAGGATGGACACAGATTGTCACCAATCCAAACATCTTGACCCCATCACTAGAAAATGGAATCCCCAGCTTCTCCAAACATCTCCAAAGACATCATCTTTGCTTTTTTGGTAACAGGAATGATAACAAGGAAACTCGACTCTGCATCCAATAGGAGGGATGAGAGCAGGGAAAAGAAAATCAGCACATTGCTTAGTCTAGGAAATCTCCATAGAACAACTCTTTCAAAAGATGGAAAAAGTAAAATTTAATCTGTGGCAGAGAATGCAGAAATGAGTCCAAATGCACCTCCTTGTGCACTTAACCAAAATAATAATAATAATTTGATCTAATGAACAAAGAAAGACTGGCTGATGAATGAAGTGAATTGTTTTAATACTGTAAACAGGAGGTCTGAATAAAGAGATCAAAGGAGGCCAGAGTGCAATGCACCCACAATTGCAATTGCTCCCCAGGCAGTGACGAGAATAAAATTGGAAGATTTTGCTCCAAGAGATACAGCCACTGGTTCTAATCTAGTTGTCTACGCTAATCAAGGCACAGCCTTTGAGCTTCCTCCAAAAAGTTTTCACTTTTTGATTTAGAAAATAATGCTTGAATTCGCAGTTGGTATTTATAAATTCTGACAGACACCAGGAAGGGACATGAAAGCACTGTGTGGGAAAACAAATAAAACACCCAGGATATCGTTCTAGCCTTTCCCATTCTTAGTTATGAAAGCTTTGGCAAATAATTTTATCTCTGGGCAACCACTTCTAAATTTTATGCATTTACCTTGTCTTAAATATTTGTATTTAACAATAATTATAACACCAACAAATATTTTTTCTTAAACACAAAGAAAAAAACTAGACAGAAGATTTACATAACAACCTGTATTGACAGACTATCCACAGTTTTCATTTCTCATTAGATATTTAGTTTATCAAGTGAGATGAAGTCTTTAAGATGATCTGGGTAACATTTACTTATATTACTTAAAATTTGTTAATGAGACTATAAATAGTTGCTTGGATAGAAATGAAAAATACATGTTTGCATGATTCAGTCTGAATTTTGGTTGAGGGACAGGGATGGTGAAAAGCTCACAGGGAAGCACTGGAAAAGGTGGTGATGCGAATGCCAGGTAAGGACAGAGGGAGGTGGTCCACTGCCTAGAATCGGCCATGTTTCCTTTGCAGATCACGGTATATCGAGGGCTCAGTCAGCAGCTCTGCAGAGGTGGACTTTCACCGAGAATGTGCCCCTGGAGGAAATAAGACCTACCCATCCCACCTGGCAGCTGACCCAGGCTGCATGTAGGCCAGGGAGCAGAGCCATTACCCAGCAGCCATTACGCAATTATCCGGCTGCCATTGCCTCGTAGTAATTACCCAGCAGCCGTTGCCCTGCAACCATTACCCAGCAATCATTGCCCTGCAGCCATTGCCCTGCAGCTATTACCCAGCAGCTATTACTCAACTGCCATCCCCTGGCACCATTACCTGCTGTCATTATCCATCAGCCATTTTGTGTGGGTCTCCAGAGATCCAATGTGGAGCTGCTGCCACCAGTGCCCAAGTTGCACTGCTGCAGGAGAAGCTGGCTGCAGTTTCCCTTCCTGACCCAGAAATCCTTTATAGCCGTAAGGCCCAGCATAGGGGCCTGGGGCGTGCTCCTGGAGGGAGCTGGGTCGTTTGCAGGAGGGATCCTTGACTTGGGGGATGACAGGAGACCAACAGGAAGTGTCCTTTCATGGTAGGTGAAGGATGAGGCTGATAAAAGCCTGACCACCTGAGCAGTTCTCCAAGGCCCAGTCTGGAAGAAGCCCAAGGGAATTCTGGAATCCCTCTGGAGTTCTAAAGGGATTCAGAGACTGTTTTATTTACCACAATACATCTCACCTCTGGGGCTGTATGACTACTTTGCGACACTGACTTTGGTGAGACAAACTGCCTAAGAGGATGGGTTAACTATAAGATTCTGCTTTGCCCAAATAGGTGTGCCTTGGGCTTTCCAACCCCATCTCTTGCTGGCCCACCTCTGCTCTTCCTCCCTGCTCAAACATCATCTCTCACTCCCCGCCACCATCCCACCCCACCCCACAGTGCTGTCTTACCCATAATGCAAGCCAAAACCTTTATGAGATTGTGATCTGTGGTGGAGGAAGAGGACTTGGAGGAGTGTGTCACTCAGTTGTACCCCAGCCCAGAGCTCCATGACTCTCATGTGGATAGGACCAGGACCAGAGTTTGGTCACCTTGGTATCAAAGGTGTCCACCTCTGAGGCTTGGAGTGAAGCAGGAGCACAGCAGCAGGAGACCTCAGTCACACAACAGCTGGAAAGGAAGGGGAGGGACATGGCACATATCACAGGGTTTTTCTGACTCCACGGGGGGTAGAATGAGAGGAATCTGCTTTGTGACTGTCATTGTGGCTATTTTCTGCCCAGGCTGTGTGGCCTGGGAAACGTGAATAATTGAAGCTGCCCTGGCACCGCAGAGCTTGGACGTTTGACAGACAACCACTGGCAAAGAGACCGTGGGCTTTGGGAGCACATTTTGTAAACAGACCCCTGTTTGTGAAAGTGTTTGTGGAAGGTCTTATGTTCGGCTTCCTGCGTACAATGAGTGACTTAGGTTTCAGATCCCTGGACCAAGCCAAGGCACCATACATTTCCCAAAGGCTCAGTAGGTCTCTCCTTTTCACTGGATTCATCAGTGGCTTGTTGAGTTTTGTTCTGGCTAAAGTGTTCATATAAATGAGGTCACCAGGCATGTTCTGAAGTGGTGGAAAGATTCCTGTGAAGAAATCAACAGAAACTGTATTTGTTCCTGTTAATGAAATTTCAAAATCCATGCCAGATCTACGTACAAATTATGGACTTGAACTATGTTCTAGAAAAGCATCAGAAAAGGAAAGGTTTTTAGAAATATGGCACTTCTGTCCTGGATATAGAATTTCGTCTTGGAAGCCTTGAAGTTAAAAGCTTATCACAGTATTTTCAGTATTGACTGATTATGCAAATACAATGGTGAATTTATTGTTTCGTTTCTGAAAGAAACTATTTTACATCATTTATACACCTTAGGTAAGGTGAATTTTGTGTGTGTGTCTTATGTCTCTGGGAGAAAGCATTTCTAATGAAAATGAAATTCACAAGAAGTCTGTAAGCCCAGGTTCCAAGAAGCCCAGCCCATGGGCTACAGTTTTAAAATAGCATTCCTGACAGTGTTTTTCAGATTTGATTACGTCCTGTGGTCTGCATTGTTGATCTTCAAACAGACAGAAAAAGTGGAAAGGCATGTTGGAATTTCAGCATAAACTCCATAGTGTAGTGAAGAAAGGCTATTAATATACAGACTTATTATTTTCATAATGCAAATTATAGAAGTTAAAGTTTGAGAAAATCCTTTTGGCTAGTGGGGATATTTGCAAAGGTTAGAGATGAGCAGTAGGAGCTAATTAAAAGGAAAAAAAAGGTTGAGAAGCTCTCTAAATATTAGATATTTTATCTTCTAAAAAAGGAACTTAGGTAAAGAAAATAATCATATAAAAGAATAAAATATGATACAAATTGATGGAAACTTAACTCACATCTGATATAAAAGCCTCTCACCAACACTGTGTTAGAAAACTTCTGATAGACTGTGGTACCCAAGATTTCCAAAATTAAGGAACTAAGATAATGAAATTCACCTTTTCATCCCTATTTTTAGACCAAAATAAACTTAAATTTAAATTTGAAAGCAGACAGGTATTCAGAACCTTAAGACTGTGATTTTATTCTGAATAATTGCCTTTTATTTTCAACACCTATTGTGTCTTTACTGCACCTCATGTCACAATTTAATCTCTCTTTAAACTTAATTTAATGCCCAATTTAATCTCAATATGACAGCTAATAATTAAGAGACCTCATGTGGTGCAGCTTAATGTTTGGTTGTGTTGGTCATGTATATGTGTCATGTGCGATGTTGTTTCATACCATCCAATTTAATGAACAGCATCACTTGATATGTTTATTTCTGAAGAACAGAAAACCAAGCCACCATCTTTTGAGAGTCAAAACATAGGTTTTCATGGTAATGTTATGAACAACAAGATTTTATATGTAACAGAGGTCTACTTTTAGTATTTGTACAATACACGTACAACTGTCCAAATCTCTAGATTATGTGTACCTTACATGTACAAATCTGAATATTATATGTGTGAATCCAAAATGGTCATTTTGTAAATCCAAGTTATTTACTTGGGTTAATAATTTTTGTCAGTAGTTTTCCACCCTCTTCCCCTTTTTATTGTCGGCTAAATCTTTCCGAGTAATTCTTCCTTGGGAGCCCTATTTGCAAAGCAGATCAGGATGGCTCTGCTATGAGCCAAGTGTTTGTGGGGCCAGAGATGGGGGTGCAGGGGCTGCAGGCGGCCTTCTAGGTTCACTCTCAATGGCCTATTAGCCCTTTCATGCAGCCCCTAGTATTTCTGGAGCACAGTGTGGAAACCGTTGGCCAGTATAATGTCCTACATGTGTAGAGGGCTTCCATATGTATTACAGCATTTCGTTCTCGCAGCATTGTCCTGTGTCATTCCATTTTACAGATGAGAAAACAGGGACTCAGGTGCATTTTTCCGCAGCCATGTAACCACTGAGTGATTAGATGTAGGACTTGAACCCAGGCCCTCTGGTGACTGTTTTTCCCTTTATTTCATAGTCTGTGACAATAGAAAATATGCTCAGAAAGTCTCCTAAGGAGCTTGAGTAAAGAGATGGGATTTTGGTAAAGCATGAGTGTTCCTTAATGTCCTACTTTAGCAGACATGACTGACGGTATCACATCATGTGGGTCACGTTCCTGTGCTTTGCCCAGATTACCAACTGCAGAGTGCTGTGAGATGTGTGTAAGCCCTGGCCTGCCAGCTGTAAGCCTAACCCTTTCTCTCCCACTCGAGAAAGCGTATTGCAGTATGGGGTATGAAGGTGGTGGTATTATCTTAATCTATTTTTATTTATGAACAGTTTACCAATTTCAGGACTTTAATTATTAGTGGAAACGATTGCTTTTTATCATCCTAGTTGAGAGACTTGCTGCATAAAGAAGTAGAATTGGTGATCAATACCTTGTGAAATAATATTAGAATCAAAAATTAGCTTGGCAGGAGAAGAGAAGACCCAACAGGAGCCAATATAAAAAGGGAAGTTAAGAAAGAAAAACAGGCCAGGCATGGTGGCTCATGCCTGTAATCCCGGCACTTTGGGAGCCCGAGGCGGGTGGATCACTTGAGCTCAGGAGTTTCAGACCAGCCTGAACATCATGGCAAAACTCTGTCTCTACTAAAAATGCCAAAAATTAGCCAGGTATGGTGGTGCATACCTGTAATCCAGCTACTTGGGAGGCTGAGGCGTGAGAATTGCTTGAACCTGGGAGGCGGAGGTTGCAGTAAGCTGAGATCTTGCCACTGGGCAACAGAGTGAGGCCTTATCTCAAAAAAAGGAAGGAAGGGAGGAAGAAAGGAAGGGAGGAAGGCAGGGAGGGAGGGAAGAAAGGAAGGGAGGTAGGGTG
>NW_012122376.1:3130620-3261927 GCF_000951035.1 Colobus angolensis palliatus | reverse complement strand
AGGGAGGGAGGGAGGGAGGGAAGAGAGAAAGAAGGAAAGAAGCAAGCAAGCAAGCAAGCAAGACTGCCTGGATATAAGATAAGTATTTGAAAGAAAGAGAAGAAGAAAGACTGCCTGGATATAGGATGAGAAGTGTTTGACATAACTGGAATTAACACAGCAACCAGAATCATAGCGTTTAACACTGGTCAGTGATTTAGCACTTAATTTTGAATGTGGCAAATACATTCAATTGAGCATTCATTCAATGTCCACCAAATGAGTTTTCCCAGTTCTACCCTCCTTTTCTTCTGAGTATTTAGAAGGATCCTGGAGTGGAGGAAGAAGGAGCCACAACTTAAGACCTTTGAGAAGAAAGTAGAAAGGGAATGTTATGAGTCTGTGGAAAAGAAAACGGAGGTTTCAGTTGTACCATTTTGAGGAGAAAAATGACTAATGACTGGTTTGAAATCATCCTTTCTCGGTCTTTTAAAGGGTAAGACAAGGCATTTACATGAGATGCACAAGAGAATTTTCTGATGTTGAGAGTGGCAAACAAGCTAAGACAAGAGAGCAAGTGAAGCTAAGAAGAGAAAATTTTCACGTGTCTAAACAATTGAGATGTGTTCTTGAACGTAAGGGTATGGATCAATAATCCCCATTGGAACTCACAGAAGGTTTTGACTCCTGTGACCATCACAATACAAGATAATTCTTTTCCTTTTCCTTTTATTCCAACTTTTATTTTAGGTTCAGGGCATACCTGTACAGGTTTGTTACATGGGTAAGCTGCATGTTGCAGGGGTTTGGTGTATAGCTTATTTCGTCACCCAGGGAATCAGCATACTACCTGAGAGGTAGTTTTTCCTTCTTCACCCTCCTCCCACCCTCCACCCTCAAGTAGGCCCTGGTGTCTCTTGTTCCCTCTTTGTGTCCACGTGTTTAGCTCCCACTTGTAAGTGAGAACATGTGGTACTTGATTTTCTGTTCCTGTGCTAATTCACTTAGGATAATGGCCGCCAGCTCCGTCCGTGTTGCTGCAAAGGACATGATCTAAAACATGATCTCAAATACAAACGTTCTTTTTTTATGTTTGCATGGTAGAATACAAGATAATATTTAGCAGAGGAATTGCAGACATGCAGCAGTAATAATGCCCCATGAAATGTTAATAAACATTGTGGGAAACTCAAATGTGTGTTCAAATTATTTGGGGGAAGTAGTAGGTTCACGAAAGGTATACAGATGTCTTCAGGCAGGACTTCTCAGAGCCCTGCATATTCTAATGTACCATATAAATCTCCCAGCACAAAGAACCAGAAGCATTTTACAAACCTAGTTAAATAAAGAACTTTCCCCACCTCTTCATACCTCACAGAACACTAGAGCTCTGGGGAACACATTTTGGAAAACGCTGATATTTAGTACCGTTCTTAAGCAGGGATGCTTTGCAAGAAAGTTGGCAAATTCTTCCTAATTAACAAGAAAATGTAGTACGCCTGGAGCCAATCTGAGTAATTTCACTGTAGTCCTTCCCTCCCGACCCCCAAATCACACAGAACAAGAGTTCTATGGTACACACTCAGTCCCACTGTTTTTGTTCACCCAGTGCCACCTATGAATTCCCACCTCACTCCATCTGTTTGACTTCCTCACTTAGAATGTCCTTTGCCAAGCCCCCTTTGGACACAGTCAGAGCACAGAGCTGCAGGCAGGGAAGGAAGAAACTGAAGGATCTTATATTAGTTGGTTTTCACGCTGCTGATAAAGACATATCCGAGACTGGTCAATTTACAAAAGAAAGAGGCTTATTGGACTCACAGTTCCACATGGCTTGATAGGCTTCACAATCAGGGTGGAAGGCAAAGAGAAGCAAGTCACATCTTATGTGGATGGCAGCAGGCAGAGAGCTCGTGCAGTTAAACTCCCCTTTTTAAAACCATAGGATCTCGTGAGACTTATTCACTATCACGAGAACAGTATGGGAAAGACCTACCCTCATGATTCGATTACCTCCTACCGGGTCCCTCCCACAACACATGGGAATTCAGGATGATATTTGGGTGGGGACACAGCCAAATCATATCGGATCCCATGTTCAAGAAGTTCCGCATGCAGCCTTGACCTGGAGCCTTCTCAATGTTTCCCTGCACAGACTCTTCTGACCCTGTGTATACTATGTCTACATCCCTCATAACTCAGTATTCTGTTTTTGTTCAATAGTTATTTTATTCATTTATTTGAGACACAGTCTCTCTCTGTGGCCCAGGCTGGAGTGCAGTAGCACGATCTGGGCTCACTGCAACATCCCCCTCCCGGGTTGAAGCGATTCTCCAGCCTCAGCCTGCAGAGTGAGTCGCTGGGTCTACTGGCACTCGCCACCACACCTGGCTGATGTTTGTATTTTCAGTGGAGACAGGGTTTCGCTATGTTGCCCAGGCTGGTCTCGAACTCCTGGTTTCAAGTGATCCACCAGCATCGGCCTCCCAAAGTACTGGGATTACAGGCATGAGCCACCACACGTGGCCTCAATGGTTACTGTTAAATTGACGTTTACTGAATGTGTACTCCATGCCAGGCACTGTGCTGACTGATACAGGGGCAAGGAAAGGAGTCTTGCCTTCAGAGCAGTTAGTATTGAGGGTAAAAAGTGATACATCACAAAGGTATTGTTGACTGTTAGCACAAGTCTGAAGTTCCTCTGATTTAGGAGGAAATGTAAAGGTTTCCCGCTCATGTACAGACACCCCTCAGCACCCCCCCCGCCCAGTGCTGTGGAGGCTCCCTTTCTCTTGCCTCTCTGGCCTCCATTCCGGCACAGGAAATGAAAGGTTCTTTCCTGATTAAGCTTCAAATTCATATTCTTTTGTACATAGAAATGGGACCATGCCTGAGGTACCCTGAACCTATTTTTAAATTAAGTGATTTGGAGAGGTAGGAAATTTAATAATAATAATGTCCAATATTACATTTTGTTATGGTCTTTTGGGCTTACCCTTTATTTCTTAATTGTTTTTCTTCTTCCATATTTATTTTTTCCATTTAAAGCCAAATAACACAAAATGAAATGAAAGTGGAAATATTTGAAAGAAAACAATTATTCAGTATTACCCCTTGGAATTTTGCTTTATGAAAATATTTTTAAAGCTATTACTCATGTTGAAGATTTAGCATTCATTAATATATGTATTTTGTGCAAAATCAGCAAACTCCACATTTGCAGTTTGGCTGTTATACACACAAATTAATGAATGCACTTAAATGAATTTGATTAATATGCAGCAGTTTAAGATCCACTTTGTATTATTAGCACAGAAATTTTCCTCATTGAATGCTGCTGAATCACAATACTGTGTTTGCTTGGGAAGGCTGTCACACACACACGCACACACCACAAATAATGTAAAGCTAAGATTTTCATAATTATCATAATTGCCTTATTAAGATATTAGCAAACTGCCCCAACCACGAGAGATTCTCCATGCATGGAATTTTCCATCTTTTGCCTGCATCCAAGTTATACACGCAGTGCCAGTTCCATAGAGTGTTAAATGGAAACCCCACTTCTGCATTTTATTATCAAATTCTGCAAACTACAAACAGCTTGAGTGTTGTATAAATTTATAGTTGTACTTGCATATTTGTGACCGTGGTTTTCAGCATGCAACTTTTATCTAAGAGCTTTTACTTGGAACTGCACAGAGCAATTCCAAAACCTCAAAACTAAAGGAAAATAAAATTGAAGTGCCTTTACAATTGAGTGATTTATACATTAAAGTATTTATTTTAAAACAAGATTAAAAATACTGCACTCCTAGAAACATTCTCTCCCGGTAGAAGCACTCAGATGGAAAATTTCATCTATTTCAAGCTGATTTTGTGCCTGAATGACTCCTAAAACCCAGTCATGTCAAATGATTTATTCTACTTTAACAATTCTGTGCAAGTAGCCAGGAAGATTCAAGTGTTGAAGTGTTAGAAGGTAGTTGGCCAATTAGATGCTTGACTATGTTTTGATTTTTTATGCTTACACATACTCACTCTTTTCTTACCTTCCCATCTCCAACTCAGGAGTACCTTGTTCTAGATGAGGATGTTTGCATATTTCTGTCCTAGAAGTATTTAGTCAAATTTGAGCAACAGAATGTATTTTAGATCAAAATCCCAATAAAGGTAAAGTGAAAAAATTCATTTCTTATAGTTTAAGAGGTAATAGAAGGAGCCCAGGTATGGCATATACAGAATGCACACATGTATTTTTTTATTTTTATTATTTGTTTTTTTTTCTGAGATGGAGTCTCCCTGTGTCACCCTGGTTAGAATGCACTGGTGCAATCTCAGCTCACTGCAACCGCCACCTCCAGCGTTCAGGCGATTCTCCTGCCTCAGCCTCCCAGGTGGCTGGGATTACAGGCACGCACCACCACGCCCAGCTAATTTTTTGTATTTTTAGTAGAGACGGGGTTTCATCATGTTGGCCAGGCTGGTCTTGAACTCCTGACCTCAAGCGATTCGCCCACTTTGGCCTTCCAAAGTGTTGGGATTACAGGCATGAGTCACCATGCCAGGTCTGCACACATGTTTTTTTGTTTGTTTGTTTTGTTTTGTTTTGTTTTTTGAGACAGAGTCTACCTCTGTCACCCAGGCGGGAGTGCAGAGGCACGAGCACACATGTTTTTAATGTCCCTTCCTGATATCATTACTTACCACCCCCACACCCTTGCCATGGTCCAATGCCATCTGTGCCCTGCCATGCTGCCTAGTAATGGGGATGCCCTGCATCTTATTAAAGGTGACTGACCCACCACTGAGCTATGGGCTTGCAACACAGAAATTCATTTTCTAATTAGATAATTGTTGTTCTTCAGATTCTTCTCTTTCTTGACATACAGTTTTTTTAACTTCAACTATTTTTGTCATTTACTCACCATCTTCTCTTCTGTGGCAAATATATTCTTTTCTAAAAACTAATTTATTTAATTAATTAATTTGTTTGTTTTTGGGACGGAGTCTCACTCTGTCACCCAGCCTGGAGTGCAGTGGTGCGATCTCAGCTCACTGCAACCTCCACCTCCTGGGTTCAAGTGATTCTCCTGCCTCAGCCTCACGAGTAGCTGGAATTACAAGCATGCACCACCACACCTGGCTAATTTTTGTATTTTTATTAGAGACGGGGTTTCGCCATGTTGGTCAGGCTGGTCTTGAACTCTTGACCTCAGGTGATCCACCTGCCTCGGCTTCTTAAAAGTGCTGGGATTGCAGGCATGAGCCACCATACCTGGCCTGAAAAACTAAGTTTAAAGAAAACAAGCAGCATTAACATGCTAGAGAAACAATTACAAGGCAGAAAAGTTAGTGGAAGTCTATTCCTTGGATGGGTTTATGTCATGATCAAGAAAAAAAGGATGAAGACTATGGTAAGGATCTCAAGTAGTATGTGAGAAACATAAAAAGTAAATTCAAACTTTGAAATTTGGAATTTTCTTTGCTATAGGAAAAAGACTTTACTATAGGTAACAACAGTAATGGCTGGTGAATTTTTTCTAGGGAAAGACTCTCAACAATGTTGATACCACTCAGCAATCCAAAGAACCATCATTATTTTTCTCTAAATAGCAGGACCAAAACCAGACAAACATTCTAGACTAGGTACTTACCTTGAGCCATCCACACTGTGGAAAAATTCCTTAAGTGGAGGAGTGTGAAGCTTCCTGTGGCAGCAGCAGACAATCCACAGAGAAAGAGAGTGACGGCCAGTTGAGCTCTGTCCGAAGGATCATGTAGCTCTGTGATGACAGAAAATTGACTAAGCACAAGTTTCAAGCTTATTCCCTTAGAATCCTCCATCTGGAATATAGGGGTCTTCAAGAAAACATTCTTTCTTGGTATCCTGAAGCATGACATCCAGGGGGTGGAAAGAAATAATTTGTTAATACTATTCGTCAAATGCAGTTGTGGCCCCTACGTCTTACCTAAAAACTATTTTTATTTTTCACAGTTTTAAGATAGAGGCATAGCTTGTCTTATTGTGCATTGCTTGATTGTTCTTTGCAGGCACTGCATTCTCTCCAGAATGAAGGTCTGTGGCAATGTTGTATCAAGCAAGTCCATTTTTCCAACAACATGTGCTCACTTTGTGTCTCTGTGTCACGTTTTGATCATTCTCACACTATTTCAGATTTTTTCATTATCATTATATCCGTTACTGTGATCTGGGATGAGTGATCTTTGATGTTGCAATTGTCATTGTATTGTTTTGGGGTGCCACAAATCGCAGCTATACAAGATGGGAAACTTAATGGATAAATATTGTGTGTGTTCTGACTGCTCCACTCACTGGCCATTCCCCTGTATCTCTCCTTCTCCTTGGACCTTCCTATTCCCTGGGACACAGCAATATTGAAATTAGGCCAATTAATTACCATAGAGTGGCCTCTACGTATTCAAGGGAAAGGAAGAGTCACACATCTCTCATTTTAAATCGAAAGCTAGAAATGATTAAGCTTAGTCAGGAAATGCATGTCAAAAGCCAAGATAGGCTGAACGCTGGGCCTCTTGTGCCAAACAGGTAGCCAAGTTGTGAACGCAAAGAAAAACGTCTTAAAGGAATTTGAAAGTGCTACTCCACTGAACATATAAGAAAGCGAAACAGCCTTATTGCTGATATGGAGAAGGTGTTAGTGGTCTGGGTAGAAGGTCAAACCAGCTACAGCATTCCCTCAAGCCAAAGCCTAATCCATAGCAAGACCCTAACTCTCTTCCATTCTGTGAAGGATGAGAGGGGTGAGGAGGCTGCAGAAGAAAAGTTTCAACCTAACAGAGGTTGGCTCATGAGGTTTGAGAAAAGAAGCCATCTCCATAACATAAAAGTGCAAGGTGAAGCAGCAAGTGCTGATGGAGAGGCTACAGCAAGTTATCCAGAAGATCCAGCTAAGACCATTGATGAAGGTGGCTGTGCTAAACAATAGATTTTCAATGTAGATGAAACAGCCTTCTATTGGAAGAAGATGCCATCTAGGAATTTCACAGCCAGATAAGTCAATGCCTGACTTCAAAGCTTCCAAGGACAGGCTGATTCTCTTGCTGGAGGTGAATGTTGTCAACTTTAAGTTGAGGTCAATGTTCACTCACCATGCTGAAAATCCTAAGGCTCATAAGAATTATGCTAAACTAACTCTGCCTGTGCTCTGTACATGGAACAACAAAGCCTGGATGACAGCACCTATTTACAGCATGGTTTACTGAATATTTTAAGCCCACTGTTGAGACCTATTTCTCAGAAAAAAGAGATTTCCTTCAAAATATTATCACTCATTTACAATGCATCTGCTCACTCAGCAGCCCTGAAGGAGATGTACAAGGAGATGAATGTTGTTTTCAAGCCTGCTAACACAATATTCATTCTGCAGCCCATGGATCAAAAAGTAATTTTGACTTTCAACTCTTATTATTTAAAAAATATATTTTGTAAGGCTATAGCTTCCATAGATAATGATTCCTCTGATGGACCTGGGCAAAGTAAATGGAAAGCCTTCGGGACAAAACTCACCATTCTAGATGCCATGAAGAAAATTCATGATTCATGGGAGGTCAGAATGTCAACATTAACAGGAGTTTGGAAGAAGTGGATTCCAATCCTCATGGTTGACTTTGAGGGGTTTAAGACTTCAGTGGAGGAAGTAACTGCAAATGTGCTGGAAACAGCAGGAGAACTAGAATTAGAAGCGGAGCCTAAAAGTGTGACTGAATTTCTGCAATCTCATGATACAACTTGAATAGATGAGGAGTTGCTTCTTATGGATGAGCAAAGAAGGTGGTTTTTGAAAAGGAATCTATTCCTGGTGAAGATACTGTGAACATTCTTGAAATGACGACAAAGGATTTAGAATAAACATAGTTGATAAGGCAGTGGCAGGGTTTGAGAGGATTCACTCCACTTTTGAAAGGAGTTCCACTGTAGGATCCAGGACTCAGCCTGGTAGTTCAGTGTGTAGTTCCATGGTGCCGTTGGTGCCATCCCAGGGCCAGCCACTGGGCTAGTGGGCAGCTTGGCCCAAGTGCTGCCACTGCTGTTCCCTCCGCTTCCTTCCACCACCATCACATTCAGGTAACACCAATTAGGGCTTTCCTGTCTCCTTTCATATATTAGAAAGCTTGATCCAGCCCTCAGTTATATGAAGAAGGGCAAACTCTAGTCTCCAGCTGCACATAGGATGCTCCTGTCTAGGTCATTCTACAGGAATAAAATCTTCACCACCCCTGCCTGTGCAGTGCCCCAGTCTTTCTGCTTTGTAGCTCTTTTTCTGATCCCTAGGGATGTTTAGCTCATTTTTTAGCACAGCCATCCTTTTAAATTTATATATTTCACGTATAATTTAATTTGTAAAATACATATGAAATATTTGTTGACTGCTTTAGCCATAAAAAGGAATGAGATCATGTCCTTTGCAGGGACATGGATGAAACTGGAAGCCATCATCCTCAGCAAACTGACACAGGAACAGAAAACCAAACACCGCATGTTCTCACTCATAAGAGGGAGTTGAACAATGAGAACACATGGACACAGGGAGGGAAACATCACACACCAGGGCCTGTTGGCGGTTGGGGGGCGAGGGGAGGGAACTTAGAGGGTCAACAGGTGCAGCAAACCACCATGGCACACGTATACCTATGTAACAAACCTTCACGTTCTGCACATGTATCCTGGAATTTGAATTACAATGAAAATACTTAAATAAATGAAAGAAAAAAAAAAGAAACACTGACTGCATATTTTGTCATTGCTATGTTTGGAGCTGAGGGGAGAAATTCAAGCACCACCTTGACCACAAGACCGCCATATGTAGGATGTATGTTGAACATTTCATATTTCACAGAACAGTGTGTCCCAGGTTTTCACCATGTTTTTGTTGAAGACATAATGTAGTGAGTGGTTAGATATTTCCATTACTATCAGCGATTTGCTTTCTGCATTCCCAGGGATGTCATTTTCTCCAACAAATAATACCCTTTTGGCAAAGGCTTGGCTGGTTGAAAATTATAAGAGAACATTTCATTGTATTGCACCTTACATGATTGTTCTAGAAATTCATCTCAGAATTTGCTATTTCAGGAAGCTTGCTCAACTCCTCTGTTTTTTTCTGTAGTCCATCAATTCCATAAATTGGATAGGTGTTACTCAAAGATGATTGTTAAGGTCAGGAGCGGGGAGGAACAGAACACCAGGTGTTACATTTAAAAAGGTGGCATAAGCCCCTGGTTTAGTCATGTACTTCAAGAGTGTGGGAAATAGCTGTTCACAGTTAACACCAGAAGTGCTCATTAAACTGATTTTCTGTTGGGAATGATTCCTCCAAAATGTCTCAGGCTATCAAGTAGCTAAAATTCTATCAGGATTATGATACCCACCAAGTTACAACTTATAAGAAATGATACTTGAAATGAAGGCTTTGCAGGCAAATTAAAATAGTAATAATTTCCGTTAATGTAATGATATCTTTTAAAAACTCCCTTAATATCATTCAGCCAAAATTACATATTTGGAAAAAAAATGAGCTACTAAAGAAGATTTCCTAATTGTATGTAATATGCCTGCAGGCACATTGCAGATGCAATTTAGATGCCTGGACACAGAGGAAGAGGGCTCTGATGAGAATATCGTGCGGTAGAACTACATCTTAGTCACAAACAGCCATAATGTACAACTATTTCCCAGAAAAAGGAAGCCAGGACTGTGACAGCTTCCATGGTTAACTCTGGAATCTTGGTTATAGCCTGGAGATCCTATTTCCACATGTGCAAATTTTTCTGTAAGCCCCCAAACCTTTCAGATCAAACTTTGATATGTAATATCTCAGTATTTTGTAAGTGATAGCGCCTGTTTTCTTGAACTTCAGTTGCATCTCGAGCTTTCTTTGTTTAGTTTACACCAATGTGGTCTTTTCTCAACCAGCTCATTTTGGCTCCTGTCTCATCCACAGTCTAACAAAGCCCTACATTAATTTCTTGAGGTAAAAGAATAACTTAGACTAAACATGAATTGTTTTTACTATTTACAAGTACTAATAACTTTTTAAATGTCATTTTTAAAAATTTTACTTTGTTGAGCTACACCTTGTTGTATGTCAGTCTATCCATTAATGCTTTTTACACTGAGCATACTCAAAAACCATAGGATCTTGCATAGAATTTCATAAAATGTGACCTTGGCATATGACTCAAAACAAAAACTTTAAGACACTCTATTCTGAGTTGTGGTCTAACTCAGGTGAGTCCATTTGAAATGGATTTTTTTTGTTTCATGCTCA
Organism: Colobus angolensis palliatus; assembly: GCF_000951035.1. Classification (NCBI taxonomy): domain Eukaryota; kingdom Metazoa; phylum Chordata; class Mammalia; order Primates; family Cercopithecidae; genus Colobus; species Colobus angolensis. The sequence continues at coordinate 3,251,638 of NW_012122376.1, read as the reverse complement.
GGCCAGATTCACAGCCCAGGTTGGTGAAGGCTCCTATAAAAGTAGCCTTCATGGTGGCTCTCACTTCCCTGGGCCATCTCACTTTCCTGGGCCATCTCACTTCCCTGGGTCATCCAACACATCAAACCATCAGCTGCTAACAACCAGTGTTCCCCTCCTTTCCCCAAGTCCTGTGCTTTCTTTTGTTGCCTTTGCTGACTTGGAGGTCAGAGGCCGCCATCTCCAGCATGTTGGTTTTATTTGTTCTGCGAAGAAAAACTCCATCTGGCCACACTGTGGTGACTCCGGCTTTCTCAATTGCCTCTGGCCTCACGATGGTGTCCTTGTCCTTCAACAAGGCTCATTTCCTTTCTGCCTTCCTGTGTTCCCTTTCAATTCAGTCCACTGGGGCGGCAGACAATGGATCCGGTGGCTTCTGGGGTAGTCATGGCTTCCAAATAGGCCTCCTGATGGGTGAGTATGAGCTCACCTTCCAGCCTCTTTACTTGGCCTGCAGTCTATTTACGCATGTCTCCCAAACCCTTGGGGCTGCCCTCATGGACACTTTTCAGTTGCGTCTCTGCCCCACAAAAGCACAGCTGCGGGCATTGGCTATCATTTGGCCAGGGTCAGCACTAGCTTAGACTCAACACATTCAAGCAAGAGCCCAGAGATGAGAGAGCAAAAGGGAATACAACAGCGGCTTCTCTGACCGAGGTCAAAATTCCCTCCAACTGTTTCCAGATACTTGAAAAGAGACTCGAGTGTTCAGGACAAGCTCAAGGCTCACATGTTTCCAGAAGATGAGGAGGAAGACCCATTCCTAACTTCAGGGCAGATGTTGTAAGAAGGTCTCCTGGGCAAGGTGCCTCCAAAACAGAAAAGGCTCTCAGCTGTTGTTTGTTTCCTAGAAGAGTCCACTAACTATGGGACAGTCCCAGCTACTGGGAAGAGATACCCAACTCTTGAAGACTTTGCTAATGCCAGATGAGATCTGAAGATCAAGCTGTGTTTTTTTCAGATGACAATGGAAGACTTAGGCTAAAGAGAAGCATGAGGTGAAGCTGGGAATGGGCACATACTATCTTGTGTGACCTCTTGGCATTTCTTGATACCAGAGATCTATTTTGCTGCCTGCCAAACTGGCATTATTTATGAAAGAGAGAGGCAGGATACAATCTTTTTCCCTTCCCAGGTGAAAGAGTCTACGTAGGTATCTGTTTAATCTGTCTAACTTTTTGTGTGTCAACCTGTGCATGCATCTTTCCATTTGCAATGGTGAAGGGAAAAAAGACATATTTATTTGGTGTCACAGAAAGTCGCTTGGACTAGGCCCCTGAAGTTCTAGGATTTGGGGTTGGCAGTCATGAGACAGTGCTCCTCAGTTCTCAAATGTTTTCCTCCTCAAAAAATTATTTCCTCCCAGCTTTGTGGGGAGGAGAAGATCAGAAAACGGATGTGCGAGTTCTCAGAAAAGAAGTCTACAGGCCGGGCACGGTGGCTCACACCTGTAATCCCAGCACTTTGGGAGGCCGAGGTGGGCAGATCACTTGAGGCGAGGAGTTTGTGATTAGCCTGGCCAACATGGCGAAACCCCTTCTCTACTAAAAATACAAAAATTAGCCAGACATAGTGGCATGCACCTGTAAGCCCAGCTACTTGGGAGGCTGAGGCAGAAGAATCGCTTGAACCTGGGAGGCGGAGGTTGCAGTCAACCGAGATTGTGCCACTGCACTCTAGCCTGGAGGATAGCTTCCACAGAGAAGCACAGCCACCTCCTTGAGCAAAACTCGAAAGAGTTGATTCTCTCCTTTTAGCTGCAATGAGATATTTTCATTCTCTGCCTCTTTCCTCTTCCTCCAAAAACATGATAGATCTCATATCTCAAGTGCTTGCTCAGTTAATGCCTGGCATTCTGGATTCTTCTTTCTTTAATGAAGGGGGGATCTCTGCTCTTATATGTGTATCAGCAGTATATGCAGAGTATATACTCTTAATTGTGGCAAAATGAATTTTTGAAAATTATATTCGAATTCATTACTTTTGCAACAATAATTACCTACTTTACTCTTTTCATTAATTGTAAAATAAATTTTTAGATCATTGTTAATCCAGGCACTTTGGGAGGCTGAGGCGAGTGGATCACAAGGTCAGAAGATCGAGACCATCCTGGCTAACACGGTGAAACCCCGTCTCTACTAAAAATACAAAAAAAATAAAATTAGCCAGGTGCAGGGGCAGGTGCCTGTAGTCCCAGCTACACGGGAGGCTGAGGCAGGAGAATGGCGTGAACCCGGGAGGCGGAGCTTGTGGTGAGCCGAGATCCGGCCACTGCACTCCAGCCTGGGAGACAGAGCGAGACTCCATCTCAAAAAAAGAAAGAAAGAAAGATATGCCAGTCACCTTACATAAAAGAACATTTCTGGCAACTTGAAATGGTAGTTATTTACAATAAATAGATAGTAAAGACTTTATAATAAAGGGCTCTGCAAGCAGCAAAATGTTTCAGCTGGAATAATCATGTCAAGAAGAGGACAAGTGGGCAGGTGATTTTTCTTGAATCGAATTCCATCCACACCAGCCGGGGTCTGAATGCAGGAGTGGCTGAGACTCACGGCCAGGAAGACAGAGTTGTCCAGAGATAGCTGGAGCTGCGGACAACTGAAAACATCTCATTTCCTCTCCGGATGAAAGCGCACAGGGGAGGCATTGATCTTTGCTAGCTGGACCCAAACACATTCCGTAAGAGGAAGATGAATTAAACTCAGCAGAAACTGGTTTGCTCCCACAGCTGCAGAAAGAGCCGGGAGGATTTTGATGTGGGACTGATGGTCCCTGCTATGTGGGCCGGTGGAGATTTGCACCCAGAGGCCATCAGAGGCTGGACTTCAGGCCAGGCCTGAACCCCACCAGCCCAGCAGCCAGTGACACCTTGATGACTCTTGTACCAGGGACTAAGTGGCTGGAGAAGGAGATGTATAAACCAATTCAAGACTCCTTTTTGACAATGACTTTGCTCTTTTTTTTTTTTTTCCCCCAAACAGAGTCTCGCTCTGTTGCCCAGGGTGGAGTGCAGTGGCGCAATCTCTGCTCACTGCAAGCTCGGCCTCCCGGGTTCACGCTATTCTCCTGCCTTGGCCTCCCAAGTAGCTGGGACTACAGGCGCCCGCCACCGTGCCCGGCTCGTTTTTTGTATTTTTAGTAAGAGACGGGGTTTCACCGTGTTATCCAGGATGGTCTCCATCTCCTGACCTTGCGATCCGCCTGCCTCGGCCTCCCGAAGTGCTGGGATTACAGGCGTGAGCCACCGCGCCCGGCTGACTTTGCTCTTTGAGGTATTCATCCGGTCTACGTGATTCTCACTGTCTTTGTACAGCATCAGTGAAGCCAAGCTGTCCAAACCTACATCAGTGTCTTGTCATGCATTGGATTCCTCACAAGTCTGCACAAAATTTGAGATCTGCAGCATGTTCTGCCAATATTTTCTTTCCTTTTTTCCTCCAAAAGCCTTTTTTTCAGGTTGTGTATGTGTATGTTTTAAAGCTAAAAGACATCTGTCAAAAACTGTTTCATTTAAAGTAGTTTTCGTGTTTGTCTTTTCATGGAGAGGAAGATGCTTTATTTTACTTGACCGTTTGTCTTCATTCATCTGGCAAAGACCAGGCTGTCCCCTCCACCAGCAGTGACTTAGAACAGAGGGGAAATTAATATCGGGGCCTTTGTTTAACAGTAGCGACTACATCTGCCATTAGACAACTTTTACTTCCTCTCTGAGTAGCAGAGAAACTGTCTTTCCTCAACCAAAATGTCAAATGAACACCGTCCTTAAATAAGAACATGAATCTGACCTTTACTGGATGTCTTTATTCTTTAACATTCTTTAAAGATACACACTTGAAAAAGTTAGTACTTATGATACCCGGCACGGATGCCTTATTGTCTGTTGTTTCCAAGCTGCCAGAGGCTTTCTGATGTGAATAAAATGACTATTTCCATCATAATGGAACACAATTATTTATTCCACCTAGCAGAGTAGAGGAAATGATTGTAAAACTAAAAACACAAAATGGTTTGTTTCTACCACCAGCTTCCCACAAAAGCAGAAATCTTACTTCCTAAGTAGAACCAGACCCTCACTCCATTCTTTGCCCAGCAGAAAAATTACATGGCTTTTAGCTTTAATGGCCTTTTAGGCTTGTTGCCAGAAGAAGTTCCAAAAAAACTTTTCTGGTCCCAATTTGCCCTCTCAGCCCAGTTCTTTTGTAAGCAGGGAGGGGATGGCTGGAGAGTGGCCAAAGCCTGGAGGCCAAAAAACCATGCCACACAATTGGGAGGAGAGGAAGAGGAGTCCCAAGGCCACCGCGCCTCCTGCGGCAGGCGGGCCCGGCCTCACTGCAGCACCCTCAGTGCGCGTCTGATCGATGTAGCAGGGCTCACAGTCACCCTCGAGGTGGGGATGGAAGACGCCCGGGCCGAGTGTGTCCCTAGATGTGGCCCGGGTTCTCTGTCGTCATCACGCTGCATTCTCACCTGTTTCTGGCTTCAGCAAACCAACAGGGCTTTTTTCTTTTTAAAGATTTGCGTTTTCATCTTCACGTTTCGCTTCCCAGGGCCTGAGCTGACTTTGAAGCAGAGAACGCGTCTCTCATTCTTCATAGGTATCTCCAAACTATAAAGATTTCAGGAGAACTTCAGAGTGTTTCAGCCAAGGCCATGGGGAAATTGGAGAGCAGCGTCCATCCTTGCCTGGCAAGACGTTTTCCTCTCCTTTAGCTCAGATGCCTCAGGCTTACGATAATGAGGGAGATGGATCCGTCATCTCTGTGATGACGACATCATGCTCTTTCCTCCAGACACTGCCTTTCCCCTTGATTCTCTCCTTCCCGCATTCATTCAACTGTTCATGGGCTGCTGATGTTGAATGCAATTCAGTATTTGGCTTCAAGAACTGAAAGTCACCCAGAGGGATCTGAGGGTGGGACACACGGACAGGAATGGCCATCCTGCTTTGTCTCTGGTGGTGAGTGCCACCAGGAAGGCCCCAGGGGAACAGCCTCCCTTCCAAGGATGGGAGGGTGGCTTCCAGCTCTGAGGAGCAGGCCTTGAAGGATCCCTGGTCTGAGATGTGCAGGGGCTGGGGGCAGACATTCCAATTTGAGTACAGGAAGCACAAAGAATCATTTTCTCTCTGCTTGCCCCAGTCAGATCAGTTCCTGGGGGAGTTCCAAAAAGCCTTAGCAACACGGTGGTTGTGCTCCAGGCACTGGATTCCCTGCAGCCATCCAGGTTAAAACTTTTTTTTTTAAGCTGAAGAAAATAGATAAAAATACAATAAAAGCTTAAAGTGATCTGGATTTTAAAATACACATATTTACAGCCGGGCACGGTGTCTTATGCCTGGAATTCCAGCACTTTGGGAGGCAGGTAGATTATCTGAGGTTGGGAGTTCAAGACCAGCCTGGCCAACATGGTGAAACCCCTTCTCTACTAAAAATACAAAAAGTTAGCCCAGCCTGGTGGCAGGTGCCTGTAGTCCCAGCTACTCGGGAGGCTGAGGCAGGAGAACCACTTGAACCTGGGAGGCGGAAGTTGCAGTGAGCTGACATCATGCCACTGCACTCCAGCCTGGGTGACAGAGTGAGAGTCTGTTTCAAAAAAAAAAATAAATAAATAAATTTTTAAAACAAAGAGAGGAATGCTCTGTATTAACATGCCTCACTAGGCGGGGCATGCCTACACCATGCCTAGATGCTCTCTGGGCCCCACCTTGGAGTTGCTGGAATGTTCTTTTGTGTGTGGGGGAGATTCTCAGACACAATAGGCTGACTAAATCCCTGCTGGCCTCTGGAGATGGAGCTTGGGTGACTGTGATCAAAATAAAAGATGATTCCGGAGAAACAGAAACCTGCAAATGCCGTGACAAACTTACACCTCAGGTTTCTTATGAACACATCTGAACCTGTGACTAGAATGTTCTCACAGTTATTTAAGTTCCCCGAGTACGGTCAGTTTTCCTCCTCACCGTATCATTATTGTTGAAATGTAAGAAAAAGAAAACTGAGAAATGATATCCTTCCAAATAAGTGTCAGAGAGCCAAAAAATGTAATCATCCAAGCACAAACATTTCCAAACCACTCAGATATAAGACAACACAGTTAAATCATTTTTATTATAGGCATAAAATAAAAAGTATAAAATATTAAATGTTTATGAGTACAGACAATGATTGTTAACAATTTCCAGTGTAGATGGAATGACTTAGCAATCAAAATTATCTCATAATTATTTCCGTGACATATTAAGTTCATTCAGTTTCACCCTCAGGCATTGAGTGGCAAAAGACAATAGCATCTTTATCATATCTGAAACATCAGATTTACATTCAAGAACGTTTCCACTGAGGCCTTTCCCTTCTCTGTGTCCTAGTCTCTCAATTGTGCACAGCAAGACAGCAGTACGGTTCAATCTCTTGGGGAGGTGGGTGTGGGCAGAGGGCTCCCTTCCATCTCATGTCCCCTGGGGCAGCTACTCCCGGCAAGTTCTGTCTCCAGCCAAACTTAAGAAGGGTGAGTCAGGAAAAGGCATCATTTTCTGTGGAAAGTGTTGGAAAGTGCCATTCTGCTGCAAGGGCCCTTCATCCAGGCTTTGTAGTGTGGGTGTCACAGCTGGACCCACACGTTTGTGTTATATCTGAGCCCAACGACAACTTTCATTCGCGCAGGCCAGGTGGGGCAGAGGACGTGACTGCCTCTCTCAGGCCCCATTGGAGGCTCCCTGAAACCATACCCCCAATTTTCTGAGACTATACAGCCCCCAGAAAGTCCACTTAGGTTATAGTATCTTACTAAGCCAGTACAGACTGGCAAAGAGGTTGATAGAAATTCAATGCAAAAGCCCACAGGCAGGGTTGAACAAGGTAGACATCTGTGCAGGGGATGGAACTGGCAGAGCTACAGGGACCCAGAGCAGGGATGTGGCACCAAACTGAAGCGAGGTGGGTGTCCACACTCAGGGGAAGGCAGCTGCCCAGTGCAGGATGTTGGAATGGGTAAAGAAGGATATCTTCATGGGGTGGGGGGTGGAGACAGGTTGATGAGTGCTGTCAGGGCCTGTGTGCATGAGGAGGGCATTCACATTGGGCTCTGATTAAATAAATACTTAATGTTAAGGATAATGGGAGCCAGGTTTCTTGTTGCCAGAGAAAGGAGTTGCAATTACTGAAAAGAAGAAAGCTGAAACCTTGTGAGCATTGGTGTGAACACATGGTTTTCAATGTATATAGAAAGAGAAATAAATCTCAATGTCAGTGTGTGTATGTGTGTGTACATATATTCCCTAGTTCTGTCCACCAAAAGAACCTGGAAGCAGGGACATTCCAATAGCATTGAGCACACCCAGCACCTAGATATTAGTTTCTAAATTCAATTGTTGCTGAAAGAAACCTGGGCTCCCTGAAGAGATGGCTGCTTTCATGGCTGGCATAGAGAAAGAACAAAATGAGCTTGGAATTTCTTGTTGTGCCCAAAACTAAGAAAGTACTTAAGAAATGATGGGATTATGGCAAAAAGACATAGGCGCCAGGTTTAAGGGGCCCTCATTGCCAAATCTCGGACAATTTGAGGGTCAAACTAAATCATTTTAGTAACAGATTATAACCCATTAGATAAAATAGGAAACCATGAGTCCACATTGATATAAATAAATGAATAAATTGAAAGTATGATGAGGGGTAGGATGTTTACATGGTCTCAAATTACCTCCCCACCAAATACTTATTAATTACAAAGAGGAAAAAAACAAAAACAAGTAGAAAAATTAATTACAAATAGAAAAAAAAGGTCTAGCAGATTCCACCTTAACCAAGTGATCAAAGTGAGCAAAATAAGTAATGCGACAAACTGAGATTTTGTGCCCCCTGAGAGGAAGCAGCCTCATGTCTATGGTATTCCTGCCACAGATACATACCATGAATCTAATCTTGAGGAGATATCAAACCTAAATTGAGGTAAATTCTGCAAAATAACTAGCCTCTAAACTTTAAAGTGTGAAGGTCATCACAAGAAAGGAATAATTGAGGAGATTAAAGAGAAATGACAACTATTACATGTGACTCTGAACTGGATCCTTTTGCTATAAAGGTCATTATCAGGACAATTAGAAAACCTTGAATGCTGTCTGGGGGTCAGATAGCAGTGTTATATCAGTGTTAATTTCCTGAGTGTATGATTGAATTTTATTTATGTAGAATACCCTTGTCTGTAGAAATACACAATACATACTAAATATTCATATTGGCAACTTTCTCTGGTTCCTAAAAATAGTTATTTGCACTATACTTGCAATTTTTTCATACATTTAAGATTTTTTAAAAAGTAGTTGATAATTACTTGTCTCTTCAATAGACATTGACTCTCCTTGTAAAATCGGCCATGACTAGCCTCATTAAGTTTTGCACAATCTGACATTCTGAAATACACACATCGATGAAGAGATGGAGTTTGGGAACAGTAAAAATAGCTGACTATACAGACAATTCCATTTCTGTTCTTATTACTACAAATAGATTCTTCATTTTCTTTGTTCATCACATTCTCTCTTTATCATGGATCTCTACATTGCAGTTTTCGGCTGATGATTATGTCCAAATAAATGCATCCTATCTTACTGAACATGATTCTTCAGTAGATGCAGCAACATGACTTCTTGAAAGATTATATCCTACTGATGCAAATTATTTCATTACATCATTTCAAAATGAGTCTTTCACTTTGATTTATATAAATTCCAGTATATGTTCTCCTAATTCATGAAACTTATATACCTAACCCTTTAAGCCTGATACTCCCAGTAAGTAAAAACCTTTTGGCAAGCAAATTTGCCACCTATTTACTTCCTTCTTGACCTAAACCTTCATTTCTCTTAAAACTATCTCTTATCTCCTCAAGGAAGTCTTTGAGTCAGCCCTTCCTTGGAATTTTCCCACATTTCTATTCTGTTATGTAATCATTTTGTAACTCTATAAGAAAATAAACAGTGTTTTTGTATGAATCATCAACAAAGTAACATCTTTTTTATATGGAACAATTGTTTTTAATTCCCTGGTATGTTTGCATTATTTCTCAGTACACCATATGCAATCATTTTATGTTGTTGGCAAACAGCAGTTTTTAATGCTAATAATTTTATTCTATTAAAGATTTTTAATACTTATACATATAAATGATCATATTATGCACATATTTCTGCATCTTGCTTTTAAAACTCAACCACACGGATATCCCTCCAAAACTAGTGTAACTTTAATTTATTTTTAAGTGCTGCTTAATATTTTATAATGTGGATGTACCATAAGTTTCTCAGTCATTCTGCTACTGACAGGGGATATTTAATTTCCTTAAAATTTTTTTTCCTAAACACTGCAGCACAAATAAACACCCTTTTATGTATGTCTTTATGTCCTGCTTTTATTTCGGTAGGTTAGATTTACAGCATTGGGTGATACATGCATGTTCAATTTTGATCAATGTTTCCAGGTAGAATTTTTAAACGGCTGTAACAATTTACAATGTATATATATTCTTTTATGCTCCTCCCTAAAAATGCCAGGTATTAATATGGAGTTATTTAAATTTCTTTCTAGTCAGCTGCCTGTAAAATGATTCATTTGTTCAGTAAGAGAAGCTTACTGAACATCTGCCTACCAGGCACTGTTGCTGGCCCTGAGGATGTGACAGTGAGCCACGCTGGTCAAGTCCTCACGCTGGTGGAGCTCACATCCCAGCAGGGAGTCAGACGATAAACAAACACATATTTGGTAAGTCAGAGGGGACATGAAGAAAAGGGAATAGGGAATGAGAGGTATGGGGCAGGCAGTGCTATTTAAGGTAGGATACTCAGGAAAGATGTCTCAGAGGTGACATTTGAGCAGAGACCTGGAGCAAGTGTGGGAATGTAACACGGGGAGGAGGTTCTGAGGCTAGTACAGGTGTGGGGTGCAGGAGGAACAGGAAGAAGGCCAGTGCGGCGGGAGGGGAACTTCCGGCAGTGCAGAGGCAGTACCACCGCGGCCCACTTGGGGACGCACTGCCGGGGGGGGGGTCCCACAGGCCCCACGCACACCAGCTGAGAAAACGCGACTGGAGGGAAACCTCCGGCAGTGCCGAGTCAGAGGTAGTACCACGACTGTCCAGTGGGGGCGCACTGTCAAGGGGTCCCACAGGCTCCACGTGTTCCAGCAGAGAAGACCGCTTCCACCTGAGGCCAGGAAGAAGAATCCCTTTCAGCTCCAGTTTCCCTCCCGCGCCTCCACTGCAAAACTGGCACCGAACCCTACCTTGGCTGCATGACAAATAATTGTTTCCAAAATTACCATTTGTCTGTTGACTCTATATAGAGCCCAATTTGTCTTCTAAAAGTTTGAAAACTGTCTAGCCATGTATCTCTCTACTATTTTTAAATCTATAGTTTCGAGGTTTCTAGTGGTGAAGGCCTCTTCAGCCCTTAGATGGTATGTGTAGACCATAGATTTTATGGAAATGTTTCGAGTTTTGGTTTTTTTGCATTCACGTCTTTAGTCTATCTGATCACATTTTTTAATGCAATGTGAGATAGAGATCCAATTCTGTTTTCTTTCAGGCAGCCATTGCGCTGTCACTGTTTATTAAATAATCCATCTTTTTTCCACTGAGATGAATCTTTGTCATATATTATATTTTTGTATTTGTTAAGATCTATTTTTGGGTTCTGTCTTCGGTTCCACTGATCTGTTTGTCTATTCCTAGCTGATACCACAGTGACTTGATGGCAGGGCTTTACGCACGATCTGTTCTTTTGTAAGGCAAGTGTACTCACTGTTCTTTTCCATAACTTTCTCAGCTGTTCTGGGGGCATTTATTCTTCCATATAAGTTTTAATGTCATTCTATTCAACTGAAAAAAAACTAATTGAGATTTTAATGAAAATTAGATTCCTCTTGTATATTAATTTGGGAGAATTGACATTTTATGATATTGTCTTCTAATCCAAGAAGAATATTTGTTCAGAGCTCCTTTTAGATCATTCAGTAAGTCTTTGGTTTTCTTCTTTTAGATACTGCACTTTTTTGTTGAATTCATTTTTAAGTATCTGTGGCTTCTGTTACTATTGCAAATCAAATCTATTTTCCAGTTTCTTCTTCCAGGTGCTGTGTCAGTGTCCTGGCAGGAAATACATGGTGCACTCGAGTTGGGTACTGAGGAGAGTTCAAATATCAAGTATTGATTAAGGTGCGGGCATGAATAAGGGAAGTCAACAGGGAGAAGAGAAGCACCCCAGGGTGCCAACGCAGTGGGGCAAGGTTTTCCAAGGTAGGACCTGGAAAAAACACTGTAGCTGAAGCTATCACTGTAGTAGAGGACATCTGGTGAGGAGCCTAGCCTGTGGTAGAGGAGCCAGCCTTTGCCAATTCTCAGTCCAGCAGAAAGGAAGACACCCTGCTCTCATCCTCCTCCTGCCTGCCACACTCCTGAAAATGCTTCTCATAAGATGAACCCAGCTGTGAGCCTTATATTAAGCCACATTGAGTGTTAAAGCATTAATTCTAGTAACAATAAACCCAAATCCCTTGGGTCTTCTCAGTATCCAATTGTATCATTTTTTAAAATAGGTAATTCTATCTCTTCTTTTCTAATGTTTATATCTAATATTTCATGTTCCTGTTGTATTAGTCTGCTAGGGTTGCTCTAACAAAATATCACAAACCAAGTGGTTTAAACAGCAGAAATTTATCATCTTTCGTTTCTGGGGCTAGAAGTCCAAGGTCAAGGTATCATCAGAGTTGGCTTCTTCTGAGGGCTCTGGGGGAACATCTGTTCCACACCTCTCTCCTAGGTTCTGGTGGTTTGCTGGCCACCCATCACCATGGTGTTCTTCCTGTGTGTGTTTTCTGTCTATTAGAGTGGGCCATTTGTATGTTTTCTTTAGAGAAATGTCTACTCACATCTTTGCTCATTTTTAAATTGAGTTCTTCTTATTGTTATTGAATTGTGTGAGTTCCTTGTGTATTCTGAATATTAATCCCTTATCAGACAGATGGTTTGCAAATATTTTCTCCAAATCTATACGTTGCCTTTTCATTTTGCTGATTGTTACTATGCTGTGTCAAAACTCTTTAGTTAGATGTAGGTCCACTTGCTTATTCTTGCTTTTGTTGCCTGTGCTTGTGGTGTCATAGCCCAAAAATCATTGCCAAGATCCATGTCAAGGAGCTTTACCTTATGTTTTCTTCTAGGAGTTTTGGGGTTTCAGGTTTTACCTTTAAATCTTTAATCCATTTTGAGTTGATTTTTGGGTATGGAGCAATGCAAGGGTCGAATTCACTATTTTGTGTGTGGATACTCAGTTTTCCCAGAACTGTTTATTGAAAAATGAATCTTCTCCCCATGGTGTGTTCTTGGCACCCTTGTCAAAGATCCAGTGGCTGTATATGCATGGACTTATTTCTGAGCTCTCTATTCTGTGTCATAGGTTTATAGACTGAAGTGTTCTCTTCATTATTGTCTAAGTAGTTTGCTATTCCCCTTATAATTTTCTGTTTGACCCCATGATTGGGTGGAATTGTGGTTCTTAATTAAGATTTTTGGTTGAATTATTTAATTCTAATTTAAAATTTTTTTGACATAATAATGTGGCCTTTAAGTATCAGCTTTTTTATTTCATTAAGATGTTTTAACGTGACCAAGTGGGACATAAGTGATTTTTGTCCATGATTCATGTACACAGGGGGGAAATGTGTACTCTCTATTTGAGATACGTAAAGCTCAATGTACGTCAGTGAAGTCAGATTTATTGATGGTATTAGTGAATTCCTTTACATCCTTACCTTATATCTAGTAGATCTGTCTCCTTTCCTGTTGGTATTTTAAAAATTAAGTTTTACTTGCATTTTAACAGTTTCAGCTTAAGGTATTTAATTGCTACATTGTTGTGCACACAGATTTATGACTATTACCTCTTCTACATAAATTTTGCCTTTATGGTTACACAATGTACCTCATTATTCTATTTAGCTCTATAAACCTAAAATTTCATTTTGTGACATTAATATTGTCATGTCAACTTTCTTTTTGTATGCTTTTATCTGTTAGCTCTTTCATTACTGATATTTTCAACCTTTTCATAAAAGTTGTCTTTCATTTCTCATAAATGGCATAGAGCTGGGTTTTGATTTTTTTTTGTTTTTTGATACGGAGTCTTGCTTTGTCACCCAGGCTGGAGTGCAGTGGCACAATCTTGTCTCACTGCAAGCTCCAACTCCCGGGTTCATACCATTCTCCTGCCTCAGCCTCCCAAGCAACTGGGACCACAGATGCCCACCACCAAACTCAGCCAATTTTTTATATTTTTTTTAGTAGAGACGGGGTTTCACCATGTTAGCCAGGATGGTCTCGATCTCTTGACCTCGTGATCCACCTACCTCAGCCTCCCAAAGTGCTGGGATTACAGGCGTGAGCCACCGCACCCGGCCTGGGTTTTGATTTTTAACTTAATCTGATTCTCTGTCTTTTAATAGGATCATTCAACATTTTATATTTAGTGCAAAAACTGATATTCTTGATTCTGATTCTTCTGTCCATGTTTATTTTTTATTTTTGTTTCCTCTTTTTCTTTTTTCTATTTTTTTTATTTAGTGAAGTTGCTATTGCTTCATTTTCCCCTAGATAATGAGGAACTTCTACCAAACATTTCTATTCAATTAATAGTCATTGCCCTTTCCCCAGAATTCTTAATCAGAAACATATTAATATTTCTGAATTATTATTTGAAATCAAGATACCAAGACTATTTCCCTAACCAGGATACACTCTTTCCCCTCTTTTGCTTTATCTCAGTAAGGTGAAATCATTTTTAAAATGTTCTTGGTTACTCTTGAAATTTTATTTTGTTAAAATTTAGGGTTGATTTATTAAGGGAAAAAATCAACAAACACAAAAACTAAAAAAGAAATTGGGATTGTGGTGAAAATTTCATTAAATAGGTTTTGAGGAGTAGTTGCATTTTTACAACATTGACTTTCCTGATCTGAAAACGTTATCTGTCTCTATCTATTCAGATATAATAGCCTTCCGTAAAGCTTTGTCAGTAGTGTTCATACCAAAGTTATGCATTTAACAAATCAATTCCCCAAATTTTGTACTTTTAATTGCTCTTGTGAATGGCATCTCTGTTTCCTTTATATTTTCTAGCTGGTTATTAATGTTATAAAGGAAAGCAATTGAATTTTGTGTATTTATCTTGTATCTGTTTAGAAAATAGCCAGCATACTAAATTTTAAAATTGATTATAATAGTTGATTCTTTTAGGTTTTCTGGATAGACAATCATATAATCTGTTCCAACATTTCTATGTTTAACTTTTTTTCTTGTCCTATTGCACTAGCTACACCTCTAGCATGGTGTACAATAATAGTATTTAGAGGAGGCATTCTTGCTCATTCTTAACTTCAGTCCAAATATCTTTAGTGCAATACTATTGTATATTAATTTGTTGTATTCCAAGATATGCTCTGTATTATTTTAACAAAATTTTTGTTTTATGGCTATTTTCTAAAAGTTGTTACTTTTTTGAAAATCCAGAATAACACTGAAATTTCATAAAATGTTTTTTTTTTTTTTTTTTTTTATTGAGACAGAGTCTCGTGTTACCCAGGCTGGAGTGCAGTGGCGTGATCTTGGCTCACTGTAACCTATACCTCATGGGCTCAAGCGATTCTCCTGCCTCAGCCTCCCAAGTAGCTGGAATTATAGGTGCCCAGCTGAGTTTTGCATTTTTAGTAGAAACAGGGTTTCACCATGTTGGCCAGGCTGGTCTCAAACTCCTGAGCTCAGGTGATCTGCCTGTCTCAGCCTCCCAAAGTGCTGGGATTACGGGCGTGAGCCACCGCACCCGGCTGGCAATTTCGTAGAAAGTCTTGATGGCCCTTGAGATGATCACATAAGATGTTCTTCTTTAATCTTTTGATTTAATTTTGATTTAACAATTTGCATTAATGAGGTTCCTAAGCGTAAGTGATCTTTGCATTCTTAACCTATCTTATATCCTGTTGTAACTGAATTGCTAATATTTTATTTTAGAGGTTTGCATTTTTGTTCATGAGTGACAGTGACCTACAGTTTTCCTATCTTAAGCTGCATTTGTCTGATTTCAATATTAGGATCTGTTAGACATTTAAAATGTGTCTGGGCTGGGCATGGTGGCTCATGCTTGTAATTTGAGCACTTTGGGAGTCCAAGGCAGGAAGGTCGCTTGAGCCCAGGAGTTTGAGACCAGCCTGCACAACATAGAGAGACCCCATCTCTACAAAAAATATAAATAAATTAGCCAGGCGTGGTGGAATATGCCTGTAGTTCCAGCTACTTGAGAGGCTGAACTGGGAGGATCACTTGAGCCTGGGAGGTTGAGGCTGCAGTGAGCTACAATCACGCTACTGTTGCCACTGCCAAAAAAAACCATGAAATAAAATGTGTCTGAAGGAAACTTTGATTGTGTTTTTTGGAAAAAATAAATACATCTTCATTCTATTGAAAAGTGTCAGTCCTGCTAATATGTTCTCCCTGAAAGGAAACGATTTTGTGCCAACAGGTCCAGGAAAGGTATTCCTCTGTTAGGGTTTCACAATATACCACGTACAAAGGCTCTGAAAATTCCTGCAGGGAAGAGGCCTATTTTTTCAACCCAGCTTTGTTTAACTTAGTTTTTCCCAAACTAATTGGAGCACAGAACACTTCTTTTTTTTTTTTTTTTTGAAGTTTACCTATTAAAACATCCTATAGGATATCTTTAAAAACATATCAGTTTTGGAAATGCTATTTATTTTATTTTATTTTTTTGAGATGGAGTCTCGCTCTGTCGCCCAAGCTGGAGTGCAATGGCACATTCTCAGCTCACTGCAACCTCCACCTCCCAGGTTCAAGCAGTTCTCCTGCCTCAGCCTCCCGAGTAGCTGGGATTGCAGGCGTGTGCCACCACGTCCAGCCAATTTTTGTATTTTTGGTAGAGATGGGGTTTCGCCAGGTTGGCCAGGCTGGTCTTGATCTCCTGACCTCAGGTGATCCACTCACTTCAGCCTTTCAAAGTGCTGGGATTACAGGTGTGAGCCACCACATCCAGCTGGAAATGCTCTTTAAATGCCGAATTGTTTCTTGCAAATTATTTACAATAGCAAAGAGTAGGACATGACCTTAACAAAAAGGGAATGTTTAGTTAAATTATAACAGAATGGACCACTATGCAGTCATAAGCTGATGTGTACAAATATTTCATAAAGGCATGAAAATGCACCTATTTTAATGTTAAGTGAAAAACCTAGATAAAAATATGCTATATAATTACACCTACATTAAAACCAAACAAACAACAGAGAAAAATAATTAGAAATAAATTTACCAAGGTATCAAAATTACTTTGGATGTTGTTTTTCTTTAATTTTCTTCTTTCTACATTTTTATTAGCATACATTGCTTTCATATTTTGGGGAGAATTGGGTCTGTTTGTTTTTTAGGGGGATGGAGTCTCACTCTGTCGCTCAGGCTGGAGTGCAGTGGTGCGATCTTGGCTCACTATAGTTTCCACCTCCTTGGTTCAAGCCATTCTCGTGCCTCAGCCTCCCAAGTAGCTGAGATCACAGGTGTGCGCCACCATGCCTGGCAAATTTTTGTATTTTTAGTAGAGATGGGGTTTCACCATGTTGGCCTGGCTGGTCTTGACCTCCTGACCTCAAGTGCAGGTGTGAGAATTGTAATGCCAAAATAATAGAAACCTCACATTTCCACCCTAAAGGAGCATGGGGGTTGGAGTTTGTTGAAGAAGAAGGAATGGCCAGAGAAGGTGGGGACTCTGGGGCCTCTACCTAATATTCTTTCCTGCCTGGTCCTGTGGAAGGACCCCTGCCGTGGATTGCAGTGTGAGGGGCCTCTCCTACAGCCCAGCAGCGGTTCTTAGCAGCACAGGCTGCTGTAACACATATGTTACTCCTTCCATCCTATTCCCTTCCTAGTCCACCCTCTCACGCTCTAGGCATGACTCCTTCCCATTTGATTACAGGTTTCTCCAAGGATGAGGATCATGTCTGACGGACCTCCGAGTCCCTCTGGCCATTAGCACAGGACTTTATGCGTGACATATGTCAACAACTGTTTGTTCATACCCTAAAATAGCATAAGTCAGGTCATTCTCTTTAGATCCCTCTTAATCAACCCTGCTCAGCATAGAGGAGCTGGGGAAGCAGCGAGATCCCATTGCTCCAGGAAGGACAACAAGCCCCAGAGGGACAGTCAGCACTCTAGGTCACTGTGGCCACTCACGTTCTCCTCCTCTAAATCCTGCTTCTCTATTATTGAACCTTGATCCCCCTCACCCTCAAAGTAGGGATTTTCTATTCTTCATAATGGGATTTTAATTGGTTACATATGCCTATGACCCAATTTCAGAGTAACAATGATATTTCACATATCGGACAATCATCCAGACACATCTTTTCTCTTTACAGGGGCTGAGAATTGGTATATGTAATGACAGCTCCAACTCTTGACATATTTATTCATGGTATCCTGGTTCTAACTAATTGCACAAAAGTTTACATAATTCTTGACCTCTTCAACACAGGGAACATTTTGTTATGCAATTTTTGAAGGCTAAAGGTTCAGAATCTCTTGTGAGGGCTGAATCCACACCAAAAACGTCAAGAGCTCATTTATCAAGGTGTGATCTCTGTCCTGCCTCCACATTTCACATGTGCAATGCAGAACCTTCTGGCCACTTCATTACTTTCTGTTATTTTTATGTTATCTGTCAAGTAAGACAAAGCCTAGCTTTCCTAGTATATTAAAATATTTTGATGAGCAATAACTTCTTAATACTGAGAATGGCGTGATCATTATCACTTTTATGGATGGAGCTCTTCCTGTGTGCCGGGCACCTGTTATGTGCTGCATGCACCTCACCACACTTTATCCTCTTTAAACCCCCATCCTCAACCCCGGGTGGTGGGTTCTGCTATTACAGATGAGCAAACCAAGGCTCAGGGAGGTTACGTCACTGCACAAGGTGACACACCCAGTGCATCTGTGGCAGTCCAGCATTCAGATACAGGTCTAACTTTCTCCAAAGTCAATTTATTTGTAACTGCTACGTGGAAAAATTGGAATTGGCCTATGAAATAGATGACAGTGCTCATTCAGTACAACGAATACAGAAAGAAAATTCCAATCAGTGAACCCCCAGGCGGCACTTAATAAGCACCAGGCACTATTGTCAGCACTTGTCAAATAGGAACTCCTTACAATCTCAGAATGACCCTATGAGATAGGAACTATGATGATTTCCAGTTTATAGGTGAAGCAGTTACAGCACCAATAGGTTAGATAAGTTGCCCAAGGCCATGACCCTGTCAGCAGCAGGGCAGAGTTTGGAGCCCAGGAAGTCCAGTCCTAGATCTAGGGAAGAAGCCGACCCTCTATCCCACTTGAGAACAACAGAAGCTTGGGACTCTCCCCTGGCTGTCGGTCATTTTCGTTAAAACCAACAAATCCAAAGTTTCCTCCACCATTCTCAGCATGGAGAGGTTTGGGGGTTCTCTTCAGAAATCAGCAGGCCATGTTTGTTCTGGGTCAGTCAAGCCAGCCCAGATTTCTTTCAGCTGAATACGTATCGTCGACCCCCTTTGGGGAAAAAAAAAAGCAGTGGAGAAAATCTGGTTCTTGAGTCAGTATTTGTGAAATCTGCATGTTTAATCAAATGTCTACTTCCTGGGCTGTGTGTGTGTGTATGTGTGTGTGTGTGTGTTGCGTAAAAAGACCTTCCTTCAGATTTTCCTGAATCCAGCAAATAATACGATGGTGGAAATGAGAAAGTTTTGTATTTCACATCCTCACATTCTGGGCCACCAGCTGCCTTAGAACCACATTGGCGACACTGGTGACGTACTGTTTTCCTGAGAGATTTTTAGCATCAGAAGAGTGCCTCAAGTTCACATTTTCCAAGAGCTTCCATCCTCCTCATAACCATTATTTGGCTTCAAATTACCTCAGTCAATAAAATTACTATCGTTGGTTCGCACCTTTCAGAAAATGTGTGTGCATTAAACACTTTGGCAATATTTATTTATTCTGCCATCTGTCCCACTATCTACACATTCTCAACAGTCTGGCCTAGAAAGCGCCCAGAATCACCTGAGCATCGTAAAATTAGTTCATGGCTGTCAGAGAAACGCGTGGAGAACACAGCTGCTGCCCTGCCGCCTGATTTAATGAGGTTCCAAAAGTATGTGGACAAGGATGCTTTCCCTTTGTTACCATGGAAACAGGACGGGGTGCTTAGAGCAGGTGTCAGCAGCATCGAAATCAAGATGAATCAGCTGATGGCTCGTCATCTGGGGGAGGCACTGACCGAGCCCCAGTGGCTCCAGAACTCACACAATCGCACTGTCCTGATCCTTTCTTCCGTGAACTGGAGAACAGAGATCCAAACTCCTTCCAGACTTTCTTCTGAACATATTGTGTTGCCATATAAACTCTGTGAGCCTAGAAGGACTTATACATTAAGGATTTCAAAATTAGAAATGCGGAGTACTTCTGTTCTTTCAGATCCTAATTAATTGGTGATCTGTTGTTTTACCAAAAAAGAAAGAAAGAATACGGGATCCACCTCCGTACCACCATCCCCTCCTCCAGCCTGGGTTTATCTGATTTTATTCAAAGCCGAACTTGCCTCCAGGAGAAACTTTTTGTTGTAATGAACAGGATGGGATAGCTGATGTTTCTGGTGAAACTCCCCATTTGGAGAGTCAGGGACTTTTTACGCAAACCTGGTTTTCATCCTAAATTATGGTGTCAAAAGTGAAACAGCCTAATTTACAAACTTGAATGTTAGACCTTTGAGTGACTTCTCAGACTCCACATCACTTGGAAAGAATAGAAAACTTAAAAGAAAATGTTTTTGAGACAAGGTTTGACTCTGTCACCCAGGCTGGATGCAGTGATGCGATCATAGCTGACTGCAGCCTCAACCTCCAAGGCTCCAGTGATCCTCCCACCTCAGCCTTCTGAGTAGATGGGCTGGGACCACAGGTACGTGCCACAACACCTGGCTAATTTTTGTGTATTTGGTAGAGATGGGATTTCACCGTGTTGCCCAGGCTGGTCTCAAACTCCTGAGCTCAAGCAATCCACCCACCTCGGCCTCCCAGTGTTGGGATTACAGGTGTGAGCCACCGTGCCTGGCCAGAAAACTTTGATATTTAAAAAAAAAAAAAATCTCTCAACAGTTCATTTTACTAATGATTCCATGATATGGAATCTTTTCAGGTGAAAAGTAAGAACAGAGAGTGGGACTAACTGAAATATTACTGAAGAAATAAGAAAAGTCTTGAGTTCTATTCTTCAGAAAGTTCCAATTTGACACCAGGAACTTAAAGCAAACGATCTTTGGGAAATATAGATCTTTCCGACTTTTGCAAAGCGAAAGAATCTTTAACTTTTTGGCTTCATCTTCTTAAGCTTTTTCAGGGTCAAACAGAATTCATTAGCCAGTTGGCTCAGAGAAAATAAGGTGGCATATATGCTATTTCATGTAGAAAAAGAGCAAAGTGTTCAATTTTTCTGCTTTTTGGCTGAACTGACAGATATTACTCTGGGAATGTGATGATTTAGGCCAAAATTCAGCTTCCTGAATAATTCAGATAATTGCCCCAACTCCACACTTTGAGTCTAAGAGATGTGACTTCAAAAGGCAGGTGATCAAATTAGAATCATGTTTTGAGCTCTTGGTTTTAAGCTCTTTTTTGAAGGAAAGGGATAGATATTTGCTACTTAATTAAACATTTTGATGTATTTTGGAAACACAGATGAACCACACAGACACTGAACATTATTAGTGTAATATGAAGTGTTGGGCAGTGGAGCCTAAGTTTGACATACTAGACTTTGTTCCATAGGAGTCATCCAATCAGACATCTTTGTCAAGCAGATGTTGCAGTTTAGATGTTCAAGGAGACAAAGCTTTCCTCCTGGCCCTCAGGAGCTGTGTGTACAAGTGATGCTTGTTACGCGGGCCCGTAGTTGTCAGTCTATGTCCTGTCACTCAGTGCCACCGTCCTGTGCTGTAAACAGAAGAGAGAAGTCTGAGCGCTAGAATTCGATTTGGCGTTTCTTGGGGTCTTATTGACATAGGAGCATCTAACAAGTGTACATGGAATTTTACTACATAAAAACAAATTTAATTACAAGATTTGATTGAAAGCAAAGTCACTGCTGCTAAACTTGGCCCCTGTAATAGAAGGCGGGCTTCACTTTGCTATCACAATGTGATATCACTTTGTGGACATGTTCTCAAACCCTTGGGTAATGCTACCAACTTAGAGCAGCTTCTCATGCCCACGTGGTTTGAGCTGTTTGCCTGGCAGGGTCCATAATTTAGCCTGAGCCACCTGTATGCCTCGTCCCAAGTGACCAAAATGCAGGTTTGCTGTCTAGGGTGGACATGTGCCCCTGTAGCTGCAGAGCAGTTGGGAGTCATGTGGCTCTGGCAGGTGGAGCCTTCAGAGTGGCGATGAGCCCACAGTCTGGGAAAGAGGTGATGTGGCCTGAATAAAGAGATATTTTGCAAGCAGAGTCAACAGCTGGTGGGTAACTGGGTGTAGGGATGAGGGAGAGGAAGCACACACGGCTCAAGGCATCTGGCTGGGGGCCCTGAAAATAGACAGATTTCTTTTCCCGGAAACAGCCTAAGAGCCCAGCTGGCCTGCAGACCCTTCTTTCATGTGACGTTTATGCTTAAATCCAGGCTATAAACAGATCAAAGTGGAGCAACCCTGGTGGAAGCAAGGAGGGATGCCAGGTCTTGCCCCCAGCTTCCTCCTATCCTGCCGTGGGTGCCCCAGAGCACCTCCAGAGGAGCTGCCTGCAGGGCCCGGAGCTTGAGGGTGGACGTCACAGGAGAGCCGTGAAGAGCACAGGGTCAGAAACTCGGCTTCTCCTGCAGGGTACTGGGCAGGTGGCTTAGACTCTGCCAGGGCTCTGTAGCCTCAGTCTGTAAGCTGGTGATCAGGATGGATGGGCACCCTGGCTGCGAGCATGCCAAGAGATAAGGACTGTGTATTAGCCCGTTTTCACGCTGCTGATAAAGACATGCCCGAGACTGGGTCATTTATAAAGAAAAAGAGGTTTAACGGACTCACAGTTCCACGAGGCCTCACAATCATGGCAGAAGACAAAAGGCACATCTCACATGGCAGCAGGCAAGAGAGAATGAGAGACCAAGTGAAAGGGGTTTCCCCTTATAAAACCATCAGCTCTCATGAGACTTACTCACTACCATGAGAACAGTATGGAGGAAACCGCCCCCATGATTCAATTACCTCCCACCCGGTCCCTCCCACAACACGTGGGAATTATGGGAGCAACAATTCAAGATGAGATTTGGGTGGAGACACAGCCAATCCATATCAGACAGAGGGCCCAGCTGAGTGAGGACATGGTGAGCACTGCCTATATGCTGTTGGGAGGACTCCTGCTCTTGCATCTTACAGACCAGGAGCCTGCCCAGGGCACACAGGCAGCTGTGCAGAGACAGCACTGGAATCAAGCTGCCCAAAGTCCGTGCATATTCTCACTCAGTGGTCGGCAAGCTTTTCTGCAACATGTATTTCTGTAGTGCATATTTGAGGCTTTGGAGACCATATGGTCTCTATCCCCACAAGTCTATTGCACCTTGGAGAGAAAGCAGCCACACACAACATGGAGGTAAATGGGCATGGATCAGCCAGCACAGCTCTGCAGGAACGGGGGCAGGTGGCCCTCTGTGGGCCCCTGTTCTGAATTGCTGTGAATAAACCACAGCATCTTTGATAACTGAGTTCTGAGATGCCAGACTGTCCACAACTGGGAATAATTTGGCTGGGTGCCACGACTCAGGCTTTCTTGGTCACATGAGCGCCTCTCACCTCTGGGATGTCCAGTCCATGCTGTGTTCTCCTGACACCTGCCCAGGGCTGCACACGTAGCATGTGGCAGAACCAGGAGTTGACCACTCTTTAACCACTGTGCTAAGTCAGAGCTCAGCTCTTCATCGCCGGCCAGTCCCTCCCCCAGGCTCCAGACCCTGTCTCATCCCACCTTCTGGACTCACTCCAGGGGCCATCTCTGCTTTCTCCTGGGCCATCAGCCTCACCCTTCCTACTGGCCCCTTCCCGTCAACAGTTAACACACGCAAGCCCACTGCCCAGTTACCATCTTTAAAACATTCTGAATCCCTCTTCTGTCTCCCTTCCTCTCTTTTCATCTTCCTCTCTCCTCTTTTCTCTCCTCTCCTTCTCTCCCCTCTCTCACCTCCTCTGTCTCACTCTTGTTCTGTCTCACACACTCTCCTCCCTTTGCAGCCGAGCTTCGTGTAAGCATCACGAGCACCCAGGGGCTCTGTTTCCTCACCTCCCACTCACACAGCCCACAGCAATCTGCCTTCTGCCCTCATCACCCCCCCCAGAAACCTCCCTTAGCTTGTCAGTGACCTCCAATGGGCTGTTTCAGTCTCTACTTTGCCACATTATTGACTTTAAATAAATGTTGATGTAAAATAAATAAAGGGATAAACCAATAAATGAACATATGAAATCTTACGAGAAAAACTCCACTCATTTCTCACCACTTTAACAAGCTTAACTCTGGAGAGCCACATCCCTCTAACCAGCTTAGCTCTGGAGAGCCCCAGATGAGCACACCCCGATATCATGGCTTCTCCAGCTGAGGTCCTGGGAATCTCATATCCCATCCTCACCCCATCCAGATCCACTGAGTAAGGGTCTCTGGGCGGGGGTCTGGGACCTGCACTGTGAACAGATACTTGAGATGAAGCTTAGGCACATTACAGTTGGACGGCCACTGCCCCACATCTGCTCTTCTGTGAATTTTTCTGATCCAGCAATCTCTTCATAATCAACAAGATTGAAAACAATGAGTAGGGATTCTGCCTTTAAAAACATCCACAGAAACAAAGGGAAAATAAGTGTTCTCTCTGGCACGCAATGGTGCCTGGGGTCCGACGGGTCTTCGGTTTGCTTGACACTCACCCTCTCCACCAAGGCTGTTACTGAAGGTTGCTACCACAGAACAACACACGGCACTCCAGCCCAGGGAAGCGTGCTCTGATCAGCTTCTGCTGACATCTTGGAGACAGTGATCTGTTTTATCTGCTTCCAATTTTTGGAAGAAGAAAGTCTTATATAGCAGGCAGAACTGCTTCTCAGAAAAATGCAAATGAGAGAACCCTTCCCCCCTAATGTGGAATGTTCAGTCGCTCTCGGTCCTTCTGATTAATAACTTCAGTCCTCTCTGTTTGTATGTTAATTTCCATTTACACAACACTGCATGGACTTTAGCGCATTTGACTCGAACGACAATAACAGAGAGGTGGGTGGGGCATTCACCACATCATTACTTCCACAGATACCCAGTGGGTGCCTGTTATGTGCCCGGTGCCAGCCCTGGGTGCCATGGGAACACTGAAGAGAGACTAACATGGATGCGGCCGCCCTCAGGGACCTCCCAGGCTGCTGGAGGAGACATGCCACGGACACAGCCACTAGTGCCACCTACAAAGTGCCGAGTGCCTGTGGACTAGATTGTAAGTTCCTTGAAACCAAGAACAGAGACGACCACTTATATCCTCTGTACCATGCACAGGGCGTGGTGGGAGTCCATTTTCACTAAACCTGGTCAAATGAATGAGACCAGTCAAGTGCTTCAGAAATTCAGAGCTGAGTTGGGATGAGTGGGGTCACTTCCTGATAGGGTGCACTCGTAGATTCGGGGCTTCCTGAAGGAGGGGACATTTGGACCCAGCAGCTCTCACCAGCCTGTAGAGCTTCACGTGATCTTTCAAGCTCAAACCTTTACAGATTAAATGTAAATTTGTGGTATCCTTGGAAAGTCAAGTTTATTTCTTAGAACATCAACCTGCATACCTTACAACTTGTACTTGAGGGAAACGTTTTCTCCACCCCAAAGGCCCATTTTCACTCAGTATTCTTAGTATAAATTAAAAGAGTTTTCTCCTTTTTGTTTTTACTTTATGATTAAAAATGTAACACAGTATCATTATAAATAATTTGGAAAGTAGAAAAAAGTTTGAACAATTAGGAAAAGAGTCAACCGTAATCCCATTACCTAGGGGTTATTCTGATTATTACTTTTGGCATATGTCCTTATAGTATGTTTGTATGTATGTATTTTTAACACTGATAAGCCCATATTAAACACACAGTTTAGAGTTCTTTTCCAGTGTCATTAAAAACTCTTAAAAACTTAAAAAAACTACAGAATGTGACATTGTTTGCACTAGAACTTAAATTTTCTTATGTTTGACATTTGGAAGGTTCTCATTGAATGTTAATGTAAATAAAAAGATGTAGAAAATGTTGTCCATATTTTGGGTTATTTGCTTAGAATGGATTCCTCAAAAGAGAATTAGGATCTTAGATCAATATTACCAAATTGCTTTCTAGAAAGTGTGCCCCAGCGTGCACTGCCGCATTGGGTTTGAGAGTGCTTGCAACAGTTCAGCTTCCCAGCTCTTCTGGTTACACACCACTGCAGAACAAACGATATCATGGGTCAGGGATTCAGGCACGGCTCAGCCGGTCAGTCCTTCTGCCCTACATGGCCCTGACTGAGGTTTCTTGGTGGTGTTAAGTTGGCAGCTGGTCAGAGGGTCCAAGTGGCCTCCACACATGGCTGCAGCCTGGCAGGGATGGCTCGAAGGCCCGGTTCATAACTCCCTTCCCCTGCTCATGCGCTCTCAGGGCCTCATCACAAGGTCTCTCCTCCTGGGCAGTCAGACTCTAGGTGCCACCAGTGAGCCAGGGCTCCCAGAGACGGGAAGTGGAACCTGCCAGTCTCTTAAGGCACAGCAGCACTTCCACTGCATTCTGTTGGTCGAAGCAACCACAGAGCTCACCGAGGTTCAAGGGAGGGGCTGAGACCCTGTTTCTTAAGCGTGTGAAAGAATTTATAACCACCTGTGATTTGCCACATCAGCATTACATATTATCACGAGAAACATTTATTTGTTTGCTAATTCGAAAGCTAAGATATAACAAACTAGTGTTGCTTTCATTTGAATGTATTCATTCCACTCTTCAACTTTTACACATATTCTCTCAGTCATTTAAATTTCCCCACCTGTGAATTTTTTGGTCCTGCCCTTTGGGTTTTTTCTGGCTCTGCCACTTCAACTGTGAGATGCCAGACAGGTTAGTGGAACTTTCTGCATCCTCACTGCTTCCTCTATAGCATGGGGGTAATAATCTTACCCCTCTGCCACTCTTCAAGGGTTTCTGTGAAGCTCAAATGAGAGACAAAATGTAAAGGGCGTATTCAATACCAGGCCTGACCCGTGACAGACGCTCAGTACCCACTCTTGTTAATAGTGTCGTCTGTTCAGAGTCTTGCCGTAATACTCAGGTGCCAGGTTGGTGGAAGCACGTGTGGAAGCACGCAGGGTTCCTGGGCTGCAGGAGAAGGAAAAGCAGAGCATCCTCCGTGCGCCACTTGGTGCCAGTTTAAGCCACAATTCCCTGGCACCTTTGCCCAAGGGCAGGGAGCTGCCGGCTTGTGAGTGGGCACAATGCCATCCTACGAGATGGGAATGAGAACAGGCAGCCAGGGGATCATGTGTGTCCTGCTGTATTTGTTAAACAAACCGTTCCCAGCCGGAGAGCACTAAAACAGCTGTCAATCCTGGTCTTACAAGCCCGTGGTAATAGGAGACGTGCAATCATTAATCTAGCTCTGGGAAGAATTACCTTTCCAACTTTTTTTTTTTTTTAAAGAAACAGTACAGCACAGCCCACATATACAGACAGAGGTGGGCATCGAAGTTGATTTATGTCTCATCCATCAAACTGAAATAAATGTTATTCCATGGAAATGAAACCAACACTTGCAGACTGAGGTAGTAAATTCCCTTGCTGAACCCTGACTGAGGGGTGATCCCATTTGTCACTTCCCCCTCTTGTCTGAAGGTGACACTACACCCTGCCACCAGCAGCGTTAAGTGCCTTTAGTGGCTCTTCCTCCCCAGGAGTGATAATGGGTCATGTATGGCCAGCCACTTGCTTCATTCCTGACTCCTCTCAACACTTGGTCACAGCTGGCAGCCTCTTCCAGGGACATCTTGGACCACAAGTCGATCAAGACGCAGTCTTGTCAGTCCCCACATCTCAGGATGCTCCAGTTGGGTGATGGGCCTGGACAAAGAACAGGCATGTGCCAGATGTGGCAGGGAGGGAAGGCACGTGCTCTCCCAGTACCTAAAAACCATGTGACTTGGGCTTCCGGGGTCTCAGTTTCTATGTCTGCTAAATGGGAGCACAAATGCCCACCTTGCCTACTTCGCAAGAATGTGAAACCACACAAAACAAAGGCCTATGACTGTGTGAGATACAATGATAACCGAGGCAAACGTTATGCATTCTTTCTGTGTTGTTCTTTTAAAGAGGTTTTCACTCTAATACGTATTTAAACAGGTTTGGAAAGGTTTAATAAATGTTATTTTCCACTTTCCAGAGTGGAAAACTGAGGTGTGTTGAGAGTAAGTGACTCTTGAAGGTCATGGAGTGGAACCTGGTCTCCCGGTTCTCAGCAGTTCCCACTGGACCACACTGTCCCCCAAGTGGAAGGAGAACACGGGGCCTTAATATCTTTCCAGGGCTTTCTTTTCACATCAGTTTACATCGGTAGGTCAGTTCCAGCTGCACCTCGGTGAGCTGAGGCTCCACTTATACGACTGTAGGCTTCTCACCTGAGGAGGCCCTTCAAAGTCCACGCTTCATCTTTTTCAGTCCGTAGAGCTCTGGATGGGGAGGCTGGGTCATTTGCAGAGGCTCAGACTGGGAGTGTGGCGTGAGTCCTGGAATGGCAGAAGCTCTACAGCACAGACCCAGACCTGTCCGTCGGCAGAACTGGGTTTTACTGACTGAGTAACTTAACCTCTCCAAATCTCAATGTCTTCACAAATGAAGGGGACTAAGTCATGCTGTGTGTGGCTTTGGGGCTCAAGCCATTCTCTGTATATAAAGTATCAGACCCAGTGCCTGGCTCTGAGTCGGTGGTAGTGCTGTTCTTCCTTCTTTCCTTCATACTATCACTGCCTTGCCTTGCCTTGCCTCACCTTGCCTCGCCTTGCCTCGCCTTGCCTTGCCTTTCTTTTTTTTTTCAGAGTCTCAGTCTGTCGCCCAGGCTGGAGTGCAGTGGCGCAATCTCGGCTCACTGCAACCTCTACCTCCCGGGTTCAAGCGATTCTTCTGCCTCAGCCTCTCGAGTAGCTGCGACTACAGGCACGTGCCACCACACCTGGCTAATTTTTGTATTTTTAGTAGAGACGGGGTTTCATCGTGTTAACCAGGATGGTCTCGATCTCCTGACCTCGTGATCCACCCACCTCAGCTTCCCAAAGTGCTAGGATTACAGGCGTGAGCCACTGCGCCCAGCCTTCCTTTCCTTTCTTTCATTCCCTTTTTCTTTTTTCCCTACCGATCTTGGAAATATCTCAAATATAAACCAGAATATCTTAAACTTGAGGATGTGTTGAGCAGATACATGAATGCAACGCCAGTGATCCAGTAGATAAAATGGAAAGTAGAGTGCTCCCCCTAGAGCCTGGGAGGGGCCAGGCTGGCCTGAGGATGGTGAAAACAAGAGGGAGGTGACTGTTCACTGGTTCAGTGCACTCCACTCCAACATTCACTAACGGGAATGTGGCTCCTCACATGCTGGGGAGGGAAATAATCTCAGAGGCACTGAACACTGTTCCTACTTTTCCAAGCTAACCATGTGTGACCTGGGCAGGTCCTCAGGCCCTGTGGAGTCCAGCCTCAGTAAAGTGTCACATCAGAAACTTTCGAGCAACAACAAATGACACCACGAATCTCAGTCTCCTTTGGAAGAATAATATAATTTGGAGGCCATCCAAATTACAATATCTAGGAAACACTTCTTTAAAAATCCCTTTTCCAAAACAAGTAATTCCATCAAAAAGTGTACTAAGGACATGAATAGAATAGCCAACAAACATGTGAAAAGATGCTCAACATCATTAATGATCAGGAAAATGCAAATCAAAAACCACAATGTGATACCACCTTACTCCTGCAAGAATGGCCATTATTTAAAAATTAAAAAAAAATAGACGTTGGCATGGATGCAGTGAATAGGAAACACTTCTACACTGCTGGCGGGAATGTAAACTAGTACAACCACTATATAAAACAGTGTGGAGATTCCTTAAAGAACTAAAAGTAGAACTACCATTTGATCCAGCAATCCCACTACTGGGTATCTACCCAGAGGAAAATAAGTCATTATATGAAAAAGATACTTGCACACACATTTAAAGCAGCACAATTTGCAACTGCAAAAATATGGAACCAGCCCAAATGCCCATCAACCAACTAAAGGATAAAGAAAAAATACATATATATATATATATCACGTGTTCACACACTATATATATATATCACACACTATATATGTGAGTGTGTGTGTGTGTATATATCACACACACCGTGGAATACTACTCAGCCATAAACAGGAATGAAATAATGGCATTTGCAGCAACCTGGATGGAGCTGGAGACCATTATTCTAAGTGAAGTAACTCGGGAACGAAAAACCAAACATCGTATGTTCTCATTTATAAGTGAGGACATAAAGGCATAAGAATGATACTGGACTCTGGGAACTTGGGGGAAGGGTGGAGGAGGTGAGGGATAAAAGACTACACTTTGGGTACAGTGTACACTGCTCGGATGATGACTGCACCAAAATCTCACAAATCACCACTGAAGAACTTGTCCGTGTAAGCAAACACCACCTAGTTTCCCAAAACTATTGAAATAATGAATCAATAAAACTATTTTGCCTTCCTTTTTTCTCTCCAGTGTTTACACAATCGCTGCAGGAGCTCTCAAACTCTACATACTTCACTCTCAACATTCTGCCTCCAAGAGTCCCAGAAGCCCCAGCCCACGTGCCTTCTAAGTCTGTCCCTGGCTTCCCTCTTCTCCCTCGCCTCTCCAGCCCTGCGTCTCCCCTCGCCTCTCCAACCCTGCATCTCTCCACTCCGTCTTCCAGTGCTGTGTCTCAAAGTCTGGGAAGTGTGTGGGGAAAAACAGAACTCTCCTCAGAGGACAGGAGAAGAGGAGATGGGCCAAGGAGAGATGGGACGTGGGGTTGTCAGGCAACTGGCTGGGAATATCACAGGTAAGTATCCCATTCCCATCCCCTGCCTATGCACCAGCAAAGCTCCCAGCATGTGCTGCTCAGGAAAGCCAAGATGATGGAGCAGAAACAGGACTTGGTGTTCCCCTGATATTCCTCTAGTGTTCCCCTGGTATTTCCCTAGTAGTATTTCTCTAGGGAACGGCAGGCAAGAGTCCTGTGTGCATAGCCGGGCTGCAGAGAGATCCCTGGGACTACATAGATAGTCACAAATTCTTTTAAATCCCTCCCTTTTGGTTTAAAGTACTAGGTGATTTTAAAATGATCTGTATAACCAGGAATACATTTTGCAAATTTCTCTAAGACTTAGATACTAGGTTTCCGTCCCAAAGACATTTTTATATCTCCCTGAATAGAATAAAGTTAAATCAAGGCTTATCATATTCCAGGCCATAAGGGAGCCTCTCATCTCCTGGATGAGTTGTCGTCTCACCTGATTCTATGCCATGTGCTTGACAACATCAGTGCCTTTCCAAATCGTTGCCTTCGGCTTGGTTTTACCGCCTTGCATTGTTGCACTTCACATCACTGAGCTTAGCTGCAAGCACCTTTTCTAAGGAACTCACACGCACACCTCTGGAAATGCAAGCATCGCCCTTTCCCAAGTGTCCCCACCTCTGCACTGGAGACATCATGCTTTCTAAGAATGAGGCAGTTTTGTTTTAAGTACTGACTCCAGAGAGTGTGGAGGATTTTGTCCCCTCTCTGTATCTGTTCCCCGCCCCCCCAAAATCAGCCTGGCCAAGCTAATAGAAAACCTCGGCTTATAATGCCCTGTGCCCCTCCTGCCCCATGGAGCTCCAGGACAGTTCACCCCAGAGAGATGCGGGCTGTCTTCAGCTCCCAGGGCCTCGCTGTGCCCCTCTTGCTGCAGATGGCCTTATCCCCAGCAGGGCTACACCCAGGAGGAAGAGGGGGAGCTGTGCCCCAGGGTTCTCCCATCCTGAACAGCTCTGTTCGGATGGCAGAAGAGCCATGGTGAGAGTGCCACAATCTCTTCTGGTCGTTATTTCTTAAACATCCTCACATCTGTCCAGTTCCCCCTTCCCCAGGCTGGAAACCTGGAATCCTGCTGAGCGGGGCCTGGTCCTCACTTCTCCCGGCGCCAATCCACAGCCACAGGACTCTTGCTAGCCATGCTCTCCCCTGCGAATGGCCCATCCATAGCATCAGCTGCAAACCTGAAGGCTCCCCACACTCGGTGGGGTCTTTGCTCCTCCATCCACCTTGCCCCCAGCTGCTCTCTCTCACAGGTATGAGGGTTTCCTTCTGAAAGGTAGTAGTAGCAGCAGTACAAACACAGGGGTACCACGCCACCTGCATTGCTCAAGCCACACTGGACCTTCCTAGGACAGGCCGTGACATGCTGTT
Source organism: Colobus angolensis palliatus (assembly GCF_000951035.1). Taxonomy (NCBI): domain Eukaryota; kingdom Metazoa; phylum Chordata; class Mammalia; order Primates; family Cercopithecidae; genus Colobus; species Colobus angolensis. The sequence goes on along the minus strand of NW_012122376.1, from coordinate 3,219,983 downwards.
CCCTGCGACTAGGACACTGTTCCCTCACTCTTCTTCCCCCAGCCACAGTCAACACAGCTCAGGCACCAGTTCCTCCAGGAACCCTGCCTGACCACTCTCATCCCATCCCTGCCCCAAGTTGGCCACATAGGGAACCCCTCCTTTGTGCTTTCCTTCATTCGGCAAACACCTGTTGGCTGTCTCCAGTGTGTTGGGCCTGTGCTGGGCACCAGGGATGCAAAAGCACACAAGACATGGTCCCTTGCCTGCAGGGAGCACACAGTCTACTGCCCAGGAGCCAGATATGGGAGAAAACAGGACGGTACTGCTTCCAGAACTTTCTGTGCCTGTGCTGTCTCCCTGTGTTGTTTTTTTTATCTCTCCTACTGTGCATTCGTGGCACCCTGGGGAGGGTCTTAGCCCTGTTCGTATCCTTACACCGAGCACCGTTTCTAGCATAAATTACCCTATGCCCTCGATGAATGCACAAGGACTAAATCAACAAATGGGCTTAGCTGTGTGTTCTCTGCAGGTTAGTGCCACCACTGTCCTCTTTAAGAGGTTGCTGATGTCCCTGTCATGCATGTGTGCTGAAAGAAGAAATCCCTTACTTAGAGTTCCCTGAGCAAATGCTCTGGGGAGAAACCAAGGGGGTCTCTCTTCCGAATAGATGCCTGTTGAAATACATGCTTTCTGCTAGTGAGCACTTTTCTTGCAAACTTGAGTCTTAGGTTAGGTTCCTCCAAGACAAGAATTCCTGTGCAAGAGATTTGTGAAGGAAATGCTCCTGGGACACGGGTGGGAGTGGGGGCAGGGAAAGAGATTTGTGAAGGAAATGCTCCTGGGACACGGGTGGGAGTGGGGGCAGGGAAAGGGAAGAAGCCACACACACCAGGGTGCAATTTGAGGAAAGCTCCTGGCCTCAGCCTGCTCCTGTGAGGAGCCTGAAGCGTGAGCTATACCTCAGCCTGGAGGGTGTCATGGCACTGGGTGTCACTGTCCTGCACCCAGTTATTGGCTCTGAGCCCCAAGAAACACAATCATTCAGGCCTTTTGGGCTCCTGGACATGTGGGCAAAGTGATTTTAGTAGCCCTTGGACAGGCCTCCAAAGGGGCCACAGGCACAGGGGTGGGCAGGAGAGACAACAGCTGGGGGCCTGAGAGGGGTACAACAGTGTCCTCTACAGCTTTTGGGGACAAGACCAAAGAGTCCTGGGGGTGAGGGAGCCCCTTTTTCTATTTTTACTTCAGGGTCTGTGTTTAACTGACAAATATTCACTCAGCAGGAGCCTGGTGTGCAGCCGAGTCCTCCTGCCTGGACGATGAGAAATAATGCCCTGGGCATGGCCTAAAACCCACAGGTGGGGCTCTTTTGTCCAGCGCTAAGAGAGACCTGACTCTCAGCTTCACGTTGTTTTCTGAGGTGACCGTTATTTATCATGCTGTATTGGGAAGGAGCAGCCAGGAACCCTGTACCTCATCCAGAAGGACAGGGAAAGATCTTTCTCAAGATCTAAGCATGTCCCTCAGATGTCTGGCAAATGAGTGGAGATTATAAAAGAGAAAGTAGCCGGCCAGGTGCGGTGGCTCACGCCTGTAATCCCAGCAGTTTGAGAGGCTGAGGCAGGTGGATCACCCGAGGTCAGGAGTTCGAGACCAGCCTAGCAAGCATCTGTACTAAAACACAAAAAATTAGCCAGGTGTGGTGGTGTGTGCCTGTAATCCCAGCTACTCAAGAGGCTGAGGGAGAAGAATCCCTTGAACCCAGGAGCTGGAGGTTGCAGTAAGCCCAGATCACACCATTGCACTCCAGGCTGGGCGAAAGAGCAAGACTTGTCTCAAAACAAGAAAAAAAAAAAGGTAGCCAAGGATGCCTCAGGAGCTGAGCGCGGAGAGACCAGAACATGTGTTCCGTCTTTGTCATGAGTCTATTTCTAGAAAAAGACTATTTTTTAAAACAGTCATCGAAAGCTATCATAGATGCCATGGCCAAAACATTTTCGTAGGACATACTGTTACCACCTCACTGCCTACAGCCTACAGTTCTTAGGTGTAAATTTTTTTTTCAGAGAAATGAAAACTAATGTTAGAAAGAAGCACTTGGGGAATGATACCACTTAACTGATTTTATAAGTGTTTACAGCAGATGCTGCCTTGGTGGAACGTTTGGAGGGGAAAAGGGAGCCTCCCAAAGTCTTTATAAAAGGTAGCAAACGCCCCTGACACAGAGCGGAAGGGAAACCGCAATTAAGAGCATCAAACTCGGGAGGAAAAAAGGGTGGCTGGAGAGGGTGAGGGGAGGCAGAGAATGCATGAAAAGATGTTATTCCCACTACTACTGATTACAGAGATCAACCAAATCCTCCCACGCCGGAAAGAACAAAGTACTCATTTTTTAGCAACCCAAGAACAGAAGAAGGGGATATTGGTGGAACCTCTTCATATTAAAGACCAATTAAGTTATTAGGCAATTTCACAGAAGTTCCAACAGAACAGAGCCTTTCTCTTACATTGCAAAACACCTCTGAGCCCTATATGGAATCACAAGATACAACACGGTTGTGTTACTCGTTATTTCTTTGGCCGTTACATTCACTCATTCCTCCAACAAATGTTTATCAAGTAACCTCCATGTGCAAGTCATGGAAAACGATTTGATGGACACAGAATCCTCCAGAAGAAATAATCTAAGATCTGGTGTTAGAAAACCTTGATTGGAGTCACCACTTTGCTGCACACATGATTTTTAACACGCCACTTAAATGCCAGTTTCTGGGCCTTAGTTTTGTCATCTGTAAAATGATGATCTGATACTGCTTCACAGAGTATGGGAAGCGTCTCTGTAAGTGATAAAGTCCTTTACAGAGGTCAGTTGCTGTTGTTTTTGTAAGTCTCCTAGCAGGATGGGGTGACCACTTTCCTGGTTACCTATAACAGTCTCAGTTGCACCTGTTCTCCCAGCTGCTTTTCATTCTTATGGGAGTCCAAGTTTGGCAAATAATTGATATGATCCCCTACTGATAGGGTCATCTGTGAAGGAGAAAAGCATGCGAGAAGGACCAGGGTTCCAATTTTGTTGTTCAGTTGTAGTGGATTTCCATATCTTACTATCTCTTCATGGAAGTTTCTTGCTGCCTAACAATACCTTTCTCTTTTTGAAGGTGCAGCCAACTCGGCTTTGAAAATTCAATGTGTGCCCAGAAGTGGGTACTCTGCTGTGCGTTTGCACAGAGGTTTCTCATGAAAAGAAACAATTTGTGGAGCACCCGTCATGAATGCAGAATTTGGGCATAAAGAAATGTTCTCCTGCACAATGGTATTCTTCAATTCACAAATGGAAATGTTATATTTCAAGGCAACAGTGTTGTGGGCCTTTACAACAAGCACAAAGCACTACCCCAGTCTGGCAATAGCTGAAAACCCGGGGGATTTTGGTCTTACCAGGTAGAACTGGGCTGCTAAATTGTGGCTGAGTGTGAGACACCGGCCGTGGGCTGGATCTTGCACATCAAGAGCCCTGTTCCCAGAGCCCTGGGCTGTGTTTCTCAATCTTACCCAGCTTCTGTTTCCTGACTAGGGGAGCAGATGATTCTTGTACCTGCCTGTTGGTACTGCTTTGTGGGTTACAAAGGCTGATGCATAGAGTCTTGAGCACAGCACCAGACACATGCAGACTGTCCATAAGTTGTAGAAAGTCTTATCATTCTCCACTGTGCTGCTCCCAACAGAGCACTCTGCAATGGTTAACTTGAGGGGACCAACCCCTGCTATGTCCTCTCTCCTTTGGCCTTGTTTCCAAATATTTGTAGGAGTTGTCCAGACCAAAGCCTTTCAAATATGGACAGTGAGTTGCAACCCTGTCTGTATCAGTTAGCCATTGCCACAACGATGCTGGGTAACAAAACTTGGTGGCTTAAAACAACAATGATGCATTCTCACCAATGTGTGGGGCAGCTGGTATCGACTAATCTAGGCTGAGCTCTACTCCAAACTGCTCTGGTTGGGGAAATTTTGGCAGCAGCTCCACCAGTACATGGCTCTCATCCTGCTCCTGTAACCAAGGACCTCTCCAGGGCACATGCTTCTGATGACAACAGCAGGAAGTACTTGAGGGCTCATGGAAACCCTCCAGGTCAACTGGCTCAAAACCAGTTGCCGCCACTTCTGCCCAGATATCATTAACAAGAGCAGGTCATGTGGCCAAGTCCAAGGCCAAAGGACAGGAGCACTCCCGTAAAGGGGTCATGGCAAGGGTGTGCTGGTAGAGAGGTGGGAAGAACTGGGGCCAATAAATCAGCCAACTGCACACTCTATCTCATCTTTTGCAGAAGAGGGATGGAACAAATTTGGAGCACCTACTGTGGGCCAGGACTCATTTAAGCTTCAAGAAACCTAGGAAGCAGGCAATTTCTCTCCATCTTATGGGTGAAAAGACTAAGGGTGATATTGAATTGATTCACTTTTGCCACACTCCCAGATGTCTCCTTTTCTTTCACTCACAATGCTATCGGTAAGCAGTATGGGCTGGACTCAGATGGACACCCTTCTGATGGTCTCAGCAAGACGCTACCCACTCATAGTCAGCTAGGAATCAAGTGGAGGCTGACTGGTCTCACCCACCTGTCTGGTAGTCGATGGCTATGGGCAACACGAGTGGCTGGGGCATGTGCTCTCACGAATCCAGCTTCCCAGGGCAGCAAGGCAGCCAACCCCAATGTGTGAACATTTTTAAAGCCTTTGGTAGCTTGTTTGCTAATGTCCCAGGAGCCACGTAAGACATAAGGCCAGTGCAGAGCCAGTGTGGGAGGGGACTATCCAAGGGGCAGATAGAGGAAGTTAAACAAATTATGGCCGTTTTTGTAATCTGCGACAAGAACCCGGTTCAAGGAACACACCAAATGCATGGCAGAGCTTCGTCTTTGATCTTCTGAGCTGACAGGCGTGTGGTGAGCACAGCCTCATGTGTCCCTAATGTGTTCCAGACACACTTAGCACTTCCCACACAGCCATGTAAACTGCCTGGTCCTCACTGAACTTTCCACTCTGATGGATCTTGAGAGGCATATGTCTCAGGAGTTAAATACAAATGAACAAATAAATGTATTTACATAACCCTTGGAAAAACAATGTAAATGTCTTAGAAGCAAAATTTATTTTCAGAGGAAGAAATCTTGTTTATGTGATTGTAGATTAATTCTCAGAAAGTGTTTCTACAACAGAAGCAGGGAATTCTATATGTCTCTGGCCTCATGCCCACAGCGGTGCACCAGCTTCTCAAGGCATTGCTGGGCTCGGTTTCCAAAGAAGTGCCAAGGAGTCACTGAGGGTGCCCAGGTCTTAGGAAGTGAGCTTTGACTCTGTAGCTGTGTTTAAACAAATTCACCCATTTTGTATCATATATCTGGAAAAGGGCAAAATCATTTTCCAAATTGGAGAGGATGGAGAAGAGGGGAAATGTGTTCGGTGTTATTGCAATTAGTCACGCTTTGGAATATCCTGGGGAAAGTCAACTCTTGACTTATTATTGACATAGTGAAGTGGAGGAGGTTAAAAAGAAGTCTGCAGGCACCATTAATTAACCTCTCCATTATTTTTATTTCCCTGTGCATTTTTCTGATGGACAGAAGATCAAGGGGTCAAACCCTGTTAGAGCTGCTGGCATCCCAGCACTCACAAAGCCCAAGCCTCTTGCTTTCCAGAGATGAGAGGAATTGTTGTCACTCTTCACAATCACAGCAGGTTTTCAGGTGGGCACAGATTCTGGGCCCACAGTGCTTGTGAGGCAGGTCCCCTCCTCCACCTCGTACTATTTCTCCAAAGGCTGTTCATACATTGCTAATCCTCCCCCAGGAAGCCTTCCTGGATGTATTTCTACTTCCTCTGTAACCCGCAGCCTTTCTTGGTGCCTCCTTGTTGTGGATTCTGGGGTACTCTGCCCAGATCCCCTCTTTAGGACCAAAGCATACTTTCCCCCAGCTGTTCCCAGCTGTAGCCCTCACTGGCAATTGCATTTAGCCTCAGGGAATAGCCTAGCCCAAGGTAATGGCTCCTGCAAAGGCAGCCTATGACTGGTGACTGGCTGAAGCAGGGAGACCAAGCCCAGCCTACTTCCCTCCATTTGGGGACAATGTTGAAGGGCCACCCTGGCTTCGGAGCTCCCATCGGAGCAGCTGGGCCTCTGTTGTATCTGTTGTAGATCCACTTCTGCCCAATCCTTACTGCCTTATGGGTCCATCTCTCAAGAAACCTACATGCAGCTCTCCACCTCAGAGTCTGTTCCAGGGAACTCATCCTGGGACATTCCTTCCTGGCATCCCATGTCTCATTTTAAGTTTGCTAACTGGGTTCTCCGACACTGGGCTCACCCCAATATATATATTTAAAAACCAGAATGGCTAAAAAGGAGGAAAACCGCAATTGCAAAGTTGCCCACAATTTTCTCCTTCGCTTTAGGTGGAGGTCAACTTTGCCTCTGGGGAAAGACTGTGCACCCATGTACTGGAGGGTAGAAAGGACACTTCAGTGTCCTTGTGATCATGCAGAGAAGACTCCAAGCCCACACTGGCATGGAGAGGATGAGGCCACAGTGCAGTCGATCAAGCACTGTGTGTTGATGCTCAAGGTTGTATGCACCAGGCAAGGAGTTCCTTCTCAACTGAGATCACCACGATGCTGATGGGAAAGCAGTCATGAGGGAAATGTGGGTTTCTTTCCTCCTCTGAGCTGAATCCACGGAGGGTTGGAAGAATATAATGAAAACTGTCCCCTCGCTCCTCTGGGAACCTGGCCAGCCCTGTTGAGAGTAGTGTCTGGGCTGGACACCTAACGAGAGCCAAAAGGGGATCCCATGAAGGCCACAACCAATGCACTCTAGATGTTGGTTCAAGAGGTGATTTAAAAATTGTTCTCAACTGCACTGTAAACCCTGATACTACCCCCAGATCCCCATGGCCATCAGCACAGTTTGGTCTTTGCTAAACTTTGTGGAATGAAGTTTAAGTGCCCATGTTCACCCTTGGGATGTATAAGGAGAGCTCTGGCAGCCTAGATCACGACTGTAGCATGAGGGGGTGGACACAAATAGCCGAGGTGCTAAGATTCAGTTCAGGTGGGCTCACTGAGCTAGTGCATTTCTTTTTTTTTTTTTTTTTTTTTGAGACGGAGTCTTGCTCTGTCGCCCGGCCTGGAGCTGGAGTGCAGTGGCCGGATCTCAGCTCACTGCAAGCTCCGTCTCCCGGGTTTACGCCATTCTCCTGCCTCAGCCTCCCGAGTAGCTGGGACTACAGGCGCCCGCCACCTCGCCCGGCTAGTTTTTTGTATTTTTTAGTAGAGACGGGGTAGTCAGCCTGGCTCCCACCTGCCCTGCCCCAGTGTAGTCTCGATCTCCTGACCTCGTGATCCGCCCGTCTCGGCCTCCCAAAGTGCTGGGATTACAGGCTTGAGCCACCGCGCCCGGCCGCTAGTGCATTTCTTGGAGACTTTCAGAAACTCTTGGAGAGGGAGTGAGGGTTCTGACAAAAACAGACGTCCTGAGTTTCAGGACGGCCTGGGACTTGTTGGCTGGGTACTGAAAGGAAGTTACATCCTGGAAACCTTGGGTCTATTGGATTCTGGTTAGTTGGGCTATTTCCTTGATTGAGTGTGTAAGCTCCCTGCAAGCAGGAACCGTGCTTCATTCCTTTCTCGGGTTGTCCACAGTGCCTAGTCCAGTGTTCGCACATTGTGGGGTCTGATGCGATCTTCAAGTTTGGGCCCCAAACCTGTTAACGGAGAGCACAGTGATGCCTCAGAGAGAATGTGGCTTGGCAGGGTCACAGAGCAAGTGAGTGGCTGGATCCCCAGCCCCCAAGGAGCTTGCAGTCTTCAGCCACCTCTTACTGCTCAGGAGCAATGGGTGCCCTGAGTAGAACTAGAGTCAGCTTCAACCTCTGGGAGGAAGGATTTGGTGTATTCCTTTCCACCAAGGATGCCCTGCTGAGCACCTAAAAGCTGGTAGTTCCCAGCCCATGATCTCTGTGGTGGGTAGAGTTCGAAGATGGCCCTCAGTCTTATGTAATTCCCTCTCATGTGTATATGATAGGACTCCTCTGATTATGTCACCTGATGTGGCAAAGGGATTTTGCAGCTGTGATTAAGGTTACTAATCAGTTGACCCTAAGATGGGGATATTATCTGGATGGGTCTAACACAACCAGAAAGTTTTCTCCAGCTGGTGGTAGAAAGGGAAATCAGCAAAAGGTAAGCAAAAACAAACAAACAAACAAACAGAAAACAACCACTGTTGTTGACTTTGAAGATACAGGGAGCCACATGTAAAAGCTGGATAGCACCCTGTAGGAGTTGAGAACAAACTTCATCCAACAGTCAGTAAGGTCAGGGGGACCTCAGTCCTACAACCACAAGGAACTGAATTCTGCAACAACCTGGATAAGCTCAGAAGCTGATTCTCCCCCCAGGGCCTCCAGCCAAGAGTCCAGCAGCTGGTACTTTGATTTATCTTGTGAGATCCTAAGCAGAGCCCATGTGAGCCCAGTGGATTTCTGACCTATAGAATTGTGAGATAATAAATGGGTGCTGTTTTAAACCACTACAATTGTGAAAATTTGTTGCTTAGCAATAGAAGGCTGACATCGTCTTTGAAAACTCTTCATAGAATGGAGCATGGACAAGGTTTGAATTCCTATTATACTTCTCCTTAGTTGCACAACCCCTGAGTCTCAGTTTTCTCATCTACTGAGTGACAGATATAACACCCACATCTCAGAGTTGTCCCAGTGACTGCAGTCTGAGGACTTGGAGTTCAAGAACTTCCTTCCTCTCAAGGTGGCTGCTCTTGGGAGAGTCATTTACCTGCTCTGCACCTTAGTTTTCTCCTCTGTGAAATGGGTCACATTAATCGTCATCTTACCGTTGTTCTAAAGATTGTATCAAATGAGATAATGGATGTATAAGGCATGACACCAATGTTTGTTATTTACACCCCCAGTCTGAGCACAAACCACAGACATCATACACCCAAGAACAGGCCATAAACGTTCACTTTCTGCAAGCCTATTATCAAGCACCACCATTTTTGTATAGTTCAGGGCCCTCTAATTCAGAAATGTATTTAATGTTTAAGGAAAATTGCCTAGATACCATGATAACCCTTTGAGTAGTGTTGTACCTTATGCAATATTCTATTTGGTCAAAAAATAAGGCATCGTGGAAGCTCAGAGGAGATCCTGAGCTTTGAGCTCACTCTCAGGAGTGAGCATGACTGGCTCAGTCCCAATAGGAAAGAACCTTCTCCAAACAACTCCAAGCACCAAAAAAGTTTTTTCTGTAAGAAGTTGTCAAATCATAAACTATGTTGTCATTCATCCTTTCATGCAGATCCCCTCCTGTATTGTCCCACAAGGAAAGCTCCTGATTAAGATGTAGGGGCTGTAAATCAGGAGAAGGCGCCGGCGTGTTCTGCATGAGGGAGCCATATGGCTGACTGCATCGACTGCTGGCGATGTGACCATCGCCCACTCATTGCGCCATAGCTGAGCGCCAGCATCCTCTATGGTGATTCATGGGTGCCCTGATCACAGGCCCCATGTTATCTAATAGATTTCTGAAGTTTTCCACCAAGCGTTTTATTTTAAATGACAGTTATTTCTATTAATGGGTGGGCCCTGTCAGTTTCCTGACCCCGGTCGGGAAGGATGTCTTTCTGTTCAAATGGCAGTCATCATTTCTGTGAAGCCATGCATGCAAAGAAGGCAGCCAGAGCAAGGCACCTCGCACAGGGCTGTCATTCAAGTTGACATCTCCATGTTGGAGCATTTTTGCAAAGTTTTCTCCATGTGACCTGCAAGTTAAAGATCAGGGGGCTCCCTTCATCCAAGCCATCCATGTGCCAATCATCCTTACCTAAAAATGAAAGTTACAAATAAGCCAGTGCTGCTATTTATACCCTCCTGCCTGGCCCATCTTCCTCCTGTCAATCTTAGTCTTTCATTATGGATACATACACAGCACCTCTTCTCCATCGAGATCACAGATTAGCTGCTCCCGCTTCTCCACTGTTTGTTTTCCCCTTACCTTTTGTGATGTTTTATAAAATAGCCATGTTCTCCTGGCCTTCAGAGTTTTTTCTATTAATAGAAGATAAATTTTTTTCCCTCTCCTCTGTCCTTCCTTTCTTCTCTCCCTTCTTTCTTCCTTCCTTCCTTCTCTTTTCTTACTCCTTCATTATTTCCTACCTTCCACCTTCCTCTGTCCATCTTTCCTCTCTTGCTGTTTCTTTCCTCCCTCCCTCCCTCCCTCCCTCCCTCCCTTCCTCCCTTCCTTCCTTCCTTCCTTCCTTCCTTCCTTCCTTCCTTCCTCCCTTCCTGCCTTCCTGCCTTCCTTCCCTCTTCTGTGTCCTCCTCGTCCTCCTTCCCTTCCACTTCTTCTCGGTCCTCTTCCTTTTTCTTTGTTCTTCCTTTATTCCTCCCTTTTCCTGATATTTTCAAGCAGGAACTTAGGAGATGGCCTGCCCTTGCCCAGCCCCTTCCTGTAGACCTGCTTGCTGCCAGCCCCACGCGGAAGGCCCTGTCTCCCCATACATCCTGTCCCAGGCCTCTCGCCCAGCGGCCAGTCTGAACCCTGAGCCCAACTGACACCGTTCCACTAGCCCTTGACTGAGCCGCCCACTTCTGACGGATTCATTTCCCTGATAGGACTTTCTTTGCCTCTCCCCTCAGGTCTCCATCCCCTCTCCACCTGGGGGCCTTTGCTTCAGCACCACAGGGGATCTTTCCTAGCTCATCCAATAAAAGCCACCCTGCATAAATACCTTGTTTATTCGCTCAACCAGTATTCACTGAGCACCTTGTACCTGCCAGGCTCTGCAGAGGCGCTGAGGAGAGTCAGGCAGTCACCGATCCGATGCACAAGAAGCGTGATGTTTCCTAGGGAAAACAGACAGTAAGCAAATATCTACCTAGACTTATTTAATCACAACTGTGAGCGTGTCACAGAGGAAGAGTCTGTCATCAATCCTACACGTCCTTGTGTGCCCCTCTCCCCACGTGGTCCCGGGATGCTGATGGTCATTAGAGGTGCCCGTCCTTGAATAACATACTCTGTGGAGTATGTGGCGGGGGGAGGTTTAAGACCTCCCCACCCTGGAGGTGAGTCTGCTGGCCTGGTGATTTATGGACCCCTCCACTGTGCCCAGACATCTTCCGAGGGCTGATCTGGATGCCAGGAAACAGAATAGGAAAAGGTCCACTGTGCCCATGTGGTCCTTCCCGGGGAGCTTGTTTACCGGCCACGTCTGAAGTGTTTTGTACCGTCTCAAGTGTGTTCTCAAGTGTTTTGTTCTGAAGTGAAGCATGAACGCGTTTTCTCAACCTCCTCTTCCACACGGGGGCCGCTGCTTGCCTGCACATGCTCACCAGCCATTTGCACTCACACGGGGCAAAGCTTAACTATAGATTTTGATACACGAACGTGAGTACTGAGCTGTGAGAGCCCAGAGGTGCCTGTACAGCTACAGAAAGGGGAAAAAAAGCGAGAGTTTTAAAAAGCACAAGAGCAGCGGGAAGAGGAAAGACATTCATTTATTAACTTCATCAGCCTCACTTTTCTCATGTGCAAAATGGGGGTGCTGATTGTACAAGAGATGCTTCTAAAGCATTGCACATATCATGTGCCAAACTAAATGTCAGTCTTCTTTCCCTGATATTTGCAGTTAGAAGTCCCGATGGAGAATGTGGCTGTAACTGTGGAAACTGTACAGAAAGCCTCGGCATTCGTCGGGGTGGGCTCTGGAGGCCCCCACTGCTAGGGACATCTGCAAAAAGATCTTCAATATTCAAACAGGATGGGGAGAAGGTCGGGGGAGCATGCGTACATTCCTTTTTCTACTTCATCCTCTAGCTGGTGGCTGTCACCGTGAAAGGAGGTGCATGGGGGTAAACTGAGGAAGCTACACTGAACTGGAGAGACTGGCCGCACTGTAGGGAGGCGGGTTTGCATTTTGCAAGCCAGTCTTGATGTCTTTCACACAGACAATGGAAAACCAAGATGCACAACAACCGTCTGAACTTTTCTGTGAGGCGTTTCTCCTCATAACTTCAGAAATTTACTATCTGTGCAAACCTGAGCAGAGGCAGACATTACTAACCTAATTGATGAGATGTCATCAGGAAATCGCAATACTTTACCTGGATGACTGGCTCAAAAGAATGAAGAGTTAAAAAAAGAAAGAAAGAAAAAGAAAAAGGAAAGCTACGATTAACTTTTAAACTCAAACAGCAACCAGAAGTCAGACAATTAAATGGGGAAGCCATGCACAAATGTCACACACAGAAGAGGAGATCAAAGAAAACAGCAATCTCTGATAAAGATCAAGAGGGACAACTCGGGTTTTTATAGCATCTGCCGACAAATGGCTCAAGTGGAAAAAACACACGGTAGCTTGATTTCTCAATATGCTACAGAACGGCCTGTGATGCTACAGAGATCAAAGGCTAGCCTCAGAAACAAAATGCCACAAGAAATGACACACTCTTTGTTTTTTGTTATTATTTTGGGGGGCAATTTGTATTTCAGACCCATGACTCAAGGAGCTGGAAATTTATGAGCCAGTGTGGAGAGAGGTCAGTCAGCTGGCTGAACGGCAAGGAATGAAAATTACACACTTAGAAATTCATTCCATTCCTTCTCGGCTTACTCCCATGGAATAAAGAAGGTGATAAAAGACCTTTGTAAATTACATGGCATCTCCATTAAACCTTCACAGGTCTGAGGCAACACTGTGTTTTCGGAGTGTGATACTGTGTAACTGTGTGTGCACATGCCAGCTGCTGTCATTGTCATTCCTGGCGTTTTATCCTCTCCTAATGTATCTCTATCCCCTGGATTTTCTCCCTCCAAGTTTCTCTTCAACATCATCTTTTTCATCATCTAAGTCTGGTCTTCTTTGAATTGCCCATAGTGACATCTGTATCCACAGCACTGAAAACCATCCATCTCCCGGATCTGTCCCAATGTGTAGACATTTGGCAGCAGGTAAATAAAAGACCCAGATGTGCAACTTCTTTGCTTTTCATCTGGAACTCTGGCGTAATGTAGAGATATCTTGAATGAAAGCTAGCCTATATTCTTTTGATTTTCCACATGTGGTTATTGTTATATTATTATTTATTGTGATCTTTGTACAATTTACCAATCATCTAGGTAGCCATCAACAGGCATAATAATACGGTTAGTATTTGTACAAACAATTATCCTTTGAATATTAGTTAGTAAATGGATTACAAATGAATCCAGGAATATTTTGGCAAATATTCCTGGGAAGCTGTGTTGGGACTAAAGCCATGTAAAGCGCAGGATTCTGGCTAGGAGATTGATGATGTGTTTGAAAAGCTTAATAAAACATTAAGGTGGCTGATACTGTGGATTCCAAGAAGGCAGGTAGAGAAGTTTGATCATACACCAGGTGACATAGAGAATATGAATGAAACCTATCAGAAATTATTTAGTAAATTTGCATCTCAACAATAGAAAATTACAACATAGAATGATGCCCTGATTTTTGTAGCATGTTAGAGAAACCTGAGGAAAATAAGTGTGCCGTCTACTGTTGCAGACAATGTTCCCAACAGATGTGGTCTCTCTGGCAGGCAGCACAGAGCTGTCCTCCCCCTTTGCAATGCCAGAAGTGATCCCCATGCAAATGTGCATTTCAAAGCTCATACAGTCTCAATCCTGAGTCTTTGGCTGTTTCAGAAATCTAGATCATTGCTGAATCTTTCTCAGTGTGGCTTTAGTAAAAAAAAAATTGTGTTCTTTTCTTAGTTACTTTTTTTTTTTTTTGAAACAGAGTCTCACCTTTTTACCCAGGCTGGAGTGCAGTGGCATGATCTCAGCTCACTGCAACCTCTGCCTCCTGGGTTCAAGCAATCCTCCTACCTCAGCCTCCCGAGTAGCTGGGACTATTCCACCATCACGCCAGGCTAATTTTTGTATTTTTTGTAGAGACAGGGTTTCACCATGTTACCCAGCCTGGTCTCAATGTTGGACTCAAGTGATCCACCTGCCTTGGCCTCCCAAAGTGCTGGGATTACAGACGTGAGCCACCGCGCCTGGCTCTTAATTACTTTTTTTTTTTTTTTTTTTGAGACAGAATCTCACTCTGTGGCCCAGGCTGGAGTGCAGTGGTGCGATCTTGGCTCACTGCAAGCTGTACCTCCCAGGTTCATGCCATTCTCCTGCCTCAGCCTCCCAAGTAGCTGGGACCACAGGCACCCGCCAAGCTTAAACCTAGAAATGATTAAGCTTGGTCAGGAAATGCATGACAAAAGCAGAGACAGGCTGAAAGCTAGGCCTCTTACGCCAAACAGGTAGCCAAGTTGTGAATGCAAACGGAAAGTTCTTTTTTTCTTTTTTTTTTTGAGACGGAGTCTCGCTTTGTCGCCCAGGCTGGAGTGCAGTGGCCGGATCTCAGCTCACTGCAAGCTCCGTCTCCCGGGTTCACGCCATTCTCCTGCCTCAGCCTCCCACGTAGCTGGGACTACAGGCGCCCGCCACCTCGCCCGGCTAGTTTTTTGTATTTTTTAGTAGAGACGGGGTTTCACCGTGTTAGCCAGGATGGTCTCGATCTCCTGACCTCGTGATCCGCCCGTCTTGGCCTCCCAAAGTGCTGGGATTACAGGCTTGAGCCACCGTGCCCAGCTGCAAACGGAAAGTTCTTGAGGGAAGTAAAGTGCTACTCCAGTGACCACATGAATGATACGAAAGCAAAACAGCTTTATTGCTGAGATGGAGATGTTAGTGGTCTGGAGAGAAGATCAAACCAGCCACAACATTCCCTTAATCCAAAGCCGAATACAGAGCAAGGCCCTAACTCTCTTCCATTCTGTGAAGGCTGAGAGAGGTGAGAAAGCTGCAGAAGAAAAGTTTCAAGCTAGCAGATGTTAGTTCATGAGGTCTAAGGAAAGTTGTCTTCATAACATAAAAGTGCAAGATGAAGCAGCAAGTGCTGATGGGGAAGTTGCAGTAAGTTATCCAGAAGATCTAGCTAAGACCATTGATGAAGGTGGCCATGCTAAACAATAGATTTTCAGTGTAGAAGAATTAGCCATCTAGTGGAAGAAGATACCTTCTAAGATTCCCTTAGCCATCTAGTGGAATGAAGATACCATCTGAGATTCCCATAGCTAGATAAAAGAAGTCAATGTCTGGCTTCAAACCTTCAAAGAACAGGCTGCCTTTCTTGTGAGGAGCTAATGTAGCTGGTGACTTTAAGTTGAAGCCAGTGCTCATTCACCACTCTGAAAATCCTAGGGCTCTTAAGAATTATGGGAAATTGGCTCTGCCTGTGCTCTATAAATGGAACAACAAAGCCTGGATGACAGCACATCTGTTTACAGCATGGTTTACTGAATATTTTAAGCCTACCATTGAGACCTACTTCTCAGAAAAAAAATATTCCTTTCAAAATCTTACTGCTCACTGACAATGATTCTGGCCACCCTAAAGCTCTGATGGAGATGCACAAGGAGATGAATGTTGTTTTCCTTCCTGCTACCACAACATCCATTCCACAGTCCATGGATCAAGGAGTAATTTCAACTGTCAAGTCTTATGATTTGAGAAATACATTTCAGAAGGCTATAGCTGCCATAGGTAGTGATTCTTCTAATGGATTTGGGCAAGTAAATGGAAAACCTTCTAGAAAGGATTTACTATTGTAGATGCCATTTAAAAATTTTGCAATTCATTGGAGGAAATAAAAATATCATCATTAACAGGAGTTTGGAAGAAGTTGATTCCAATTCTCATGGATAACTTTGAGGGGTCCAAGACTTCAGTGTTGGAGATAACTGCAGATGTAGAGGAAACAGCAATCAAACTAGAACTAGAAGTGGAGCCTAAATATGTGACTGAATTGCTGCAATTTTGTGATAAACCTTGAATGGGTAAGGAGTTGTTTCTTATGCGTGAGCAAAGAAAGTGGTTTCTTGAAATGGAATCTACTCCTGGTAAAGATGCTGTGAACATTGTTCAAATGACAACAAAGGACTTAGAACATCCCGTAAACTTGATAATGCGGTGGCAGGGCTTGAGGGATTGACTTCGGTGCTGAAAAAGATTCTAATGTGAGTAAAACGCTACCAAACATGCTACAGAGAAACCATTTGTGAAAATAAGAGTCAGTGGGGTGGCAAGCTTCATCGTTGTCCTATTTGAAGAAATTGCCACAGCCACCCCAACCTTCAGCAAGCACCACCCTAGTCAGTCAGGAACCATCCACACTGAAGCAAGACTCTCCACCAGCAAAAGATTGTGACTCATCGAAGGCTCAGATGATTGTTAGCACTTTTTAGTATTTTAAATTAATGTATGTACCTTTTTTAGAGAAAATACTATTGCACATTTAACAGGCTACAGTATAGTGTCAATTTAACTTTTATATGCACTGGGAAACCAAGAAATTTGTGTGACTCACTTTGTTGTGATATTTGTTTTACTGCAGTGATCGAGAACTAAATCCACAATATCTCTGAGGTATGCCTATACCAAATTTATTTTAAAGAAATTTTAGAGAATTCTATGCCATAAAAATAGAGAGCAGAATAATGAACTTCAGTGTACCCATCACTCAGTTTCAACATTTCATATTATACCAATCATAGAGCTGATTTCTTCTTTTTGTGTGTGTGTTAAAACAAAACAAAACAAAACAAAAAAACCCATGTGACATAAAATGTACCATCTTCACCATTTTTAAGTGTTATACTTCGGAAATGTTAAACATATTCCCATATTGTAAAAGAGATCTTCAGAAGTTTTTCATCTTGCAAATCTGAAACTCTATACCCATTAAACAATAACTTATTCCCTCCCGCTGCCTGCCCCTAGCAAACACCGTTTGACTTTCTGTTACTATGAATTTGACTCCTTTAGATACCTCGTGCAAGTAGAATCTTACATATTTGTCTTTCTGTGACTGACTTGTTTCACTTAGCCTAGTGTCTTCAAGGTCTTTCCTTGTTGTAGCATGAGGCAGGATATCCTTCCTTTTCAAGGCTGAATGATATTCCATCTTATGGGTAGGCCACCTCTTGTTGATTTATTCATCCCTGGGTGGGTAAGTTGCTTCCACCTCTTGGCTATTGTGAATAGCCTAGAATATGGGAGTCCAAATATCTCTTTGAGACCCTGATTTCAATTCTTTTGCATACATACCCAGAGGTCGGATGGCTGGATTGTGTGGGAGTGCTAATTTTAATTCTTTGAGGAATGTCCATACTGTTTTCCATAGGGTTTGCATCATTTTACACTGTTGTATCTTACCAACAGTGCAAAGGGGTTCTAATTCTCATTCTTTTCTGGGTTTTTTGATAGTAGCCATCTAGCAGGTATGAGGTTTGGATTTTCATTTATCTGCTGATTAGGGATTGAGCAACTTTTTCTATGCTCCTTGGCCATTTGGCATCTCTTTGAAGAAATATCTACTTAAGTCCTTTGCTCACTTTTTAATTGCTATTTGATTTTTTTGTTATTAAGTTGTGATTTCTTCTTCCGTAGAGATGTAAAGATTTTCTCTTTTGTTTTGCTTTTAACCATCAAAATTGAAAAAGGAAAAAAATGACTAGATTGCTGTAGTGAAGATCCAGATACTTATATAGAGGTGGTTTCCAATATAAGCCAGATAAAATTAATGGGTGAATTTGAACTATCCATATGGCCAATATGAATCATCACTCAGACAGCAAACATTTCCTGATAACCTTCTCAGCCAGCCCTCCTGAAGGCGCTGGGATATGAGTGTGGAAAAGGCAAGGCCTCTGCCTTCAAGGAGCTCACAACTATTCAGAAAAAAGGCAGGGGTTTCTGTCTGATTTTCAAAAACCACCTTTATTGAGATATACTTCACATACCATACAATCCATCCATTTAAAATATACAATTCAATAAGTTTTGTATATTACATTATTAATTTTTAAATTTATGGTAAAATATAAATAGCATAACATTTACCATTTTAACCTTTTTTTTTTTTTGAGACAGAGTCTCGCTCTGTCGCCCAGGCTGGAGTGCAGCGGCGCGATCTCGGCTCACTGCAAGCTCCGCCTCCCGGGTTCACTCCGTTCTCCTGCCTCAGCCTCTCGAGTAGCTGGGACTACAGGTGCCCACCACCATGCCCAGCTAATTTTTTGTATTTTTAGTAGAGACGGGGTTTCACCGTGTTAGCCAGGATGGTCTCGAACGCCCGCCTCGGCCTCCCAAAGTGCTGGGATTACAGGCGTGAGCCACCGCGCCCGGCCTTTAACCATTTTTAAAGCGTTGTCTGTTTGATCTTTTAATCAAAGGATTGTTTCTCTGTGTCAGGGTGCCTGCTGTCTGTTAGGCCTATGGAGTCTTCTAAGAGAAGCTTCCCTCTGCTGATAGGATGGTGGCTGGATGTAGTCCGATGGCCACGTCCGGACCCCACGACAATCCTGTCCTGTCTGCTTCATACAAAGCCATACACAGGTGCGCCGGCTAGGGGGAGCTGTGGAGCCCAAGACGTTTGGGCGTGCACTCCATTGGCTGCCGGCCAGCAGTCTTCAAGGTAGTCGAGTTCTTTCTGCTGTTCAGGTGCTCCTCTTGGGTGGCTTGTGAGAAAAGGTAAATGCATCAGCCCTTATTCCTGCCTCGCTCGTTCCCTTCAGTTAAAGAATAAATACTAAAGGGAAGCTGGTGAGGTATCTGAACATGCCCCTCCATCATTTAGTCACTAATCACCAATTACTTTTTTTTAATTAAATAATTATTTGGGTTTTTGGCCAAATTACTCATTGACATCAATGGAAAGCCTTCTTCCACTCCTAACTCCTATCTGCCAACTCCCCATCGTTCTCAGCCAGGGACCAGGGTTATTAGATTTGTCTTTTGCTTTTATTACTTTTTCCTTTCCGACATTTTAAAGCATTTACAAGTCAATACAAATGTGTATTCTTCTCCTCTCTTCTTTTATCATAAATGGTACCATATTATATACATTCTTCTGCATCTTGCATTTTTCACTTAATATATCTGGAGAGCTTTCATGCTACTTTTTTATTATCACAAATAACAAGAAATCAAGACTCCTGATGGGAAGAATTTTTGCAAAGTTTTTAGTTAGTACCTGATAACTAATATGTGAGTTATTTACAATCAGTGTCTACAGAATACACCGAAATTTACACCTAGGTAATTTACAGCCTAAATTACCTAGGTCACTTAAATGGAAAGAGACCTCATTTCTACCTGAATCATCTAGGCAATTGTGGTTGATTAGAGTGGATCTAAAAATACATGAATCTTCCCCATTTCCCATCAGGGAAAAACTCTGGATTTTGATCCCAACTTCTCTTCAAAATCAGCACAACTGGATTGTGGTTTGAAGTGATTTGCCAATGTTTCAAATGTAGGGCAATGCTCAGAAAGATAAGAAATGGCTCAGTGGGAACCATTTTGTATTCTAGAACACTAACAGAACACTGAAGAGTAAATAAAGAACCCCTGAAATGTGAAAACCATTTACCGGAATGCAAGGTTGTGGCAGATTCTGAATTAGTAGATCAGCTCCCCAAGAAAAACCACATCATTAATCAAAAATGAAAAATAATTCTCCTTTCAAGAGTGATATATATTGTGAGAAACTGGACTCAAC
This sequence comes from Colobus angolensis palliatus, assembly GCF_000951035.1. Taxonomy (NCBI): domain Eukaryota; kingdom Metazoa; phylum Chordata; class Mammalia; order Primates; family Cercopithecidae; genus Colobus; species Colobus angolensis. Next base: position 3,200,338 of record NW_012122376.1, on the reverse strand, counting down.
TTGAAAATTCATCTAGTCATTGTAGCTGGGCTATTCCTGAGCAGAGCTCTTGGACCAGCCAGTGAGTGCCCAGGACACACCGTGAAAGTGAATGGAATTAATTGCATCTGAAGAAACAATGGGGGTACAGAGATGGGTTACTGAGGATTAAAAGAGACTAAATTTAATATACCTCAACTGATAATACTTTCCTTTTGACCTTACGTGGGAAAATAAAACAAGGTGAGAAAATGGGAAAATTGCATTTTGGTGAAAATATTTCATGTATAGCAGCAGTCTCCAATCTTTTTGGCACTAGAGACCAGTTTCATGGAAGACAACTTTTCTACAGGCTGGGGAGGGGGATGGTTTTGGGATGACCATAAAACTCACCATAATGTAGAGTCAGGGGGAGCCCTGAGCGTGTTTGCCTGCAACTAGACGGTCCCATCTGGGGTGATGGGAGACAGTGACAGATCATCAGGCATTAGATTCTCGTAAGGAGCAGACAGCCTAGATCCCTCACATGCACAGTTCACAATAGGGTGCATGCTCCCATCAGAATCTAATGCCACACTGATCTGACAGGAAGCGGAGCTCAGTGGGTAATGTGAGCAATATGGAGTGGCTGTAAATACAAATGAAGCTTCCCTGGCTCACCTGCCACTCACCTCCTGCTGTGTGGCCAGTTCCTAACAGGCCAAAGACCTGTACTGGTCCATGGCCTGGAGGATGGGGACCCCTGATGTACAGGTCTCTGTGAAGACATTCACCATCACCCTGTTAAATCTTCCTCTCCTTATTGAATTATCATCCAAGTCAGTCTCATCCCACCCTCCTTCACTCGTTGCATCTCAGCCCTCAATCCTTTTAAATTGGATACCCACTTTAGTGCTAGTGAAACAAACAAGCTGCACACAGTCGAGTACCTCCTAGGCCAGCACAGACTCCACTCCTGAAGATGATGAATGGAGCCTGCTACCTTGGCCTTCAGGCTCTGGCATGCTCAAGAATTCACAGAGCTTTAATATTTTTCCCAGATGTCTCATAATTGTGACAATTTAATGTTTTAAAAATAATCTATATTTTATTTCCTTAATCCCATTAACAGATTTATGACTTAACATTTCGTCAATAGCACAGACTCATAGGGTTTTTGCCAGAGAAAGCAAGTTTAATCACTGGAAGTTGTCTGTTGCAACATTTATTCTTAAACCTCAAGTAAGTGGGACTGGTCGAGAGATTTTGTATGTGCCTGGGGAGGAATTCATTTGCGCCACTTGCCCCAAAGCCATGTCAGCTCCAGCAAGGAGAACACTGGGGTTTGTGAGCACATTGTTTTTGGAGAAGGATAAAGTGGCAGGAGTTTGTTATTTAATAACCAGTTGCCTTCTGAGCTAGAGAGTTAATCACTACCATTAAGTACTGATCACTCCAGGTGAGAAGATGAGAACAGTTTCACATTTACAAAAGTTTGGAAGTCAAAAAGCTAATAGGCTTATGGCATCGAAACTTCACAAGAATGCTGTTTTCCCTTCTGATTGCATTTGAGCTTCATTACCTTGCTTTTGCATGAAGTTATTTTTTTTCTAAATGGAAATTAAAATAAAACAGCTAGATCCCGGGCGACTGCCCCTTTCCAGGTTTTATCTGTCTATCATGTTTGAAATTTTTTACAATAAGCCCATATAATTTTTGTAATTAGAAAAGGTAATTGGAAAAGGCAATTGACATTCCTTAAAACAAAATAAAACTGGCTTTTTTTTTTTTCATTCTTGTTTTTGTCTGGCTCAGCCTTCTGTGGCTCACAGGAGTAGCTAGGGGTTTAAGGATGTTTATTCAATTGTTATAAACAGCAGCAGATTTTTGTTTGTGCATTCTGACTCTACGAAAGACGAGATACATGAAGGCTGTTTCCAAGTAAGACAGCAAAATTAAAAGCAACAAAGAAGGTGGAGATGAAACGGCCATCATTTCTGTCCTACTAAGCATTTGTCTTCAGTTTGTCTTTCAGTTCTCCAAAGCCATTCTGCACATCCTGCCAGGAATCAGCTTTGGCATTAAAAGCCAGAGAAATTAACGCACAGGAGTGGGAGTGGTGTGCCTTATGGAGGGATAAATTCACCTGACACTGGCTCTATGACACTGCCACTCAACCTTGCTGGCAGTTTTAGTCACCTGGGGAGCTTTACAAAACACTGATATCTGTGTCCACCCCCAAGAGATTCGGATACCATCATGCTGGATGTGGGCCAGGTGATTCTATTGTGTAGTCAAAGTCAAGAACCTTCATCAGTTTCCTCCCCTTTCTAACCTCTGCTGCTGCCAAAGCCCTCCTTTTTAAAGTGTGGTCCAGCGACTCACAGCACCAGCAACACCTGGGAGCTTGGTAGAAATGCAGAATTTCAGACTCCGGCCCAGAACTTCTAAATCAGAATCCACATTTTAATAAGATCCCCAGGTGTACTTTGTGCACATTAAACTTTAACCTTCATAGCTCTTGCTTGGACTCATCCAGTCTCCAGAGGGATCTCCTGTTCTCTCTTCTCTCCCATTTCAAAGCAATCTCCATATTGAAGTGATCCAGAATAAACCACTGTGGCATAAAAGTTATTTTGAGCTGAAGGCATTTGAGTTTCCAAAATCTCTTATCTACCTAAAAGAACAGCCTCCACAAAGCCCAAAAAACTAAATTGTTATAAATGTCCTCCCCAGGAGCAAGTCTAATCCCTACTCCCTGTGAACCAAAAAGTATCTGAGACACGTCTCAATCAAGTTGGTAACTTTATTTTGCCAAGGGTAAGGACACACCCATGACAGCCTCAGGAGGTCCTGCCAACATGTGCCCAAGATGGTTGGGGTACAGCTTGCTTTTATGCATGTTAGGGAGACATGAGACATCTATCAATACATGTAAGGTTTACACTGGTTTGATCCGGAAGGGTGGGACAAGTCAAAGGGGAGAGCAGGGCACTTCCGGGTCATAGGTAGATTTAAATATATTCTGATTGGCAACTGGTTGAAAAAGTTATTGTCAGTAGAAAGGAATGTATGGATTAAGACAAAGCATTGGGGAGATCGAGGTTTTATTGTGCAGATGAAGCCTCCAGGTAGCAGGCTTCAGAGAGAATAGGTTGTAAATATTTCTTATCAGACTTAAGGTCCATATAGATGGTAATGCTGGAGGGGTATAGTTAAGCATGTTTAACCCCCAGTTCCCATCATGACCTGAACAGGGGGGCTGGGAGGCCTTTGAATTTTATTTTTGGTTTACATCCCAAACAAATGTCACAAAACCATCGTATCTCTCATCTTTTCTCCTAAGGGCATGTTTATTTTTCCAAAAAGACAATTGTTTTTCCATAAGTGACCCTTCTTCCCTTCATCTAAGAAGTCATTTCTCCCAGAGGTGCCCCTTCCCCTGTTAAGATGATACATAAGCCCCAAATTCTAGCTGCCTCCTTGAGTCACATTTCTTTGTGAACTCCCACACATACACATGTAATTAAATCTGAGGATTTTTTTCTCCCGCTATTTTGTCTTTTTTTTTTTTTCAGTTTAATTTTCAGGCCCTCAATACAAAACCTAAGAGAGTAGAAGAAAAGAGTTTCCTCCCTCAAACTGTACACGTGATCATACCACATGTATGCTGATACGGACAGGAAGCAGAAGGGCGTTTCCCCGGCAAAGGCCCCGCCCCCAAGTCTGGAAACCCATGGCCCTAAATGGGAACAGGCTTTCCTGTTTTTACGCCCAAATGTTGCCTTCTCCAAGACCACTCTGTCTCACCACACCCCTATTGTGTGTCCACATAAACCCCAAGCTCCATGAGCAGAAAAAAAGAACAGCAGAAGAGTGGCAGAGCGGTGAGGCAGAGAAGGAGAGAAGAGAAGGTGCGTCTGAACATTGGGAAGGGTTTGGCTGGGGATGGTCAGGGAGGAGATTGGCTGAGGGACAGCTGGACTCCAGAGGGAAGATAATCTTCCAGTCCATCTACTTTCCATCTCCCTATACATCCCGCTGAAAGCCACCTCCACTACTCAGTAAAATCCCCACATTCACCATCCTCCAAGTCCGAGTGACCTCATTCTTCCTGGACACTGGGCAAGGACCTGGGCACCAAGAAGGCAGGGTGTAAAAGGCTGCCACCCTGACTCTCCACTGAGCTGGTTTAACACTTAGCCATTTGTGAACGGCGACTGATATAAGAGCATTAATTGTAACACACCCTAGATGCTACCATGGGGCCAGAGCCCAAAAGTGCTCACCCTGGCTCCTGCACCTGCCTGTCTATGTGCTCCCTCTCCGGAAAAGGGTTTGAGCACACCGCGGGCTGAGCAAAGGATCCACACCCCTGTTGCAAGTCCTGCAAAGGGGTCAAGGAACTCTATCATTTCAATGCCTATAGGATAAATTATAAACTCCTTAACATGAACAAGACCACTCAAAACTAGGCTCCAGCACATCTCTCTGGACATATGGTGTGTTCCTGGCTCCTTGAAACTTGGTCCATCAGACATGTTCAAAACTAGACATTAAAGCCCTTTCATGAATCTATGCCTTTGCACAAACTGTTCCCTCTTGTCTGTTTTTCTCTCTTCTCGCCTGGTCATCACTGACTCTTTAAGACCAAATTTAATATTGTCTCATCCAGTATAGCCTTCTCTGTTTTCTTCCACAAAAGGGTTCTCAATGCCCCCAGTCTGTGACCCTAGCACCTAGCATAGTACCTAGTACACAAGAAGTACTCAAAAAAAATGTATTTGAATAAATGGATGGATGGGTAGATGGACTAAAACCCTTGTTTCCCAAATCTCTTCATTTACAATATTCAAAAATATTTAAACGTTGGTTCTACCCTTAGTTCCAAACAAGAGGAACCTCTGTCCTAGGTTCTGAAATTCCGAGGGGTCTGTATATCACAAATACACACGATGAATGTTTTAAAAAATATACAGGGGCCAGGCGCGGTGGCTCACGCTTGTAATCCCGGCACTTTGGGAGGCTGAGATGGGCGAATCACGAGGTCAGGAGATCAAGACCATACTGGCTAACACAGTGAAACCCCGTCTCTACTAAAAATACAAAAAATTAGCCGGGTGTGGTGGTGGGCACCTGCAGTCCTAGCTACTCGGGAGGCTGAGACAGGAGAATGATGTGAACCCGGGGAGTGGAGCTTGCAGTGAGCCAAGATCACACCACTGCACTCCAGCCTGGGCGGCAGAGAGAGACTCCGTCTAAACACACACACACACACACACACACACGTGAGCTGGGCACAGTGGCTCACACCTATAATCCCAGCACTTTGGGAGGCCAAAGTGGGTGAATCACAAGGTCAGGAGTTCAAGACCAACCTGGCCAATATGGTGAAACCCCGCCTCTACTGAAAATACAAAAAATAGCCAGGTGTGGTGGTGTGTGCCTGTAGTCCCAGCTACTCAGGAAGCTGAGGCAGAAGAATCACTTGAACTTGGGAGGCGGAGGTTGCAGTGAGCTGAGATCATACCACTGCACTCTAGCCTGGGTGACAGAGCAAGACTCTGTCTAAAAAAAAAAAAGAAAAAAAAAACACAGGTGCCTCTGTCCCTTGGGATCCGACAGGTAATGCTGGCATAGTGCCACCTGCCACCTTAAACATTTACTCAGTTGACTAACACAGCTCAGGTCCCAGGGAAACACTTCTCTTCATCCCTTGCCCTATTCCTTGAAACGAAAAGTAACTGAGCCTAAATGCCACAAATGTTTGTGGGTTGTACCTGCACATGTCAGAAACAGACACTGCTTCAGAATCAAGGAAGACCTGAGCAGTAGAAGTGCTTAGGTAAGATAAATCACTAATTAATTACCTTGTCAACTCCATCTTCTGAGTTAAGGCAAACACAATAGATTCTCACATAATGAAGCATTTTTTCTTGGTGGTGCTGAGATTCCATTTTCTTCTGTGTCTTCATATTCTAATTTGTGGCCCAGAAGTCCTGAAGAATTAGTGCATAATTTGCAACAGTTGCATCTAATATCTGAAAAATATTTTTCAATAGTTAAATAATTCATATTATTCTTAAATTTGCATGTATGTGGATCTAGCTATGACATGCATGAAGCCTGGTACCAACTCCTACATGCACAACTAGATGGCCATTGAACACTAGAATTGAAAGTAATCCTATTATTGTAAACTATGCAATAAGATAGAGCTAAATTTTCAAAATTAAATTTAAAATTTTATTTCTTAAAAATGTTTCATGTTTTATATTTGTTAATGATGCTATTTTTTCTTTAATTTTAAAATTTAACATCTCTTAAAAGTAATATTTAAACATATAAAAATAACTTTTTGTCACATTTGCTTTTTATTTTATTTTATTTTCACATTTGCTTTTTAATACAAATATATTTAAATTGTTTTTTCTTAAAAGACAATTACATTCCATTTTTAGTCTTTAAATGACCAAGAATAAATATAAGGCAAGATCATGATAGGAATAAAAATAGTAGAACTCAAAAAGAAAAAACTAAAAAAAAAAAAAAAGAAATGGAATACCTTCAAAGAAATGGTTTGCTTAAATTTTGTAAAGCTCAAATAATAAAAGTGAGAAGTCTTACACAAAAGCATGAGATACATAAAATTTGCTAGTAAGACATTACAACTGCTACATTTAATAAAGTTTTAATTATGGATCAAAACAAGATAAATGAACAAGAAAATTATTCTCATCAAATTCACAACTTCAAGAGGTCGATGAAATCCCTGGAACCTTACGTTCTTCAGTACATGAAGATTTAATTAGTGCTCAGAGCAATGAGAATGAAAAAGAGGATTGTTCATAACAAATTCACAACTCAGGAGTGCAACTCTGGCCTGTCCTTTAGAAGGGGAAGAAATTTCCACCGTGAAGGCAGCAACCTGGATGCGAAAGATCAAGTCTCCAGAGCACCACTCATTTAGGTGGATCCTAAAAATGGTGCCCATCCCCCTCACAGCATGAGAATGTTTCTAGCAAAACACAGTCTGATTCAAATTAGCAAATACGATTTTTCACCGGTGAGCATTGCAGGAAACTTAGTATTTCATTTTAGACCAACATTCTTTCAAATGGAAAAAGAACTCTAGAGACAGGTTTTCATATTTCAAAGTGAAACATGAACTTTTTGATTAAATGGGTTACATGATTCACACTAATTTTCAAGATGAGTTTTGGCCAAATAAGTTATTTTTGACCAGAAACATTTGGATTTTTAATTAAAATAACACGAAATGTCATTCACACACATAAAAAAATAAATTCGTGCACAAATACTAGAAATTTAAAAATAGGCCAGACCTCCAATAATATTCAACAATGGTAACTGAATAATATTCAACATTGTTGTGATGTTCTGAAAAAATATATTAGGGGTCCAATATGTAACCAAGAGTAATGATGCTTTTCACGGTATTAACAACCACCATATTCACAGAAACAATAAAAGAATTTTTGGTTTAATAGAAATAACTCCAATTTTTATGCTAGAATGGCCAAAAATGTAAGATGAATAAAAGTAATAAAACAATCACTATCTAGGATAAATAATTCAAAATGAGATTACTAATTTAGTAGGTAATAGAGTGAGAGAATAAATCATACATAACACAGAAACATAAGTAAATATTACTCAATGCAAGTAGATGGTGCCAGGGACAAAGGTCACGTTGAACAACTAACATTTATGATACGTATTGTTGAAGAATAAAACAAGAACATATTACATTGTCTCCACACCTAGAAGTACAAGTTTTGATTTAAATGAGGAACTGGAAAGATAACTTACAATTTTAGGAATTAACTTAAAAGACTGTGAAGCTAAGTCTATGAAAATGGCATGAACATACTTAGTAAAGGAAAAAGCGTATGGGCCAGAATTTTGTCCGAAAATTCAGCAGCATCCACTGTAAAGCCCATAGTATAAATCTGTTGCTAGGACACGTGGTCTCAACTTGACCTATGGTGATGCAACTTTCAGAACAATTAAGCAAGTCTGAAGGGTAGTTTCTGGACCCACCCAAAGAGGGAACATCTTCAGGAAACATATATCCAGTTTGACCTTACAAGCTCTCTCAGCATACAATGGGAATGCCAACTAAATGCTGTTCACGCAATTCGATTTCATTTAAACCAGACAGGAGAAGAGTTAGGCAAAGTAACAGAAGATCTACAGAAAAAGTGCATAAATAGAAAATTAAATTTACTTTGAATTTGCACTATCCATAATCTTTTGGTATACATTGTCGCTTGCTCTCAATTATATTATCAGAAGCTTTCAAAAGAAAAAAAATTTTAACTGTGGCTACCTCATTTTTTAAATATCAAAACGAAATTTGAAATTTTAAAGAAAGTTTTCTAAATCAAAAGAAAATACATGTAAAATGTGTGACATTCCAATAAAATGTAAAGAAATTAGAACAAGGAAACAAAAATAATTGAGTCACTGTGAAGAAGAGCTACGTAAAAATAATTCCCAAATGAATTTTCCTTCGATAATATTTTGGGGATACTGTGAGTCAGGGAAGAGTCTTAGTTGAGTAGAGATACGAAAAAATTGAGCAATTTACTGACATTTTCAGCTTTCTTCATAATATCCCAGCACTGAAAAATTTGAAAGAAGACATTGAGAAATATTAAATCAATCTAGACACTGCTTTAAGAGATGGCTAAAATTGCTAAATACATGATTATTGTGTATATATGATAAATTATAATAATTTATAACATTTTCTGCAATAATTTATCACATGTAATTCTGTTATAATATGTGAATGTGATATGTAAAACTCATGGTCTATTTTGGCATCTAAGTATTACTGGAAGACGTTTATTGATGACTCCAGCAGCTACTGCTTCAACTTGAAGTTGATAAAAAACTAAGAACTATGATAACTCAAGAAATGTTGTCTAATTTGGCATTATTCCATGTGACATGTAAATTATATGGAAATCTTTATTATAACAAGATAATTAGTGATTTTACTGAAATATAAACAAGAAATATAAATTTTATGGAATAAGTATATAATTTATGAGTTACGCATCTCAGTTTTATTACCGGCCCATCAGTAAAATGCTTAAACATACACGATAATAATTAAATTCAGTCGTCTTTGAAATTTTGCCAACTTTCTGTCATGTACAAACTACAAACATATTTTTACCATATTTAACACATTTGTTTTCAGCACACACTCACGTGCTGGGCTCCACCAATGTCAGGAGTCGGCCTTCTTGTACCCAGCGACAGACATTTCAACCCAGGCTCATCCACTGTCACTCCTGGAACTTCAGCAACACTTTCCTTTCTCTTCACCCTGTGGTTTTCACTCAGCAGCTGGGAGGAGGAAGTGGGGGTTAGGGGGGCACTCAGCATTGGACTTCCCTGTAGACCCCCAGGGGCTGGGGCTGCTGAGGGGCTGCTCAGCACCTGCCCCGACCCCTCTGCTGCCCACCTGCCTGTTGATGGCTCCTACCAGATGCCTTGTTGTAGCAGAATGTGGTTGGGAGTATGGCCACCACCACCACCTACCTCCCATGTGGACCGCTTATGCCACCTGAGAGGGCCTGCCTCTCTCCCTAGCCTCGGTTCAGCAATCCCAGGGACCCCATGTGTACCCCCAGAAGTGTGGCTGTGTGCTCCAAGCTCGGTGACTGACAGCTCCCCCAAATGCCATGGCTGCCCTCGGGGAGGAGTGGCTCCTCCTAGCTTCCTTAAGGTGGGCCCTGCAGCCAGCATTCAGCCTTGGCATCTTGCCTGTCGCTGCTGTAACAGATTCCTACAGACTTAGTGGCTTAAAACAACACAAATGTATCATCTCACAGTTCCAGAGGGTGGAAGTCGAAACTGGGTCTCCCTGAGCGAGGGTCAAGGTGTTGGCAGAACTGCTTCCTCCTGGGGCCTCGAGGGTGCATCTGTGTTCTTGGCTTTTCAGGCTTCTAGAAACTGCTTCATTCCTTGGCAGTGGCCCCTCCCTGGATCTTCAAAGCCAGCAATGGCAGCTTGAGTCGTTCCCATGTCACCTGATGGTGCCTCTTTCCTGCCTCCCTCTTCTACTCACTGGGACCACTGTGATGACTTTGGGAGCACCTGGATGATCCAGGAAACTCTCCCCATCTCAGGCAATGGTTGGCAACCGTAATTCCATCTGCAACCTGCATTGTCCTGTGTCATAGCATATTCACAGGCTCTAGGGACTCGGTTGTGACATCTTCAAGGGGCCATTATTCCACCTTCCACACCTTCCTTCACCCAACCCTGGCTGTGCTGGCCCTGACCTGAGAGGAGTGGGCTTCCACTTCTGTGACTTGGTAAAGAAACCTCCACAGCCCAAGAATAGTAACATTTACCGGGTGCCGGGCTTGGGCCTTACGTGTTTTATGTAATTCAATCCTCGCAACAAACCTATGAGGTAAGTAAAATAATTCCCACCATTGTACAGGTGAGGAAACGGAGACATGGAAGGACTCCACAGCGAGACTAAATCCCCATAGCTAAGAATGGACAGTGTTGAGATTTAAGGCAGAATATGGCTTCCTACAGATTGATTCCGGTGGCCATTCATTGGGGAATGGATGTTTATTGCCCACCTTCTAGTGCCAGGCATAATGCCCAGCTGGGGACACAGAACAGGGAGCAGCACCAATATGGCCTCTGCTTCTCTGTAGGGAGGATTTCTCCTGCACAGAGAACTCGGCTCTAGAATTGGATAAGGGCGAGGGTGATGGTGGGCCAGAAGGGAGGAGCGGGGACAGCAAGTTTCTCCCACCCCGCAGTCTCCCCTCCTCCATTTTATTCTGTATGTAGCAGCCAGGGTTGTTCTTAAACCCAGACTTGACAATTCTCTGCTGAAAAACCTTTCATGTCGCTCCACTGCTCCCACCAAAAAGACCACACTCAGGCCAACCACAGTGGCTCCCACCTGAAATCCCACTGCTTTGGGAAGTGAAGGCTAGAGGATTGCTTGAGCTCAGAAGTTCAAGACCAATCTGGGTCCACAATGAGATCTCCATCTCAAAAATTTTCAAAAAATTAGCCAGGCATGGTGGTACATGCTTGTAGTCCTAACTATATGGGAGGATTGGTCAAGCCCGGAAGTTTGAGGCCGCAGTAAGCTCTGGTGGCACCACTGCATTCCAGCCTGGGCAACTGAGCAAGATCTTGTGTAAAAAAAAACATAAAAATAAGCAAAACAAAACAAAACCAAAAAACCCCCTTAAACCTAGCTTACAAGTCTTTGAACATGGGGCCTGCCCACCTCCCCAACCCCTTCTTTCATCTTTCAAGACTTGTCCACCCACACCCTATGCCCCAGCCATCCGGAAACCCCTTTCTTCCATGTCTTGCTTCTAGGCCTTTGAACACACTGTTTCCTCAACCAGGGCTGCCTTTCCTGCTTCCCCGACCTCTCACTGCCTTCGCCATCTCCTCCGCTACCTCCTACTCCCCATCAGGACTTGGTTCAGAGCCATTCCCACCTAACTCCTTCAATGGGCGGCAACCTGCTAGAGACTCCATTTCCCTATTGCACACTTGCCACTTCCTCATCTTTGTTCGTGACCAGACTGCAAGTTCCTTGAGGTCAGGGGCCAACCGTCTAATTCAGTGTTGTACTGCCAGTGCCTGACATAGTGCCTGGCTTATGATGCTCAGAATATTTTTGTGGGTGGATAGATGGATAAATGGATAGGTGAATGAATGGACAGACTGGTGCCTCAATTTTCCTGTCTTAACATATTAATCCACAGCTACATCAGAGCCAGCCCTGCACCCCAGCCTTCAATATGAGCAGCTCCTGCTCTCTGTAACTCCAGCCCCAGCCTGGACCTATCTCTCAGAGCTACAATGCTAAGAGACAGTCCCTGAGTCTTGGATGACCACGTGAGTACCTCCACATGGTAACTGTGGAGGAACATGGCACACCCGTCTTTCATGGAGCCGGGGCCTGCCTACCTCCTCCCTGGGCCAGCCGTCATACCATACCAGTGTCCCCAATTCCTGAATCCCTCTGGGTCCTTCCTGCTCCCCTGACTCTTGGATGGCTCTGCCTGAAGGACAGTCAGGACAATGCAAAGTTCAGTCATGCTCTCGCTGCATGGGATGGGCCCTGCATGTGTAAAGAGCTGTGTGTTTTTCTGTAGAGGACTCGCAGTGTCTACACCGGGCAGTTGCTGTTTGCACGACATTGAGCAAACGTCACTTCCATCAGGGGCAGAAAACCCTTTGGGATTTCTGATGAAGGTACACCTTTTGAGATGCTCTCAAACAACTCCAAAAGATGCTCTGTCAGGGGCAGAGTGGTCCTATCTGACTTTTGGAGTTTATACATTTACTCTGAGAGTGAAACAACAGGACAAACATCGTCTCACTGGCTTAAGAGAGCAAACAAAAAAGACCATTAGACAGATAATTCTTCCTGCCAGGGAGACAGCCCTATTAATACTTGCGACTACACAGGCAAGCAAAATAAGAGGATTTCTCCATAGCTGGGAATTTATTTTTCCAAGAATACCGAATAAATCCTGGTGGTTACTAACCAGTTAGGCTAAGACAAAAGGTCCTTTTCTTCCCAACTAATACACATTCTATTAGTCAGGACTGGGGAATGGGTGACAGAAACTTGCTCCCAAAGCTCACACTACAAGGAGGGGTACATTAGTTCTCAGGCCCGGACGAGGAAAAGACTGGGTCCTCACTGGCTCACAGAACTCTTGTCTGTTGCCTGGTTCTCCCTGTGGGACCGTTGCTGTCATTCTTTCCTGTGAGGAAGAGGGAGGAAGTATTACCATGAGTAGTTGTGTGCTTAAATCCTCGTAGTTCAGCAATCGGAGAGGACAGGGGGCCTTATTCTCCCTGCCCAAGCTTTAAAAACATCCCAGAGAAGGATTTAGTGAGGCTTAGCCTGAGCCCTAGGCCCATCCCTGAATTGGGGCAAGGGAATGGGATGTCATTACCGGCTCAGTTGGGTCATACATGTGTCTGTCCCTCCGACTGGAGGGATGGGGTACAATGAGGGGCTGCCCTCAGCAGAAGCACAGGGTTGAAACCAGGCAGGAAGGTTTCCAAAAGGTCTCAGGTGCTCTTCTGCATGTACAAAACAGTAAATATCAGGCTGGGTGCAGTGCCTCATGCCTGTAATCCCAGCACTTTGGGAGGTTGAGGCAGGAGGACTGCTTGAGCCCAGGAGTTGGAGACCAGTCTGGGAAACATGGTGAAACCCTGTCTCTACTGAAAATACAAAGAATTAGCCAGGCACGGTGGTGCACGCCTGTAATCCCAGCTGCTCAGAAGGCTTGAGGTGGGAGCATCACTTTAGCCTGGGAGGCAGAGGTTGTATTGAGCTGAGATCGCACCAGTGCACTCCAGCCTGGGGTACAGAGTGAGACTCTGTCTCAAAAAAAGAACAGACCAAAAAAAAAATGAATATAAGTATTCATTATTTTAAATCATAAAAAATAATTTAAAATGTGGAGTGAAAACATCACCCCTAATCCTGTCATCTCCAAACAACTGTAATTAACACGATCGAGTATTTCCTCCGAGTCTTTTTTCTCCAGGCACATGTACATGTTTAATATAGTCCTGCCATATTGTATAGACAATTTTGCATCCTGCTCTTTTTACTTAAAATGATAACAGAAGGATTTTCTCATGTTATTTCCTTTGACTCTGTTCCCTGCACAATCCACTTCCTTTCCTACTCAGATCTTTGGCAGAAAAAGTTTGTAGACTGCACAAATAACTGGAAGGAGTACCGACTTTTTTTGGTTTCCGGGGGAACGTGAGCAAAGAGAAGAGCAAGAAAGATTAAAAAGGGCAGGTCTTGGTGACCCTCACGGGGTTGCTGAAATAAACAAATGTCATATTCTATGTGAGCATGCCTTGAAATGGCTATATTTATCAGCATTATAGTCATTAATCACTAAATTTATTTTTCCCTGTTTTTTTTTTTAAATAACTGAGTCCACTGGACAGCCTTGAACACCAGTAGAGGGTGGTGCTCTCCTGCCATAGCCCACTGCAGAGAAAGGAGTAATTTCTCAGAGAATCTATGGATTTACTGTGGGTTGTGGGTGATAACAGGGTTTTCTAAAAGCACTTTCTGCTTCAGGTGAGGAGAGGATGCTGTCCTGAGAGCTGCTGATAATATGTGGATCCAAACCCACAGGCTTGAGCTGCTTAATTGAAATTCACATCAAAATGGAATTCTGGCTTAGCTCAACTTGACTACTATGGATGATGAAAATAAATCCCTGGGTCACACAAGGATAGTGATTGAGTAGAGCTTGTTTGCTGGCACAGGAATGACATTTCAACTGGAATTAAATTGTCGTCAGTTAACAGAACTGAATTTTCTGTCATTCTTTGACTTGAATTTTCTTTTTTCCCAAGATAACATGGACAGGACCCAGGTATTTCCAGTGACTCAGAAAAGAGTACGTTTGGCTATGGGCTTACCCAGCTTTAAGCGGGCTCTGCTCTCCCTGAAGAACAGAGCCAAGGGAAGGTGGGGTACCTTGTCATCCCTCCTCCTCTCATTTTCCATCCTGTCTGTCCAGTCCATAAACATTCTGTGGCTCTACTTCTGGAATCTCCTCTGCTACACCCATGGCCAGACCACCCCATCTCGTGCCTAGACTACTGTGGTCCCTTCAGCCATTATCCCCACAGGTGTGAGAGCAACCTGTCAAAAACCAAACCCACCTGTGTCAATCCCCTGCTCACATGGCTTCTTGTTGCCCTGAGACCAAAACCCTCATTTGCAGCCCTGCTGATGGACTCCTTTTCTGACCCACCTCTACCTTTCCCCACATGCTGTGAACTGGTCACCCATGCCTCCTTCCTAGTTCCTGAACCCCCCAAACTTGTTCCTGCCTCAGGGCCTTGGCACATGCTCATGCCTCTATCTGCCTCCTCCTCCAACTCATTACACAAAGGACTCCTGATTATTCAGATATCGACTCAAAAATGCCTTCCTTTGTGAGGCTTCCCTGAATAGCTTCTGCTTTACTTCATTTCTGGCACACTCATTCTTGGAAAGAAGTTTGCCATAGTAGTCCGTTCTCGCACTGCTATAAATAACTGCCTGAGACTGGGTAATTTATAAAGAAAAGAGGTTTGACTCACAGTTTCTCATGGCTGGGGAGGCCTCAGGAAACTTACAATCATGGTGGAAGAGGAAGCAAACACGTCCTTCTTCACAAGACAGCAGGAAGGAAAAGTGCAGTGGGAAGGGGGGCAAAGCCCCTTATAAAACCATCAGGTCTCATGAGAATTCACTCACTATCATGAGAACAGCATGGGGGAACTTGGTCTAATCACCTCCCACGAAGCCCCTCACCCAACACGTGGGGATTACAATTTGGATCACAATTCAAGATGAGATTTCCGGTGGGGACACAGCCAAATCATGTCACTTGCTTTCTCATCCCTGCATGCCCATCTTCTCACTCTGATATGGTTTGGATTTGTGTCCCTGCCCAAATTTCATGTTGAATTGTAATTCCCATTGTTCGAGGAGGAGCATGGAGGGAGGTGATTGGATCATGGGGGTAGGTTTCCTCCTTGCTATTCTCATGATAGTGAGTGAA
This sequence comes from Colobus angolensis palliatus, assembly GCF_000951035.1. NCBI lineage: Eukaryota > Metazoa > Chordata > Mammalia > Primates > Cercopithecidae > Colobus > Colobus angolensis. Next base: position 3,184,742 of record NW_012122376.1, on the reverse strand, counting down.
TTCTCCTAAGACCTGGTTGTTTAAACGTGTGTGGCACCTTCCCTTTTGTTCTCTTCCTCCTTCTCTGGCCATGTAAGACATGCCTGCTTCCCCTTCACCTTCCACCATGATTGTAAGTTTCCTGAGGCCTCCCCAGCCATGCTTCCTGTACAGCCTGTGGAACTGTGAGGGAATTAAACCTCCTTTTTTTATAAATTACCCAGTCTCAGGTAGTACTTTAGCACAATGTGAGAATGGACTAATACCGTCTCCCCAATATGAAGTAAGCTTCTTGAAAACAAGAATGTTGTTAGATCTTAGTCAACATGATTTAGAAAGTACCTGTTGGGTACTTAATAAGTATTAGTTGAATAAAAGAAGGAACGAACATCCAATTCTGAAAAGGCATGGTCTGTATTATTAGACATAGAGGAGGATATTTTGGAGTATCAGCTTCTCTCCAACCAATGGCTGCTTGGTTTTTACCACTAGTTTCTTGCACATTGGACTTGTCTTTAAGCCATGAAAGGATCTCTTTAACATTCATTAAGGTCAGGCAAGTGAAAGTCTTATTTCTAGTACAGTAAAGCAAAAGCTTGGATCTAACTAAAATGTCAAGTGCCGTAAGGTGTGAAAAATATTTAAAAACTCTCCATTTGCTCTTTTGTGGTAGTACCCTTTGTCAAAATCTTTTCTCCAATTTTATTCATGCCTGATAAATGGAAGAGGAGAGTTTTCCCAGAATACCATAAAATACACCCAGCTAGACAGGGCTAGAGATTTAAGTGGCTTCCTGCCTGTTCCAGTGCCTGGAGGGGTAAAGCAGAGGAAAGAAACCTTTGAGCTTGAAGACAGCTGGAGGGAAGAAAAGAGAAAACATAAACTTAGAGCCCAGAAGCTTCTGAGAGGGAAGGGATCAGACCCCAAACCCTTGTCACCAAGGGCCCACTCACATTACTGAAGCCCGCTAGGTGGGCTGGCTGGTCCTGGTCAAAGTCCAATGACCAGAAAGGGTGCAAGCTTCTACTGGCCTCAGCCTCCCACTTCCAGTTACAGGCCCCATTCCTCTGACCGGGGTGGAGAAACGACCCATCCTGGCCCATTCATAATTTTCCATCACCCTGACTACCATGATTGACCTAGGGATGGTCACATGACCCAACCAAGTCCATCAGAGTCCTTCCCTGGGACTTCCCTGCCTGGAGCTGGAAGTGAAGAGTCCTCTGTAATCTCTAAGGGCCTCAGCCCAGAGTGGCCTGAGATGGAGCATGCTGAAGAAAGTCCACTTGCTGTCAGAGAGAGCACATCCTCCTCAGTAACTCCCCACTCCGGCACATCCTCCTGGGTATTCTCAATTTCCTGCCCCACTTTTCCCCCACGTCCTTACAAGGACTTTCTGGAAACACCTTTTAAGTAAACTACCTGCACTTACCTACTTGTCTCGGAGTCAGCTTTTGGGGAATCTAAACTAATCAGGAACAGCCTGTCTGTGGAACATCCCTAAAGCCAGTTCCGTCTCCGCCTTTTCCCCGCTAAGGTTGTGTGATTGAATTAAATCCTGTCATTCTCAAACAAAGAATCGTGAAGCAGAGAAGGTGGGTAAGCCACTCAACCCTGGGATTTTGAGAGAAGTAGTCATGGGGGAATGTAGGGTGGTGGTCTCTCAACCTTACCTGAGCTCACACCTCCCAACCCATGGAAATGATTGAGGCCCAGGCGCCATGAACTGGGCATATCCCTGTAGAGGGTAGGTAACCGTCTGTCCTCCCACCCAAAGGAGCCTGCGGCTGAGCAGAGTTTGTCTTCAGCCACAGAGGCAGCAGTGAGAGGAGGAGGCTGAGTTCCACTCAGAGAAGGCCACAGTGATGCATGGTCTTCGGGGGTCAGCAGGTGCTCTCACCAGACCTCAGGGGTGGGGTGGTTTTCCCGACGCAGTCAGCTGGAGGAAGCGAACCTGAGTGCCTTCCCACGGCAAGACCAAGGGAGTGAGGAAGCCAAGGGACGTGCTCAGAGAGATGGCCAGCAGCATCCCGCAGGGGTGAGGTGGAGTGGTGCCCTCAGGGAGGGCTGGCAGCCTGTATCCTAACTGCTGCATCATCCCTAAGAAAAACCATGACTTTCACCTCAGTGATGTCTAGCTGTAAAGCACTTTCACTCCCATAATTTAACTGTACCTTCTTAACCTCAAATTCTAGAGCGCAAATTTTCTGCACATTTCACAGAGGAGGAAGTTCAGGCTCTGGAAGGTGAGGTGACTGCCAGCTCCACAGGGCCTGGTTCATCCCTAAAAAGAGACAACAACTTCCCCAGTCTCAAGAGCATGGTCATGTCTTTCAAATGCACACACCTAACTTTAAGTTTGACTCTTCCATTCTGCTGCATGCGTGCTTACAGATCCAAAATGGTGGCTAAGTGCACTGGATTTTATCATTTATTTGAGTGAACTTGACTGCTTAATTAGCTGCTTAAAAGTTTTGTTTAGAGAGTGATTCAGCGGCATACACCTATAGGCAGCAATTCGTCATTTGTTCATTCAGACAATCAATAAATAAACCTCAGGAATTTACATGGATTAAGAGCCCAAAGTCTTCTTGAAGTGGTATTTTTCAGTGCTTATTTCACTTTGGGTTGCTAGGAGATAAATTGGTTTTTTAAAAAAAGCAATTTGCATAAAGACCAGGAAAGCATTTTAATAATGTCAATATATAGCCAAATGGACTAAAGTGCTAAAGTGACAATTTTTCACTAGATAATTAAGCCTCCAAATTTAAATGTTATAAAAGAAATATAGTCGTATTCCATGGAGATCTATTCCACTTAGGTAGCTAATTATTTCTCAAGAACAACACTGAGTCATGTTAGACATCTTCTTGCTAATCTAATAATATTAAGCAACTGGGAGATGGTCCTATTCTACCACACAATCAGGAATGGAAAACTGGTAGGATTTTAATTGCAGAATTGTGGGAAATTTATTCTTCTAATCACTAGCACAAATCTGACAATCTGTCCAGCAGCCAGGAACTAAATTGAAGTTTACTTTCCCTGATACATATGTTGCAAATTTCACTAATTTGAACGGGTGGAGAGGAAGAGTGTCTTAGTTCAGTTGTGCTGCCATAACAAAATCCCCGAGACTGGGTAACTTAAAAACAGCAGAAATTTATTTCTCACAGTTCTGGAGGCTGGAAGTCCAAGATTAAGGTGCCCGCAGGTTCAGTGTCTGGTAAGGGCATGGTCTGTGTTTTCAAGATGGTGCCTCTTGCTGTGTCCTCCTCCAGAGGGAATGAACGCTGTGTTTTTGCACAGCAGAAAGGGTAGAAGAACAAAAAGTTCTTTTGTTTTGAATGCTGCATGGATCCTCTTTTGTAAGGCATTAATCTCATTCATGAGAGCAGAGTCTTCAGGACTTAATCACCTCCTAAAGGCAGAACTTCTTAGTACTATCATACTGGCAATTGAATTTCAGCTTGTGAATTGTAGAGGACACATTCAGACTCTAGCAAAGAGCCCATCTATTTTGGTTAAAAATATCAGCTGTAGGACTTATGTAATACTTTTAAAATGTTTTCCTTCAAGTCCAAATAGAATCTTGAGTCTGGCACAAAATAATTATATAAGTGTTAGCCATTATTATTGCCTCAATATAGATACATAGCCTGGAAGAAGCTTTAAAAAATTCTTTGAAACAGTATGGTAGATCATTTGCAAAGAGTCTGATCATTCTTCCCATCCTTGTACTCCAACCTTTTCATCCCGTGACTTTACCGCTTCTCCCATCCAGAGAGGCAGAAAAGATGTCTCTCCCCACCCATCCCCCAAATCTGGCAGACCTGTGACTTGCTTTGAACAACAGGTTGTGGAGAGAGTGACACTGTGGGAGCTTAGAGCCCAGGCCTCCAAGATCTCAAAGCTTCCACTCCTGTCCTCTTGGAACTCCTGTCAGTATGCAAAAAAAGTCCCAGCTGGCACTGTGGACATGAAAGACCACCTCGAGGGAGAGGCATGCCTGCCATGTTAGTGAGTCTGTCTTGGACCCAACAGCCCCAGGAAAGCTACCAGACTAGGGGCCACTGAAAGACTCCAGGCAAGACCAGCAGAAGCACTGCCCAGCAGAGCCCAGCCCAAGCTGCTGACACACAAAACTGTCCACAAATAAAATGGATGTTGTTTGAATTCACTAAGTTTTGGGGTGGCCTGTAATGCAGCAACAGATTGCTGATACAAATGGGTTTTTAATAAATGTAGATAATTCAGAAATAAGAGTATAAAAATAATCCTCATAATCCTACCCCTAATTTTAACAGCCATTAATATGTTGGTATTTTTCTTCCAAAATTTTTCTTTATGTTTTTTACAAGGGTGAAAACATTGATCTGAAATGCGTCTCCTACCTCCAGTTCATCTGTTGAAGACCTTACCCCCAAGGTGACTGTATTTGGAGATAGAACCTTTAGGGAGCTAATTAAGGTTAAATGACATCATAAGTGTGGGGCCCTAATCCAATGGGAGTAGTGTACTTGTAAGAAGAGGCAGAGACACCAGAGATTTCTCTCTCTCTCTCCTCCTCAAATATGCAGAGGAAAGCCTCTGTAAGAATGCAGCAGGAAGATAGCTGTCTACAAGCCAAGGGGAGAGACCTCACCAGAAACCAACTATGACTTCCAATGGGCAGAAATGTGAGAAAATACATTTCTGTCACGTAGTTCATCCATCCTGTAGTATTTTGTCACGGCAGCCTGAGAGGACTAATACACATACTAACATTTTGAACATCTGCTGTTTCATGGACCCAATGCAAATGTTTCTTCATGTCATAGATAGTCTTCAACATCATTTTAAACAATATCTCAGATGAATGTCTCAACATGGGTCCATTAGAAAATACAGCTTTAGGCAATGATTAACCTGCTGATACTTTATTTGGGAGGTGCAAGCTCTGGAAAGAAACCTTGAGAAGAAACGGAAGAAAAACACCAGGAAAAACATAAGTGCTGTGTGATGAGTCACTGTGTTGACTGAGATCTCCTGACAAACTGCACAAAGACATAGCAGGTCAGTCATCCCCTGGCTTAAGGTGTGTCCCCAGAGGGGCTGCGAGGAGGAACTACACCATAGACCAGTTCCCAGAGGGAGAAAGCAGGGAGGTTGTACCTGCCCAATTCCCTCCCGCCTCCCACTTCCAGCAGGTCAAAAGTCACCCCCAGAGGGAGAGTCTTGGGCTTAGAAGGCAATACCCCAAAGTATGGCACATTGGTGCGCTGAGGACTTTGAACCGAAGAAGCCTGGGGAGGCCTCACGAACAAGGTCTCTTCAACCTTCTCCCCTTTCTCCCTCAAGGCCTGTCATAGAAAACAAAAATCCTCTCCCCCAAGGTGGATCACAGAAACTAGAACTCCTCTACCCCAAAGCTAGCCATAAAGTGTGGGAAGGTCACTCTGATCCCTCTTTCCCCCTGAAAGCCCTCATGGGACAGGTGTCCCGCCCTATGTGTAGAAGGGAAGGAACGTCTTACAGAGGCAGAGAAAAGAATCCGAACAAACGGCTTTCTGGGTTCCCCCACACAACTCATCCAGTTTCTTACCCCTTTTGTGTACAGTCATGTTTCTCCACAACTATCCAACTACCCACTTCTTTCATCAGACTTCGTATCAAAATCCATAGTTCTTCCCAGGCTTTTGGGACTTCGTTTCCTTGTGAAGGCTCCCATGTCATACAAAACTTTCATTTAATGATTTGGATTCGTTTCTGCTGCTAAGCTGTCTTTGTCGGTTTTACATTCAGACCCAGCATGGAACCCTAGGAGGGTTTGGAAACTTCGCTCCCCTACAGGAGCTAACTGTCCCATATGACTGAGTTGTGTGGTCCAGCCCTTTGGGTTCGCACAGAAGACCTGACTTGTGGTATTTTATCTAAGTTCAGTAAGAGAGGGCAACTGTGTGCATGTGGGACACAGAGCTCAAATGACAGTGAGACAGAGGCCGTCTGCGGTATCTGACAAAGCACACAAGTTTGTGTCCAATACACATGTAGATAGCATAATTTAGTCAGTCAATTGTTTCAGTCCTATTATTGTACACTTAGTTGATTTCCAATGTATTATCTTTATAAATAAGGTTGGGATAGACGTTTTTATAAGTTAATCCTTATTCTCCTCTATGCTATTTCTTTAGCATAAGTGCCTAGAAGTAAAATCATTGGGTCAAAGGTAATGAATAACCCGGATGGATACTATTATATATCTTGTAGTTTTCAGGTCTTGTATATTTCTTGTTAAATTTATACCTTAGTATTTTATTTTATCTTTTTGACTCTTGTGAATAAGATCTTATTCCATTAATATATTCCTTAATGGGTTAGTGTGTATAGTAGTCTATCAAAAAGATTTGCCAGGGTGGCACATGCCTATACTTCCAGCAGTGTGAGAGGTTGAGGTGGGCAGATCGCTTGAGCCTGGGAGTTCAAGACCAGCCTGGACAACATTGTGAAACCCTGTCTCTACTAAAAATGAAAAAAAAAATAATAATAATAATTAGGCATGCGTGGTGTCCCACACTTGTAGTCCCAGCTACTCAGGAGAATTAGGTGGGAGGATTGCTTGAGTCCAGGAGACAGAGGTTGCACCACTACACTCCAGTCTGGGTACCAAAGTGAGACCCTGTCTAAAAAAAAAAAAAAAAAAAAAAAGGTGCCAGGTGATATGGTTTGGATTTGTGTCGCCACCCAAATCTCATGTTGAATTGTAATCCCAAGGGTTGGAGGTGGGGCCTGGTGGGAGGTGATTGGAAAGGTGGTTTCTAATGGTCTAGCAGGATCCCCCTAGAGCCGTTTGGTGATATAGTCCTCCTAAGATCCGCTTGTTTAAAAGTGTGTAGTGTCTCCCTCCTCTCTCTATTCTCCTGTGCCTGCCATATAGACGTGTCTACTTCCTCGTCGCCTTCCACCACGATTATAAGTTTCCTGAGGCCTCCCCAGAAGCAAAAGCCTGAACAGCTCACAGAACTGTGAGTCAATTAAACCTCTTTTCTTTATAGATTACCCAGTTTCAGGTATTTCTTTATAGCAGTTCAAGAACAAATACACTGGGTGTGGTGGTGTGCTCCTGTCATCCCAGCTACTCGGAGGCTCAGGCAGGTGGGTGGCTTAAGTCCAGTAGTTTGGGACCAGCCTGGGCAACTTACTGAGACCCCATTTGGGAAAAAAAGGGTTTTATATTTTGTATTATCATGTTTTAATTTAATTTTTAAAGGTTATTAGATTTACATGGTTCAAACTTCTAAAGTTTAAAAAAGTTATAGAGTAAAAAGCCTCCCACCAATATTCTCACCTCTGGAAACAATCAATGCTATCAGTTTCTTACCTTAGCGACACTTTAGACAGGCCGGCCCAGTGGCTCACGCCTGTAATCCCAACACTTTGGAGGCTGGGGCAGGCAGAGCACCTGAAGTCAGGAGTTCGAGACAAGCCTGGCCAATGTGGTGAAATCCCATCTCTACTAGAAATACAAAAATTAGCCAGGCATGCTGGCATTCCCCTGTAATCCCAGCTACTTGGGAGGCTGAGGCAGGAGAATTGCTTGAACCGGGAGGTAGAGGTTGCAGTGAGCCAAGATCACACCAGCCTGGGCTACAAGGGGGAAACTCTGTCTCAAAATTAAAAAAAAAAAAAAAAGAGAGATACTTTATACAAATGAAGCAGACACACACATATACACACATGTATCCTTCTTGCTATAACTATAACAAGCAATAGTTCTTCTGTGCCTTGCATTTGTTCATTTTGCAATGTATCTTGGAGATCATCCCATATTAGCCCCTAGATTTGTTTGTTTTTTAACAAGATTCTCCATTGTAGTATGTATACCATAATCTATTTAATCATTCCACTGGTAACTGGCATTTAGAATGTTTCTAATCTTTTGCTATTTCACAAACACAGCAGTCACTTTGTAAACATATCACTTCATGCACATGTGAGTGTATCTCTAGGATAAACTCTTAGATGATGGATTAATGAGTCAAAGGGTACAGACATTTGTAATTTGGATAGAGCTCTCCATAGAGGTTGTACCAATTTACATTCCAAAGGGATTGTATCCAAGAGAGTCCCTCACCCTCATCTCAGTGTGGTACTGACCTTCTCTATCTTTACAAGCGTGATTGGTTAAAAGTAGTATCTCAGTGTAGCTGTCATTTGATTTCACTTACTGTGAATATGCGTGAGTCCATTTTTGCATTGCTTTAAAGAAATACCTGAGGCTAGGTAATTTATAAAGTCAACAGGTTGAATTAACTCACAGTTCTGTAGGCTCTACAGGAAGCAGAGTGCTAGCGTCTGCTTCTAGTGAAGACCTAAGGAAGCTTCCACTCATGGTGAAAGGTGAAAGGGGAATCAATGCAGCATGTGGTGCAAGCAGGAGAAAGAGGGAGAGAAGGGGAGGCCTCAGGCTCTTGTTTTGTTTTGTTTTGTTTTTTGAGATGGAATCTCAATCTCTCTCACCCAGGCTGGAATGCAGTGGCCCGATCTTGGCTCACTGCAACCTCCGCCTCCCGGGTTCACGCGATTCTTCTGCCTCAGCCTCACAAGTAGCTGGGACTACAGGCTCGTGCCACCACACCCAGCTAATTTTTGGTATTTTTTAGTAGAGATGGGGTTTCACCGTGTTGGCCAGGATGGTCTCAAACTCCTGACCTCAAGTGACCCACCCGCCTCGGCCTCCCAAAGTGCTGGGATTACAGGTGTGAGCCACTGCACCCAACAATCAGATCTCACGTGAACTCACAGAACAAGAGGTCCCTCATCACCAAGGGCTGGCACGAAGGCATTCATGAGGGGTCCGCCCATGATTGAAATACCTCCCACTCAGCCCCACCTCCAACATTGGGGGGTACATTTCAACATGAGATATGGAGAGGAAAAATGTCAAACAATAGGAGAATGATTTTCAGCATCTTCCCATAAAACTATCTCTATTTCTTTTTTCTGAGAACTAACCATTTATGTTCTTTGCCTGTTTTCATGAGATTGTTTATTGTATAGATTTGTTAAAAACAGCAAACTCACTGGATTCTCCTTTTCATTCTAATAGTTTGTCAGTTGACCCTCTTCGATTTTTCAGATGAACAGCTAAAACACCTGCAAATAATTACCACCTGTATCTTCTTTCTAACATTCTTATCTTTTCTCTGTGTGTGTATTTTTACATTGATTTAGAATTTCCAGAAAAGCATTGAAAAATAGGGGTGATAGTGGCCACCCTTGTCTTACACCTGACTTTAAGGGAAAGGCTCCTAGCGTTTCAAGTAACAAGTGTGATACTGGTTGATACACTGAGATGGATACCTTTTACTCTTTTAAAGGAGTGTCTTTCTATTCCCAGTTTACTGAGATACCATCAGTGTTTTGTAAATTTGATCAGTATTGGATATTGAGTTTTATTAAAATATTTCCAGAATAGATTGAAAGAACCATATATTATTTCTTTGTCTTATAATATGATAAATTATATTAATAGATTTCCTAATCCTAAACTATCTTTGCATTCCTGGGATGGTGCAAGACTCAATTATCTAGTATTGTATTTAGGATTTCTTCATCTCTTATGTATAGTCATATGGAAAGTTACAGTATAATTTTCATTTGGTCAGAATTCACTGTATGATGTTGAGCTATTATCAGAATAATGTTGTCTGATGAAATATGATTCACTGCACGCTCATCTTTTGAAGTGATGTGGTTTGTAAAGTCTCGGTATCACAATTGGTTAGATGGTTCTTGGGCAATCTTCATCTTTGAGCATCATTTTGCTTTTCCAAATCTGCATAATTAAGTTGCAGGTCTCCTTTTTCACAACTGCAATCACCTGTCTGCAAGGCTTCTGCAGGAAATCCACTTATTAGCATTATATGACCTTGGACAAGTCTATTAATGTCTCTCAGCCTCATTCTCTCTCTCACTTTTTTTTTGTTTTAATTTGAGACAGGATCTTGCTCTGCGATACAGGCTGGAGTGCAGTGGCACCATCTCGGATCACTGCAGTCTCCACCTCCTGGGCTCAAGCAATTCTCCCACTTTATCCCGTAGCTAGGACCACAGGTGTATGGCACCACACCCAGCTAATTTTTAAAAAACATTTTTTTTGTAGAGACAAGGTCTCACTATGTTGCCCAGGCTGATCTCAAATTCCTGGCCCAGGTGATCCTCCCACCTCGGCATCCCAAAGTGCTGGGATTATAGATGTGAACCACCATGCCTGGCCCTCCTTCTCTTTTATTTAAAAAAAAAAAAGGTGGGGGGCAGCTAATAATAGTACTGTCTTCATGGTGGCACTATTTTGTAAAGATTCATAGAATTTTACAAAAGCTTTTAGCACAACATTACAGGGTAAGAGCTTAAAATGTGGCAGATATTATCATTACTATTACTACTAGGCTAAAAGTGCTTCCTGATAACCAGTCCCATCCAACGGAAGTCCATGTCAATAACATACTGACTTAGTGCGTGCTGCTCAGTGCTCAGATAAGATGATGTTTATGAAAATGCATTGGAAAAAAGCACTAAACAGAAGTTAGCTATAATGAGAATAATATTGTCTGATGAAGAAATATGATTTACTTTGTGTTGATCTTTTGGACTGGTATGGTTTACACAAATATCATGACACAATAGATAGATTCTATATATAGATATAGATACATTGATATACATACATATGATGCAATCAGGAGTTACAAACGGGCTCCAAAAGTTGTTCTGTTGCACAGTTTAAATGTTCCTCTTCGGTTGTGTTCACATGAGTGATGTTCATGGGATGTATCTTTTTCCCCACGTGTGGCCCAAAGGTGAATCATCTCACAACGGGCCTGGCCTGCACCATACTACACCTGGAGACAGCACGGCCCAGTGATGAGGGCAGATCTGAGCGCCCTCCCTTCCACCCAGCTGTGAGGCCATGCGCAAGTGATTATCTTTCTCTGTGTCTTAGAATGATAACGACAGAAACCCATTTCATTTGGAATTTGAGAATGAAAAGGTGAGTTACTAAAGGTAAAACATTTAAAATCGTGCCTGGCCTATCTGGAAGCATTCAATGAACATTTAATGTCATCTATATTATTTTAATTACTGCACTCTCCTCTCAACTATCAACAGGAGGGAAGATCAGTCGGTGGATGGTGAAAGTTAAAATTCAATGTAGTCCCCAAATCCCCCCAAATACCTTGCCATTTGGCTCTGCCCTTAGTAACTGGGAGCCACCAAGGCCCAGAAGTGAGGGCCCCCAGGCTGCGTGGATTTGTCTTGAAGATCTTCCCGCAGTGGGAAGCCAATGGCTGGCAGGATCCACACACTATCCTCCTGGAGTGTCCTGTAGGACTCTAGAACCGTCTCAGCTTCACTATCTGTGTGTACACATGCTGGGAAACCGCACTGATCAATACCCTCGTGTCTGCCATGGTTCTCTCTACACTGAATTTACTTGAATCAATAGGAAATTAGTGTTCCTGTATTAGAGCAAATCTTAGTCTTAGCCTTGAAAGTGTAGCTATAATACACAAGCATGTTCATGAAGCTGCCACATTAAGGGGAAATATCCCTCAGACTCAGAGAATCAATTAGCAGATGCGTTCCTGACAAACTTGTTTACTCTGCTCTCCTCAACTTTTCTTTGTTGAAACTGACCTTCTCTGCTTGTATGAGAATCATTAGTTCCCAACAGGAAAGGCAGAGCTTTCCGTTTCACAAGTCTGTGAGCGTTCATTTCTGAGTAGGGCCCAGGCTCAGCAATATTTTCACAGAGTGACAGTCATAATCGAGTCCTAACAAACGATTGTCCTGCACAATAGAACTGCAAATAAAACTCTACATGTTGAATGTGCTTATTGTTCCTCCTTGTTTGCAAACATGTACACAGTGAGATCTTGATTACTTCAGAGCTTGGAAAAACAAAATTGTCTTCCAGTCTGTTTGAGCACTGGTTTATTTTTCTGGCTCCTGGAGAAATGCCCAACTTTTTTGGAAGAGCGTATCTTGTGCATCCTAAACTCTCCTACTGGGAGAAAACCTTCGGTAAAGACAGCAGGCATGAGGAAAGCGAGGCTGGCGGTGGCAAGTGGAGACCATCCCCATGAAGCCATCATCATTGACCACTGGTGATGAAATCAACCTTCATCCTCTCCATGCTCCCCTGAGGGTGGGAGGTGGGGCTAAAAGTTCCAACTTTCCAATCACAGAGTTGATTCTTCTGGCAACCATTCCCCATCCTGGGCTGCCCAAGGGCCCCAGCCACCAGTCGTCTCATTAGCATGACGCTTGAGCACAGCTCAATATAACAGATAACCGGGGACTCTGGATTCAGAGATTCCTGGCTGGGAATCTGGACTTAAAATGCAGTTGTATAAATTTGTAATCTCTCCTGTTAACTTTCCTCGTCTGTAAAATGAGTTAAAAATATTACTTACTTCAAAGAGACATTATGGGATGACACGAGATGCCCCTTGCAACATTGCTAGAACATCTGGCACCTATGAACTGCCTGTCCCAACAAGAGTGACCCAAACTTGGCTGAGCCCTGTCGGTGAGCACATGCAATTTTAGGGGAGTGACTGTTGACTTCACCATCACTTAGAACTGCAAAGTGCTTACACTGCCCAATGTTGTAGTCCGTCTGTCTTCTCGGTCCACTGCAGATGCATGTGTGCACCTGAGGCTTGGACTTCACATCGAACTCTGCTTGTGTCCACCATGTGAAGTCCATTCTTGGTCCCACCCATTGAGGTTCCTCCAGAGCCCAACCACTGTCACCAGGCCGAACTTGGGTCTGCTCACCCAGTGCACAGAAGAAAAAACACTGACATGGAGATTTGCAGCAAGAGAAAGTGAGGCGTTATTACAGGGTGCTGAGCAAAGAGAACCTTGCAACAAATGCTTAATGCCCAAACTGCCCAATAGCTTACAAGCAACAGTTTCTAATGGTAGGGGTACATTTCAGGAAAGCAGAAATTACGGTGGAAACCATAAATCAATACATGGAGGTTTTACGTTGGTTTGGCCCAAAAAGGCAGGATATCTTTAAGTGGGCACTTAAAGGTCATAGGTGGATTCAGAGATATTTGATTTGCAATTGGTCAAGGAAGCAAGGCTTTGTCTAAAAACTGGGAGTCAGAGTAAAGGAGCCTTCAGTTCCGGCCTGGAGGACTCACTCCAGGCCCCACAGGAAGAAATTTAGAAGAAAGAATGGCAGTCAGCGTTCAGGCCTTAGTTCCCCCTTATCTGAGATCCACATGACAATGGTTGGCATTTTCCATTTGGTGGGGGCCTAGGTTTCCAAAAAACAACTCAAGGACATATGCTAAGATGTTATCTTTTAGTTTCTGTAGGGATCCCAAACACTTTGTGACTGGCTCACTTGGGTGGCTATTGTCGAAGTTATTATTTCCTTCTTGTTTAGCAGGTTATTTATTTACTTTCTTAATTGCTGATTATAAAGTTAGCTATAGGTGCCTGGAATCTTCCTTGAAGGGACTCAAAATTTGTCCTTTATTTCCATGCCAGGGTTGAGGAGGGTGGGAATGGCAGACCCCTAAGAGGGGTCCCTGCTATGTCTCACCACCTCCTTAGTCTGTGGGTCACCTGCAAATATGATTCTAGCCTCATGTCAGCAGGACACACAGGTTTCCTCAGTCTCCAGTGTGTGATTGTTTGCCATGTTCTCTGGCCTGTCTTTGAAGACACTGTGCCAATATAATGCACATTTGTTGAGATCATAGTCTAGGCTGGACCCTGCCCAGCTGTTGTGTATAAGCTCACAACAACACTTCAGGGTAGCAATAGTGGAGGAAACAGGATTGCAAGAACTGGGTTAGTTTTTTTGGCAAGTGGTGGTAACCCCGTTGGGGTGACGCTGAGGCCAGCACTCCTCCTGCCTTTGTCCCTGAGCTTGTCAGGCCTCCAGGCAGCTCAGCAGCCAGCTCACTCTAATCTCTAGGAAGAGGATCCTTGGAAAACTAGTCCTTTAGGACCTTGACAAGGCCACCTCTCCCCAAACCAACAGAGTCCAGTGCCAATCATCCATTGCCAAGCCGGCCTAATTTTCATGTGAAGAAAATGAATCCAGAAAGTCCATTCCTAGCATTCTCAACATCTCCTCTGACTCTATATTTTGCTAGTCAGTAGATTTTACTGATTTTTGCTTGGAGGTTTTTAAGAGACCCAGCAGATTCACTATAGGAAATCAAATGCATTCAGCAAACCGGCAAGTCCTGTTTAATCATTGGCGAGGCTCAAAATCGTGTCAACAATAACTCACTTGAGTAAGTTAAATTACACCTTTTCTGGAAAAGAAATCCCAAATATTGAGCTGTCTTGAAAATTCCATACCATTGTTGGAACCCCCAATCCAAAAATTTGTAATTGGTCCTGCTGATTAACCACTAAACAAATCAGCCAAATGTGAAGCTCACCATATCAACCCAATTTTTCCGTAAATTGGAAATTTCCTCTGGAATCTCGTCTTTCTTAACCACGACCTTGACTGCCCTCCTCCGTGCCCCCTGCCTTCTGCTACCTGAAGGGTCACTCACTGAAAGATGAAAAGGTACTCATCTTGGATTTTTCTTCTTAAAATAATAGGAAAAAACATTTTTTATTATAAAATATAACCACATTAAAGAAGATTTGGAAAATGGAAGAGGAAAAAAAAACACCTATAATCCTAGCAAACTGCAACCACTAATGGTTTATGGCAGAAGTCCACATTGTGGCCCTTAGGATGTTAAAACTGAAGTCTGTCTCAGTGTGTAACTATGGAGACGCATGTCCTGGGCTCTCGGAACCTGCTGAGGACCAGCTGACACCAGTGTCAGGCCATCACGCCTGCCCTGGGGGCAGCGTCCTGTTCTGTGTGTGCACATGTGTGTGTGTGTTTCCTCCTCACTTCACTCTCTTTATTGATGTTCATTCCTTTCATTTTCCACTTTCGGTTTTGTTTTTCTGTATTTCCTTCCTTTGTAACGGGTGTCTTTCAGTATCATGTTCTTAGATTCCATGCATGCTGGAGGACCTGGATAAATAGCAAATGGAAATTGCCCATCTGCTTAGGGAAAGACGGCACATGTTCAGAACCACACACCTCACTGGAATCAGTAACATTTTCACTGACTCAAACAACTGGCTAAAAATCTGTGATGGTATCTCTCCCTTAATATAATACCCTTTGTATTGTTTTTGTGCAAATACTACTTTGTGGCCTAATATTTCTTTTTTATTTTTATTTTATTTATTTTTTATTATTATACTTTAAGTTCTAGGGTACATGTGCACAATGTGCAGATTTGTTACGTATGTATACATGTGCCATGTTTGTTTGCGGCACCCGTTAACTCGGTCCTATACATTAGGTATACCTGATGTAATACTTTACCTGTATTACATCAGGTATATCTCCTAATGCTATCCCTTCCACCTCCCCCCACCCCACGACAGGCCCCAGTGTGTGATGTTCCCCACCCTGTGTCCAAGTGCTCTCATTGCTCAGTTCCCACCTATGAATGAGAACATGTGGTGTTTGGTTTTCTGTCCTTGCGATAGTTTGCTCAGAATGATGGTTTCTAGCTTCATCCATATCCCCGCAAAGGACATGAACTCATCCTTTTTTATGGCTGCATAGTATTCCATGGTGTATATGTGCCACATTTTCTTAATCCAGTCTCCAAGTCTTTGCTATTGTGAATAGTGCTGCAATAAACTTACGTGTGCATGTGTCTTCATAGTAGCATGATTTATAATCCTTTGGCTATATGCCCAGTAATGTGATGACTGGGTCAAATGGTATTTCTAGTTCTAGATCCTTGAGGAATCGCCACACTGTCTTCCACAATGGTTGAACTAGTTTACAGTCCCACCAACAGTGTAAAAGCATTCCTATTTCTCCACATCCTCTCCAGCATCTGTTGTTTCCTGACTTTTTAATGATCAGCATTCTAACTGGTGTGAGATAGTATCTCATTGTGGTTTTGATTTGCATTTCTCTTATGGCCAGTGATGATGAGCATTTTTTCATGTGTCTGTTGGCTGCATAAATGTCTTCTTTTGGGAAGTGTCTGTTCACATCCTTTGTCCCCTTTTAATGGGATTGTTTGATTTTTTCTTGTAAATTGTTTATGTTCTTTGTAGGTTCTGGATATTAGCCCTTTGTCAGATGGGTAAATTGCAAAAATTTTCTCCCATTCTGTAGGTTGCCTGTTCACTCTGATGGTAGTTTCTTTTGCTGTGCAGAAGCTTTTTAGTTTAATTAGATTCCATTTGTCAATTTTGGCTTTTGTTGCCATTGCTTTTGGTGTTGTAGTCATGAAGTCCTTGCCCATGCCTATGTCCTGAATGGTATTGCCTAGGTTTTCTTCTAGGGTTTTTATGCTTTTAGGTTTAATATTTAAGTCTTTAATCCATCTTGAATTAATTTTTGTATAAGGTGTAAGGAAGGTGTAAGGAAGGGATCCAGTTTCAGCTTTCTACATATGGCCAGCCAGTTTTCCTGGCACCATTTATTAAATAGGGAATCCTTTCCCCATTTCTTGTTTTTGTCAGGTTTGTCAAATATCAGATGATTGTAGATGTGTGGTATTATTTCCGAGGGCTCTATTCTGTTCCATCGGTCTATATCTCTGTTTTGGTACCAGTACCATGCTGTTTTGGTTACTGTAGCCTGGTAGTATAGTTTGAAGTCAGGTAGCGTGATGCCTCCAGCTTTGTTTTTTTGCAATAGGATTGTCTTACCAATGTGGGCTATTTTTTGGTTCCATATGAACTTTAAAGTAGTTTTTTCCAATTCTGTGAAGAAAGTCATTGGTAGCTTGATGGGGATGGCGTTAAATCTATAAATTACCTTGGACAGTGCGTGTGGCCCAATATTTCTGAATGGGCAATGGTCAGAGGCTTCAAAAAATGTAAATCTCTTTCTGAGTCTCAGTTCATCCATCTGTAAATGTGAGGCCCCTCAGGTGGACCTTCCCTGGCTTCTGGGCCACCCCAACCCTCCTCAATGGAAGCTGTGCCTGTGAGACCCCCAATCCCTGTCTCAGCCCTGCCCTAGACTCCAAGATCCATGCTGTCCTAAGACAGGTGGGAATTAGAAAGCTTCAGACTCTCGTTTCAGGATTGGCTGTCTGATTCAGCCCTAACATCTCTAGCCCAGTTCAGGAAACTGGGCCTGGATCCCATTTATTTAGGCAGCAAACAAAAATGAGTCCTTGCCCACAGCAGAGGAGCTAGTCTACAGGCTGGTGGGTAACTTATGACCTGTGTCATCTTCTTAATAAGATGAGCTGGGTCAATCCAATTACTTTCTCAGAAAGTCTGCATGAGAAAACTAAAATGTCAGAAGAGTTGGTTGCAGGGATAAGTTGGACAAGTTGATGTAGAGGGGCCCAGGGAGGTTGTGCTGGCTCATGTGTGGGCTGAGGAGGGAGTAGAGACTGGAGACCTGAGGAAGGAAGAGATATGGGTGGGCAGATGCAAAGAGAGGTAGGAAAGATGTCCTGGGATTGATCATGTGGGTCTCCAACCTTTACCACCATACCTGTGTGATCCATGCTGCTGGAATCCTGGACTCCTGAGCCTATTGTACTTCTGGTAGACCTTCCTTTACTTCAGCTAATGTGGGTGAGTTTCTGTTTCTATTTGAATTACTTAAAATCAGAAAAAAGAAAGCCCTTGGATCTAGCCCTACATGCTACATTTGTGGAAAGTGAGTCAAGTCACCGCAGTCAAGTCACTTGCTCAGGACCTCCAGCGATACTCCAGGGTCCCAATCACAACCCTCTATGCAATGGCCTTTGAGTTGCAGAGCCCAGGAGGACAACCATCCCATCTTTAAGCCAAACACAAATCATTCTGTTTCTAATTATAACCCCCAGGGATCGATCCGAAAGTCTCTTGGTATCTCATTAGTGTTTCAAGGGTACGTGGAGTCTTGTCTATGAGAGAGCACAACAATTTGATTTTGCAAACGTGAGACGCTGAATACTGCAGCCCATTTCTATCTGGATCCTACCTGGAACTGCACTAATCCCAAGAGCCTCACTGATGACCTTAGCAAGCAAGAGCAATTGCTAAAGAATACAGTACATTTGCTGAGTCCAAAAGCAATTTTGTTTTAGATTTCTCGTTTGGCCAGAGGAGTTGGCATGCATAAGTGTTGATTCAATTTGGCTCTCTGGTTGAAATAGAAGACTCAGGAAAATCAAACATGTTTGTGAAATCTAAGCATACTTTATCTATAAATGCCCACATCCTAATATTTTTGGTTTAATTTTCAGTTAATCATAACAGCTAACATTTATGGTACATTTACAATGTTAGAGGAACGTTTAATTAATAATCACATTTAATCTTCACAATAACTCTATAAGACACTTTAATAATAACTCTATTCTTAAAGAAACTATAATAATTACTATATGGACGGGGACCTCCCTGTAACTTGCCCAAGAGGCATAGCCAGGAAGTGGCAACGCCAGGTTCCCATCTCAGAGGCCCACTCTCTCCCAACCTTTTAGCCATATAGCCCCAAAGGGGGTTAGCTAAGGGAACAGATGATTGCTTGTTTGTTTGAGTTACAGACAGTGAAGATAATTCAGGAATTTGTAATTGCTCATCCCTGCTGGGGGATATTAGCTAGACATTAGCTGTAGCATGTGAATCATGACACTGGTTTCTGGCTGAGTTATTACCTATGCACAATGGTGCTCACCAGCTTGCCAGCTTGGTTTAGAAAATTTGGGGAAAAGATGGTGCACACTGCTTCCAGTTGCTTCCCACTGCTGATGGCGCAACTGGGGATCCAGGGCTCCCCATCCACCCTCAGTTGTTAGCAGGCAGTCCCTTGCTTCAGTTTTACATCTGAGTTGTGACCCTGGGACGATTTGGGGGATGTTGATGCATCACAGTCCATGAACTCTTCAGACACCCCCTGGGAACACTGACCTGCTAACCAATTGGAGGGAGTGGTAGCCTTGGCAAGCCTCCACGCATTGCACGCTGGGGTCCTCAACCTGGACAAGGTCCAGAGGCAGCACCTGCATGCTGGGAGTCTTCCTTGTCCCTGCTCTTGCTGCTCTGCCAAAGCCACAGGACACACATCCGAGGACCGTCCTCACCCCTAGCAGGGAGGTGAACAGATTTATAGCAAAATCCAGGGAGGTGTTGCAGGGGGAAAGGGGAGGCCAGCCTGGGCTCTGCCTCTATCTGCTGAGCAGGCCACCGCCACTCTCTGTGCCTCAGCTTCCTTGCCTGTCAAAAAGAAGGGGCAAGTGTCCTAGGGGAGAAGGAGGGGACTCAACTGTGACTTAGTGAGGCAGAGACACTGCCTGGTTTATGTGGGAAATGAGGCTAGTCCAGCACCCATCTCCTGGCAGGTACATCTCGGGATACCCAGGGCCTTCATTTTCACCATGAAATGTGAAGTGAATATTGTCATTCTTGTGCTTGAAGACACAGGTGGGAAAGCGCTTTTCATTAATTAAAAAAATTCTCAGCTCCCATCACATCCCTCCACCACTCTGTATTCAAGCCAGGGAGAATTTCATCACTCCTCAAGCCCCACTGGACACCTTCCGCCCCGTCTCATGCTGTTCCCCTCTATCCATCCTTCAGGGGTCAGGCAAGCCCCATCTGATTCCCTCCACTGGGATTCATCTCTCCCCGGCATGCTCCCCGGCAGCTGTATTACTCTGACTTGTGCTTGATTCATTCATTCTTTCATCATTCATTCATTCCTTCATTCATTCAACAAACACACTGTGAGTGCCTGTTCTGTGTCCTAAAGACATAAATCAAAGATGGGACAGAGAAGAAATGGATAAAGTGAAGAAAGCAAAGGTGAAGTTATAGAATAAGTCCAGACACATTTCCAAACTCTCTCCATCCAGGTTTTTTAAAATTCTATATGTTTATATTTCTATGCCACATAGAATTCTGTTCTCTTTTTTAAGAATTAACATTTGTATCCTTTCCATGGAATACTTGTTAAGAATACATGCGGTGCAAATGAAGACTTCGAGGACAGCCTGATGATTACATGACACCTGGAGATTTCCACAGGGACCTGTGTGGCTTGCGGTTCCAGTTCTGTCCTCTCCAGGGCCCAGGAAGCCTCCACCCAGCTGGACCCTGCCCACAGGCCCACCTGGTGCCATGCATGGAAAGGTGAACATGGCTCCAAGGCCAAGCGTGGCAGAACTGGGCAGAAAGAGACTCGGACCATTCTTCAGGAGCAATGGCCATCTACAGACAAGGCCAACCAGCCTTCCTATCCTAAGAGTCCCATTTGCCCGATAAAACTCTTTAAATAAAAGCACCACCCCTCCCCGTGGCCCCCCTCCAGAAACTACAGGAAGGGATGGTTCCCTTACCAGATGGTTTCCACTTTGATTTCTCCGACTTCCAAGGACCCGTGCCCCCATCTCTGCACCAGAAACCTGGCGGGGGCCCGGGGGTGGGGTGGGCAGGGCAGAGGTCACAGGAAAGCCCTTGGTCTCCCCTCTGCACCTCTTAGTGGTCCCCCATCTGCTCTGCCCCTCGCCTGAATCCATTTCCCCCACTGGTCCATGCCCCCGCCACCCAGTGCTTCGCTTCTCTAACCCAGCCCCCAGGGGAACTTGTTGATGAATCTTATACTGCACAGTGGGCACGAATAAGGCTGTGCAATCATTCTCACCTCTAAAACACTGGCATGCAATTGATGGCAATATCTGGGGACAGGCTAAGCTGTTGCTGAAGCATGGCAGCCCTGGAGGCTGGTTCCTGGGGCAGGATATACGGCCACCTGCACAAACCTCGTGTCCACAGTGCCAGGCATCAAAAGGACAGCATATTCACAGTTCCCCTATACAGTCCTAATATTGAAAATCAGAGCCACAACATCCCCTCCCCACTCAACTCCTGCAGCCTGAGATGATTCACCCCCTCCACCTGAACACAGGACCCTCTAGAGTGCAAGGTGCCCCCTGTCACCGAGCAAAGAGTGACAGGAGGTACTGGCTGGGCCCAGGGGGCAGGTCAGCCAAACTCCAAATGTCTGGCTCTTATACTGCCCTGTAAGAACTTGGATGCTAGGGGATGAGGGGCCCATCCGGATTCAGCCCAGGCTTCCCCCAGGACCTGAGAAGCTCAGAAAGTACCTGCTGGTGAGCAGTGAGCTAGGATGAGGGTCTGTATGTCAGAGTTGATAAGTCGGGGAGGGGTCCTCAGGGAAAGAGACATGTTTCCCATAAAACGTGACCAGAGCCAGGAGAAAGAGCTCCCGATGGCAGGGTTCCCCGACCAGTACCAGGTGGTGGCCTGTTAGGAACCAGGCCACACCGCAGGAGCCCAGATGAGCAAGTGAAGCTTCATCTGTATTGACAGTCCCTCCCCATCACTCGCATGAGCTCCCTGCCCCCATCAGATCAAGAGTGGCATTAGATTCTCAGCGGGGCACAAACCCTATTGTGAACAGTGCATACAAGGGATCTAACTTGGACGCTCCTTATGAGAATCTAGGCTGGGCATGGTGGCTCATGCCTGTAATCCCAGCACTTTGGGAGGCTGAAGTGGGAGGATCACTTGAGTCTAGGAGTTCAAGACCAGCCTAGGCAACATTGTGAGACCCCTGTCTCTACAAATAAAGAAAAAAAGAGAGCCGGGGGAGGGGCTCACACCTCTAATCCTAGCACTTTGGGAGGCCGAGGCCGGCAGATCACGAAGTCAAGAGATTAAGACCATCTTGGTCAACAAGATGAAACCCCATCTCTACAAAAAATACAAAAATTAGCCAGGCGTGGTGGCGTGTACCTGTAAGCCCAGCTACTCAGGAAGCTGAGGCAGGAGAATCACTTGAACCAGGGAAGCGGAGGTTGCAGTGAGCCAAGACCAGGCCATTGCATTCCAGCCTGGTGACAGAGCGAGACTCTGTGTCAAAGAAAGAAATAGAGAGAGAATCTAATGCCTGATGATCTGTCACTGTCTCCTATTACCCCCGGCAGGGACCATCTAGTCGCAGGAAACTAACCTCAGGGCTCCCACCGATTCTACATGATGGTGAGTTGTGTGATTATTTCATTATACATTACACCGTAATCATAACGGAAATAAAGTGCACAATAAATGGAATGCACTTGAATCATCCCGAAACCATCCCCCCAGCCTTGGTCTGTGGAAAAATTGTCTTCCACCAAACTGCTCCCTGGTGCCCAAAAGGTTGGGAATGGCTGCTCTCTGGGACAGGGGAGAAGGATGCTAGTGGGGCCTGTGCCCAGGCACAGCACGCAAGGTAGCTGGGCCCACCTTATCACTCTTCTTCTCCTGTTATGCCCCCAACTCACCTTATTTTTCTTCCTAGACAGCCTGTAAAGTCTATGAGGTCAGGACCATGCCCTCCCAGTTAGTCTCCATACTAACATAGTGCAGCAATGCGATCAGTGCTTTATAAATCTTTTGCTAGTGAAAACAAAAAAGACTGAAGGAACAAATGAAGGAAATGTTCTGGGTCCAAGACGTTTATTTATTTATTTATTTATTTTTGAGATGGTGTCTCGCTCTGTCACCCAGGCTGGAGTGCAGTGATGCAATCTCAGCTCACTGCAACCTCCACCTTCTGGGTTCAAGCGATTCTCCTGCCTCAGCCTCCTGAGTAGCTGGGATTACAGGTGCCTGCCACTATACCTGGCTAATTTTTGTATTTTTAGTAGAGACTGGGTTTCACCATGTTGGCCAAGCTGGTCTTGAACTCCTGACCTCAGGCGATCTGCCTTCCTCAGCCTCCCAAAGGGCTGGGATTACAGGCATGAGCCACCATGTCCAGCCAGATTTATCTATTTTTAGATTCTAGTTACAGGGAATCTATTCACCTTTCATCTTATTTATTAAAACCAACTTTGTGGACTAAAATCAACGATGCATTTAAGTCATTCATCTACCAAGCTTTTATTTAGCACCCACTCTGTACTTTTTTTATTCGGGAGTTTGCCAGCCCAGAGGGAACTTTGTATCTGGAGACATTCTTAGACTGTTGGGCCGTCTTCTAAAGAATCAATTCCTGGGATCCCAGCAGTCATATAAGTAGAAAAAGGGAAACTGACAGTCCTTCTAATTAAGCACCGTTGTAGGATTTATTTTTTCCCTATAATGAAACGTATTCAAGAACGACAAGACATCAATAGATTCCTACGTTTCCAAACATCTCTCCGAAAATCCAGACCCTAGACCACATCTTGCTGTCTGTCCAAACAGGTAATTATACTTTGTGTATTAAAGTCTTGTATCTTTGACCTATCCAGTGCACAAAAAAACAGTTTAACCTTTAAACCAAGTCATGTACACCATTTTACTCCTAGAAAGTTGAATTTATGTTATTCCGTCAAATCAGTATCAACCTGACCTTTACACACATCAGTGTTTCTTGGAAAAATATTATGGCTGGGATGCCGACCACGGTAAACAATATTAGCTGCTCCTACCCAGTGCTGAGCCGTGCTGTGCTGTAGCTTATCAAATCAGGGGGTGGAAGTCGGCAGGGACCAGAGCTCTTCTGACAAACTCTACAGGATGTGAAGAACAATGTAAATGCACCAGAGTTGGCAGATATATTTCTATATTACTGTTCCGGAGATAACAGCTAAGGTGAATCATTTCCTACCACCTACCATTCCAAATTATTTCCAATTCTGAAGGGACTCTATTTATTTCATTGGTAGCTAGCAATTTACTTAGCTGAAGATCATTATATTTATGTGTCTGTGAAATCCTCACAATAATTACACATTTGAGCCGTCTCAGATGTGCTATACGTATTCTCATTAGTCATATACTTGCAAAGATATTATCACATTTTTTGTAGCAACCTTCACAACGTACACATAAAGGGCCCAACTGGATGTGAACTTTGATTCTCATGGTTTTCCTACATATCATATTTATCAAACAGCAGGATGCCTTCATTCACATGTAAACGCTTACAGAAAGCTGGAAAATTGTCTTAATTTCTCTTTTCTCTAGATCGCTCCAGTGCTGCAGCCCTGGAAGATACTGTATTGGGCAGCAGGGAGAGCAAACCTAGCTGAGATCTAAAATTACTTTAGGAACTTACCAAAAAGTTCCATAATGGGAAATATTTATAAGACAGCACACTTCCTTCCAAAGCGTAAAGTCATTGCAGGATAAGTGCAAGGCATTTGTAATTTCCAGTGCTGTCAAGCAAGTGTCCCCAGATTGAATCCTGGACAATATTTGTGAGGCTGATTGGTTTATCTGAAAGGTCTATTTTGTCATTTTAAAGTCAGAGATTATGAAAGAGAACAGACTGCCTGGTGGTTTTGCCCATTTCTGCCCTCCCCACATTTATTTCAGAAGCTGTTGTTAGTATAAACATGGTGATTCTCAGAACATCTCTAACCTTGACAGCAAATATGAACAATTCTGCCTCCTGAGCAATGATCGCAAGAGAACATGGGGATTCATTCAGGTGCCAAAGAATATTGTAGAACCACTGAGCTCAGGACAGAAACACATACTCATTTGCCATAGTGTCTCAGAACACACGTGTGCTCCTTGGGTTTACATGTGTAAACCGACTAGCTGGTAGGCCCTGGAAGCATAAGAACTCCACCTGCTCATGTCCACCTGCGCATCCCCAGCATCTAGTACAGTGCCCAGCACATAGTCAGTGCTCAATAAATATTTACTGGATAAGCAAATGACTGAGACAATGAGCTGAACTGCCTCCATGCCATAAGTCTTTTCATCGGGAACTATAACCCCGTCTCGCATTTGAACTGCCTGAGGCTGTCACATGACTTTCGCATAGAAGATTGAAGCCAGAGTGAGAATTCAAGTCTCCAGAACCAGCAGGTGCCATCACTTTCTTCCATGCGTGAAACGATGGTTTAATGAGTACCTACTGTGAACCCAGAGCTGTGCCAGGCATAGGAGCAGCTACGGTAAACAAGTCATGCAGATCTGGCTCTCGCAGAGCTTGGAGGCTGATGAGGAAACTGGTCTAGCAAGAGCTCACGGGAAAGGAGATTCCAGAGAGGGAAAAAAACAGTCACTAAATAAGGACACTGTTCACAATAAAGAAAGAGGAGGGTGTCGTTCCTGTGAGTGTTGCTGTATATGAAACCACCCCAAAGCTCGGGTCTTAGCGCAGGGTTTGTAGGTGGTGGAAATGTTCTATGGATTGGTTGTGATGATGGTTTCATGACTACATTTGTCATGAAAAGCCATCGAACGGTATACTGAAAAGGGATGCATTTTAATAAATATAAATCGTACCTTAATAAACTGACGTTTCAAATTAAACAAAAAACTTTAAAGAATGAAAACAACAGTCATTGGTTATGCTCACAGATACTATGGGTTGGGAATCTGAGATGACACCATGGAAAAACTTGTCTCTCCTCCTCGAAGCCTGGGACCTCAGCTGGGAAAACCCGTAAGCTGGAAATGACCAAGTGGCTGACGGCTGGAGGGACCAGGAACTCCCTACATGTCTGGTGTCTGCGCCGTGGGCTGGTGTGACTGGAAGACTAGAATGCGCCCTGGAGCACCCCTATTTCAGCCTCCCCACTCAGCACATCTTGTTGAGGGCCTACTGTGTGCTAGCACTAGGGATACAGAAGTTAATGTCATAGACAAATAGCCCCTTCCCTGTTGGAGTTGACAGTCTAGAGAAGGAAGGCAGACAGGAAACAACATTATACAAAAGGAAATTAACGGTATGTTAGAGCTAATACATGCACGGAATAAAAATTTTAAACAGGAGGGCTGGGCACAGTGGCTCACACCTATAATCCCAGCACTTTGGGAGGCTGAGGTGGGTGGATCACTTGAGGTCAGGAGTTTGAGAACAGCCTGACCAACATGGTGAAACCCCACACTTATTAAAAAAAAGAAAGAAAGAAAGAAAGAAAAATTAGCTGGATGTGGTAGCACACACCTGTAATCCCATCTACTCAGGAGGCTTGAACCTGGGAGGTGGAGGTTGCAGTGAGCTGAGATGGCACCACAGCACTCCAGCATGAGCAACAAAGTGCGACTCCATCTCAAAAAAAGAAAAAAAAAAAAGCAAAAGTTTTCACAGGGGAAGGGGTTGGAGAGGTGGGAGAGGAAACATTCTCTGTGTGGAGTTGTGTGGTTGGTTGGTGGCCCTATGTTTGTTTTGCCAATTCAATGGTGTGGAATTGAATCACATTATGGTTTTAATTGCCTGAGCTCAGTGTCTTCAGATGTGTGGCAGACACTGCTAACCGGTCACCCAGCATGGTTCCTCTTTTTCTTGGGCACGGTTAAATATTTCCCAAGCTCAACTGCATTCAGCTGTGGCCCTGAATGGAGATCTAACCAGCATAATGTGAGTAGCAACCCGCTACCATCTCTAGGTCCAGCCCGGGAAAACCTCCCATGTAGGATCCTTCTTCTCCCTCTTTTCTTTTTTCAGCTGCTTAATTCCTACCGCAACTTTGGAACTACCATACTGAAGATGGCAGAGCCTCCAACAGCCAGGAACCCTGTGAGCTGTGAAGAGAGAACTTTGCCCCTCCCTTCACCAGCCTGGAATATTTGCCCTGTTTATATGAGCAAGAAAGAAACTTCTGTTGTGGGGACACACGTTGCAGCAGCAACCCCATCCTAACTCACACCACGTGTTTATTGGTCGTTTGGTTCCTCTCTTCTGAGAATTAGCTGCTCAGACCCTTCACCAAATTTAGTATGGGGTTATATTCCTTTATCTGTCTATAGTGAAACAGGAGTTTGGCAGGACTGGTTTCACAAGATACAGGTCACAAAGATTCTGCTGATAAAACAGGAAGCAGTCAAGAGGCTGGACAAAACCTGCCAAAACCAAGATGGTGATGAAAGCAACCTCGGGTTGCCTTACTGCTCATTATGCATTTATTATAATACATGAGCATACTAAAGGACACTCCCACCAGTGCCACAACAGTTTACAAATGCCATGGCAATAGCTGGAAATTATCGTAAATAGTCTGAAAGACTGGGGAACCCTCAGAGAATTCTCTGCCACTTCCCGGAAAACTCATGAATAATCCACCCCTCAATTAGCATACGATCAAGAAATAACCATAAAAGTAGCCAACCAGCAGCCCTTGGGGCTGCTTTGCCTATCGAGTGGTCCCTCTTTCATTCCTTCACTTTCTTAATAAATTTGCTTTCACTTTACTCTGGTGGCTCCCTCTTGAATTCCTTCCTGCGCAAAGTCAAGAACCCAGATGGCCTCCCAGGCTGAACCCCAATTTGGGGGTTCACAGTAGGAGTCCTGTATATCCTGCTGTTTTCGAAGTGTGATCTTTGGAGCAGAGCATACACTGCACCTGAAATCTTGCTAGAAATGCAGACTGTCAGGCCCCACCCAAACCTGCTGAATTGGAACCTGGGTTTCGAAAGATCTCCTGGTGATTCCCATGCATATTAAAGTTGAAGAAGCTTGGACTCAAATGTTCTGAGATAATTCTTCCTTTTTTATATGTGTCGAATTCATTTTCTGCCAGTCTGTAGCAACCTTTGCATCTTGGGGATCTATCTTTTCATGTATAGATTTTTTTTTTTTTTTTAAATTTTAACCTTGTAGTGTTTGCCAATATTTTATGTTACGGTTTGTTTGCCCTCTTTGTCACTTAAGAAATCCTTGTCTTCCTGAGATCATACAGATATGATGCTATATTTTCTTCTAAAAGTTTTTAGGTTTTCTTTTCACAGATTGTTCTTCCATCTGGAATTTACATTTGTCTCTAGTGTGCTATAACACTCTCATTTTATTTTTTCATATTGATAATCTATTATCCCAGTGTCGTTCATTGGATTATCCACCCATTCCCTCCTGACTGGTCGTGTCATTCCAGTCACAGGTGCTATCTATGCTATCTCACGTTTCCATGAATGTGTGGTTCTGGCCTCCTTATTTGAATTTTTCAGTTATGTAATCTGCCTTTTTTCCATTTAACCATATATTGTCAACATTTTTCGGCAACATTAGCTGTTCCTGTACAATGCAAATTTTAATGACTTCCTAGTATTCTGCCATGCTTTATTTTGTTAGACAGTTGTGTTGTTTTCAGTTTTACTCTATTGTAAATAACACTGGCGTTAATATCCTTCACACAATCTCTGCACATGTGCCTGCTGATTTCCTTAAGATAAATTATCTAAGTGAAATTACCAAGTAGGCATATTTTTAAAGTACTTGATAGATACTGCCAAATTGCCCTCCAGAAAAATTGTGCCAATTTATATTCCCACCTGTTTCCTGCCACTTCCTCAACATTTTAATACCTCAGCATTCAAATCCCTGCCAATTTTATAAGCTGAATAAATAAAAAGACATGCTATTGTTGTAATCCATGTGTCTTTGATGACAACAGAAGGCAAATATTTTTAGATGTTTATTGGCCTTCTGTATTTACTTGCTTTAATGTGAGTGTGAGACTGTCCAGTTCTAAACCTGTTTTTTTCTTTTCTTTTTTTTGTAGGTGCATGTATCTTTTTCTTATTGATGGATAAAGCTCTTTATATATGAAAAATTTAACTCTTGCCTAGGCTTATTGCAAACTTTCTTTGCAATTTGCACTTTGCCTTTTACTTTTGTATATGGTGTTTTCTTTCAATGAGCAAAAGTTTTAAATGTTGACAGGGTCAAATTTTGCAATGTTTTTCCTTAGTATTATGCTAAAAGAAAAATATAAGCCCTACCTCCAAATTATCCCTCTGTGTCTTCTTTCTGTTCTTTTAGATTTTGTTTTAAATGTTTTACTGTTAAAACGAGATTGTGCCTCAGGTCGGTCTCTGCTTGTGTTCGTTCTGATTTCCCCAGCCAGGTAAAATGCCTCCTGAACACCAGATACCTGCTTTCATAGCACTTTGCACAATAGCAGTATTTTCTGCTTGTGTGATTCTTTGACTAATGTTTGTGTTCTACTATAGCATGCAAGCCTTATGAAGGGTTCAGCACTGTCTCTTTTCCACTCCTTTTTCTTTTCTTTTCTTTTTTTTTTTTTTTTTTTGAGACAGAGTCTTGCTCTGTCACCCAGGCTGGAGTGCAGTGGCGATCTCGGCTCACTGCAACCTCCGCCTCCCAAGTCCAAGCAATTCTCCTGCCTCAGCTTCCCGAGTAGCTGGGACTACAGGCATGCACCACCACGCTCAGCTAATTTTTGTATTTTTAATAGAGACGGAATTTCACCATATTGGTCAGGCTGGTCTTGAACTCCTGATCTCAGGTGATCCACCCGCCTTGGCCTCCCAAAGTGCTGGGATTACAGGCATGAGCCACCGCACCCCAGCACCCATCAAAGTGCCAAGCACTTGTATCTGCTCTTGTGTTACCACTCAGGGGACCTGAGGCTTTCTGTTTCTTTCTGTCAGCCCCACCTGTTCTATTTAGCTCAGCTAATATACATTTATATATATTTACATAAGTATATATACACACTATACATATAGTTTTATAGCTACACATTTATAACCTATCCAGCCTTTTTGCGAGTTTGCAGCCAGAGGTCTGCCTTGGCTCATTGGCCAACTGTCCTCTTCTTACCTGCAGTAGCTCCCTTAGTAATCCCCCTGGGCTTTGTAAGCAGGCAAACGTCATACCTAAAAGTAATTGAGTTTATCTTACTTTTACTAGTTACAAAGCGCATCTTTGTTTTTTTTTTGTTTTTTGTTTTTTGTTTTTGAGATGGAGTCTCTCTCCATCGCCCAGGCTAGAGTGCAGTGGTACGATCTCGGCTCACTGCAACCTCCGCCTCCCGGGTTTATGCCATTCTCCTGTCTCAGCCTCCCGAGTAGCTGGGACTACAGGCGCCCGCCAACATGCCCAGCTTATTTTTTGTAGTTTTCGTAGAGATGGGGTTTCACTGTGTTAGCCAGGATGGTCTCAACCTCCTGACCTCGTGATCCGCCCACCTCCGCCTCCCAAAGTGCTGGGATTACAGGCGTGAGCCACCACACACAGCCCACCTTTGATTTGTTTATCGCATCTGCTAAAACTTCCAGAACATGTAGGGTTTTTTACAAACGGGGTGGGGGGAACTATATAAAACAAAAGTAGAAGAAAATGGCTAGATTTCATTTGGGTTGTAAATTTTTTTCAATCATAAATTTTAAAAGATATCTGGATGGTCTCCTGATGTGCACACAGAGATAATTTCCATCATTTTTATATCAATACTAAAGGCAGCCACCAGCCACCCCCACCAAAAGCCTGCTCTGATCTCTTTGCACCACTGCAGGAGTCCAGTGTTCCAGCTGGAAGAAAAGTCCTGCCGCCTCCAGCCGAGAGACTGAGAGCAGAACAGTAGCAGAGTGTGGCGTTGAGGTGCCCCACCGAGCTGTCAGAAAAGCTAGAGTCAGTCCCAGCTCTGCCGCTGGGCTGGCACCTTGTTTTGGACAAGACTGTCCTTCTCTAGCTCTCATTTCTCCAATTCCTAAGGGAGGTGCCTGGCTCCCAGCTCCCCAGCCTAGGCTCCTGATACAATGGCCTTCAGCTAGTGCAGGTCCTGCCCACGCTCCAGACCTTGATCTCCAAGAAGGGTTATCTTTGCCAGAATAGATGCAAGTCAAGCGATACTTAAACACTGACTCACAAGCCTGCTGCAGTGACGGTGTT
This sequence comes from Colobus angolensis palliatus, assembly GCF_000951035.1. Taxonomy (NCBI): domain Eukaryota; kingdom Metazoa; phylum Chordata; class Mammalia; order Primates; family Cercopithecidae; genus Colobus; species Colobus angolensis. The sequence goes on along the minus strand of NW_012122376.1, from coordinate 3,154,111 downwards.
AAAGAGATAAGCCTCGGAGAATATCTGTTATTGGTTGAGTTGAGCCAAGATAGACCATGGAGAAAAGTAAACCCTAAAGCACCGTAAATCTATCACAGAAACAGAGCATCGAAGACAAGCAATGGCGGGAAAGAACAAAATCAACAGGAGGCACCACCACCAAGTGCAGGGGAAGCAGAGGCAAGGGTGCAAATCCTCCAAAGCCATGCAGGCACAGCCTCTGCAGGGCTCCATCCCTGGTACCTGCCCCAGCGCCGCCACCCACATTCCCCTGTCCTTATAGTAGAGGTCTCCACCACCATGCCTTCTGCTTCTTGAGAACACGGACCATGCCTCATCATTTTGTGTCTCCAAGCACTTTCTGGATGCTCAGATGGTGAAGTAATTTGTTCTTTGTTTGTTTTTGAGATGGAGTCTTGCTCTGTAGCCCACACTGGAGTGCAGTGGTGCGGTCTTGGCTCACTGCAACCTCCGCCTCCTGGGTCCAGGTTCAAGCAATTCTCCTGCCTCAGCCTCCTGAGTATCTGGGATTACAGGTGCGCACCACCATGCCCTGCTAATTTTTGTATTTTTAGTAGACACAGGGTTTCACCATGTTGGCCAGTCTGGTCTTGAATTCCTGACATCATGATCCACCCACCTCAGCCTCCCAAAGTGCTGGGATTACAGGTGTGAGCCACCTCATCTGACCATTTTTTACTATTTATTTATAAATAAATATATATATATATGTGTGTGTGTGTGTGTGTGTATTATATATACATGTATATATCACCTAGTTGCATGTATCATTGTAAAAATTTTTCACATCATTAAATATTCTTGTAAAATATGATTTCTCAGTAGCTACAAAATGTTGCGTCTTATACCTAAGCATTCTCTATTTTGCTAGGTATTTAGCTTTGCTCTTTGAGCTGTTATAAGTAACTCTGTAACATGCATCTTTGCCCCTAAATCTTTGTCTGAGCATCTTGTCAGTCCCCTAGGATTTGTCCTTCTTGGGTCAAAAGCTATGAATATCTATAGGGCTGCTGATATATACTACTACATTCCTTACAGAAATGAACCAGCGCTGTCTGAAGTTACCCATCTCAACAAATCCTTGCCAGCACTAGGTTTTTAAATTATAATAATAAAAATCTTTGCTCATTTTGTCGAGAGAAATGGAAACTCATTGTCACTTTAATGGCCTTTTCTTTGATTACTAGTGAAGCTGAACATTTCCTCTTTTGGCTACTGTCCGTTTGTAATTTATCTTTTGTGAGTTTTCTGTTCATTCCTTCTTTCCTTCCTCTCTGTCTCCCTCTTTTCCTCTGACATTCAGTGAAGATGTGCTGAGCATCGATTTGTCAGACCGCGGCAGACGGGGATCAGGAAGATACAGTCAAGGACTTGCAACACACCCCAGGCCAGAACACTAGCTGGAGCCAGTGACAGTTCCTACCAGGAGGCAATCACAAGTCAATTTGTTTTAGTTGTGGTAAAATGCACATAAAATAAAATGTATCATCTTAACTATTTTTAAATATATACTTCAATAGTGTTAAGATAATTTACATTGCTGTGCAACCCATCGCCAGAACATTTTCATCTTGCAAAATTGAAACTCTGTACCCATTAAACCATAACTCCTCAGAACCTCTCCCCCTAGAACCTGGCAACCACCATTCCAGTTTCCATCTCTGTGAATTTGACTACTCTGGGAACCTCAATTAAGTAGAATCATATAGCATGTGTCTTTTTGTGGCTGGTTTATTTTATTTAATATAATATCCTCAAGATTTATCCATGTTGTAGCATGTGTCAGAATTTCCTTCCTTTTTTAAAGCTAAATAGTAATCCATTGTATGGACAGACCACATTTTGTGTATTCACTCATCCATCATGGACACTTGTTTCTATGTTTTGGCTGTTGTCAATTGTGCTGCTATGAAAATAGGTATACAGATACAGTACCCCCAAACACCTGCAAATATCTTCTGTTTATATATTCAAAATATTCTTTGGGGATATATACACTCCTGAGTATATAGAATATATAGAATAGATATCCAAAGAATATTTTGGATACCTACCCAGGAGCGAATTGCTGAGTCATGTGGTAATTCGATGTGTCATTCTTTTGAGAAGCCACCGTGTGTAAGCAGTCGCACTATTTTACATTCCCTCCAGTAGAGCACAGGGGCTCCAACTTCTCCATGTCCTCAGCAACACTTGGCATTTTCTGTTGTTGTTTTTTTTTAATAGTAGTCATCCTGACAGATGAGAGGTGATATCTTATTGTGCTTTTGATGTGCATGTCCCTAATGATTGGTGACATGTTTTCATGTGCTGGTGTGGTGTATATCTTCCCAGTGTGTAATTTTTGACATTGCTTTTACCACTTATATTAGTCAGGGCTCTCCAGAGGGACAGAACTAATAGGATATATGTGTATATAAAATTGAGTGTATTAGGGAGAATTGACTCATATGATCACAAAACGAAGTCCCACGAGAGGCCGTCTGCAAACTGGAAAAGAGAAAAGCCAGCAGTAGCTCAGTCCAAGTCTGAAAGCCTCAAACCCAGGGAAGCCGACAATGTAGCCTTCTGTCTGTGGCCAAAGGCCCAAGAGCGCCCAGAAGCCACTGGTACAAGTCCCAGAGTCCAGAGGTCAAAGAACCTGGAGTCTGATGTCCAAGGACAGGAGGAGTGGGAGGAAGCACCCAGCATGGAAAAAGAAGGAAGCCAGAAGACCCAGCACGCCAGATCATCCCATCTTTCTCCACCTGCTTTGTTCCAGCCTCGCTGGCAGCAGATGGGATGCTGACATCCACATTGAGGTTAGGTCTTCCTCTCCCAGTCCACTGACTCAAATGCCAGTCTCCTCTGGCAACACCCTCACAAACACACCAAGAAACAGTACTTTACCAGCCATGTAGGCAACCTTTAATCCAATCAAGTTGACACCTAATATTAGCCATCAAAAGTCCACCCATTGTCAACCTGTCACTCATACACATCTCCTGAAATCATACTTAATCTCCACATAAAAACAATAATATAGTCATAATTATACCTAACATAATACAGCTATCCTTCGTACAAGCAGAAGCACACTAATCCTTAACGTAAATGCTATTACATAAAGCAAACAATGCTTAAATGCTGATATGACAACAATAAATTTTATGCTACGTGATAAAGGAAAAAGAAAGGAAATAAAATGAAGATATTTCCTTAGTACAGGTGTATACATGCGCAAACATATTTTTAACAAAATAAGGAGGAAATACTCATGACAATACTCATGACAATTACAGTCCTCATTTCTACAACTGGTCACGTGGTCATAGCTGTTACTGATGACTACTTTATTCTATGCATTCTGTATTCCCTTTGCCTTCAGCAAGTACCTTGGCTGATCATGATTCTTCTCCTGGTAGAGTGACCCAAACTTTCATTCCTGAAAGTCTGGGTCATTTGTTCGTGCCTGGATTGGGTTGTAGTTTCCCATTGGCCTTAGCTTCCAAGATCAGACGAGATGGGGCACATTCAGCATGGTATGGCCGTAGAGCCATTGACCTTAATCACAGGGCTTGGTAATACTAAGAGACGCCCTGAGAGATCTCATGTGCTCCACACATACTCTTCCTTACCTTCATTGAGGAGTAGTAGTCTGATTTCATCTTGATAGTCCAGGTCAATCACCCCAACCAACACTATAACTCCCTTCTTAACCTGTTGGCTTGGAGGCAGGAGGAGCACAGAGTGGCCAGGTGGCAGTCTTAACTTCCAGTTCAATGAAATCATTGTTGCACCTCCTGGTGGCAGCATTCCTCCCTCTGGAACTAAGGCTTCTAGGCCTGCAGAACATGATGTCACAGTAACAGGAAGCAAAAATTCCGCTAGTGGATCACTAGAGGTGATGGTGAGTGGTGCCATTTTCACTTTCACCCCTTGGTTCCTGGACCTGTGAATCCAGGCTATGGGAGAAACAGGACCATATATTGGAGGCTGATTCAGGGTATACACAACCTTCTGGAAAACTTTGCCCAGCCCTGCAAAATATTGTCACCTAGTTGGTATTGTAATTGTGACTTCAAAAGGCCATTCCACTGTTCTATCAATCCAGCTGCTTCAGGATGATGTAGAACATGGTAAGACTAGTGAACTCCATGAGCATGAGCCCACCGCTGCTCTGGCAGCTGCTGGGATACTGCCCACCCACATTGAGGGTGGGTCTTCCTCTCCTAGTCCACCGACTCAAATGTCAATCTCCTCTGGCAACACCCTCCCAGACACATTCAGAAACAATCATTTACCAGCCATCTAGGCATCCTTCAATCCAATCCAATTGATACCTCGTATTAACCATCACACAACCATCACGTTTAGCACAGCAATACTGGGAGAGATCTGTCTTTCTGCACTAGCACATGACTGTTTAGTAATATCTGTAACATGAAACTGACTCAGAAATATCCCCAGGATTGACTGGTTTCAAAACGAAAAAAAAAAAGTCTCCTGTTAGTCCCTGATCAACCAAACCCTGCACAGCCCCGAGAGAGGAAGGTGGGAGGCCCTGTATGGGACTGATGGGTAAGTCTGAAGAGACTCCATAAGTGTGAGAAAGGCACTTTATGTTCATTCTTGCTCTTCAAAGTCTCGCTGTGAATGTTGTATCAGCAAATATGTACCCAGGGATTTAATAACACATTAAAGAAAGGATTGGATATAAATTATTTTGAATGGCTGTCTATGCAGTTTGAATCTATAATCAGTCGCCTCTTTGCTTTGGCTCTGGAAAGAGGGCATGGGGCATATTAACGGCGATCATCTTATCCTCACCTCAGAGTGGACGCACATGTGAGAGTTGGTGGGATTTACCCATGTGGACAGGTTGGAAGGTTTTCTAAGATGTTGATTTTTTTTCCCTCTTGGTATCACTAATTCTCCATGTCTCTGCTTTCAGGTTTATCTGCGGTAACTTTTTGATTCTAAGCTAGACAAGCTCTGTAGTCCTGAGTCCGTTCTCCCAGTTGTGAATTGTTACAGGCTCAGAAAGGCAGGTTAATCTTAGTGTTTGTGGAAGCAAAACACATTCTGGCTGTGGAATCTCTTGATCTCCTCCCAAACCATCCCTGCCATTCACTATCCCCCTAAGAACTTCCCTAATGACAGTGAGAGACACTAATGCTCGTGTGAATTTTGGCAGGAATCTCCTTTCCCTGAGCTGGGGGCAGGTGTGGCTCCGCATAGGTGAGTGTTGGGGGTAGTCAGAGACCAGAGAACAAAGTGGAGAACCCCAGGGGCAGGCATCCTCATGTCCTCCAGTCCTGAGCCTGTTTGGGCTCTGAACCAGACCAAAGGATTTGATTCTCAACCCTGTCCTGCAAAACAGGTCAGAGGGGCCTGAGGAAGAGTTGCAATGGGTCATGCCTGGTGGGGCTGGTCATAGCCAGTCAGAGGTGCCTTGCAGCCCCTGAGGTCTCCATACACTCCCCACTAAGCTTGTTCTGGTGAGCTCATCTTCATTGGAGGTGGGGAATGACCCTTCCTCAAGCTGACTAAATACTCATGAGATGTATAGTTCTGCAGAAAAAAAAAGGCCCAAAAGCAGCAGCAGAGGCAGAAAAGGTATGAATTTTAAAGGATTGTTGTCCAGGGCACTTGGGGAAATGGCACAGAGGGTTTTGTGAGAGGGGGCTTGGGGGCAGATCCTGGAGAAAGTGACTGTCCTTTCTGCAAGCAAGCACAGCCATCTAAAAGCAAGCCACCTTTTTGCATAAAGAGATAAGGACGGGGCACAAAGGCAGGCACAGATGTACAAAGGCAAGAGCCGTCAACACAGGAGCCATAACTGCGGCGGAGGCCAGGGTGACCTTGGCCTCTGCAGAACAAACACAAGCAAAACAAAGTTTCCAGGAGAGATGCCAGACAATTTAGATAGCAATCTCTCTAGATCTGGCAAGGGCAACACCTCTTCCAGAAAGTCCGTGCTGAGCCCTGCACCTCCCCAGAACTCCTGGTGGCCCCTGGCTCAGCCATTACTCAGCTTTTCTCAGGACACGCAGGCGATATGTGTGCATCCTAATCTCCCACCAGACATGAGCTCCTCCCGGGCGGGACTGCCTTATTCAGCCCTGGGTCTAAGCCCAGAGCCAAATGCCGGGCCTAGCACAAAGTAAGTGTTCAATTAAACTTTGGTGACAGGAACTGAAAATAGTTGAGCTCCCCCACCAAATCCAAATGTTTTACTTTGTGGGTGTGCAGTGTGACATGGGAGGCCATTAAAGGGTTTGAGTAGAGGACGGAGAGTTGCCCAAATTGAAAGCAAAAGTCAGATTTGATCCAAAGGTTATTTTGATGTTCTGGATCAGTTCATAGTTTAGTATAAAAATGTTTGTTTCCATCTGGGGGTTGGCAGAATTGTGTGTAGTAAAACCCCAGTGACATGTTCTCTTTCAAAAGGAGAAATAAGAGGCAGACTGGAAGGTGAAACATGACACAGTTGTTATGAATTTTTAAGCGAATTTTAACAACTTTATTGAGATGTAATTTACGTAACATGTAGAAGTGTAAATACATGTTCAACTAGACGCAAGCTCACACGCAGAGCCAGGAACAGAACATTGCCAACGTCTCAGATGCCCAGCCCTGGACTCTTCAGTCTTGGCACCTGACCCAGTGCAAAGCCACTTTCGTGGCAAAGACTTTCTGTGTATCTACCAGGCTATGTTTCTCCAACTGATGCCACCTCTGCTACGGGTGAAGGATTTCCTCAGCTCTGAGAACATTCCCTCCGACCATGGGTTCTGTCGGAGTTGGTATAGTGGACACCGAGGTGTGCAACCCAGACCCCCCCGTGCCATGAAGGAGGCATTACCCATCACGTGCTCTCACAGACACCTTCGGGGACCATGGCTGCAGAGAGCCACCTCATCCAAGGTTACACCCCTTCCTGGGTGAGCCATATCACAGATCAGTGCCGGGGATAAAGGTCAGACCATCTTAGCCCAACTCAGGACAACTCTGAAGGGCCATTCCAGCTCAGAGCACACCTGGGGTCAGCCAAGAAGCCACACTTCTACCGTTACCCAGTCCCACTCCCTCCTCCTCCCTTCTACAAGTTCGGTCCCACCAGCCCTCCCTGGTAAACACCCTGCACACTGAACTCCACCTCAGACTCTGCTTGCTGGGGGCCCATCCTGCGACAGTCAGCTCCCCACTCAGCCTTCCTGCCTTCACTTTCCGCAGACGGTGCTGAGTCCCCCTATGTCCCGGGCCTGGCATCCAGACTGGCCAATGTTGACAGAAGAGTCATTAACGTTCAGGTGCCTGCTGTGGTGCTGTGCTGTTTACAGAGCACTTTCATGCACATTATCTCATCTCCTTTCTTTGTCTGCATTCATTCATTTACTCCTCATTCAGCAGACATAGTGAGTGCCTGCTCCATGCAGAAGTGAAGATATAATGAAGAAAAAAACCTTTCCTTCCCCTGGAGAGCTCACAGTCAAGTGCACAAGGCTGATGTCAAACCAGAGAATTCTCCCAGGCATTAAAGCCGTGATGTAGCAGACACAGAGGCCATGAAGTGGGGAGAAGGAGGGCAATCAGGGAGGGCTTCCCAGGGAGGTGGGAACTTGGAACCAGCAGCTGGAGGCAATGGGATCCAGGGGAGCACTAAATCCAACACCTAACACCACAGTCGGTCCCAGCAGTGCAAGAAACCTGCACACAAACCAAGCTACTCAGAGGTTTCTACTGGTCTAACCCGAGATGGCAGGAAGTCAGAGACGTCTAATGGCCTCGCGCTTCCCTCCGGGCGTGACCTCCCGGAGGCTCCTTCCCACTGGGGCCTGGGAAATAGAAGAGAGGAGACTGAAAAGGGAATGAGGGAGTTTCCGGAGTGGGCTGGTGGGATCACAAATGAAAGAATAACAGGATCTTGGAAAGCAGCCCGAGGTCCCACCTCAAGCACTGGATTAATTTAAATCCTTCTTTGCCACTTTCCAGAGTCAACAGGATTTGCTAAATTTTGTATCTCCAGTAGGAGAAGAACCTTGAGAGAAAAAGATTTTTTAAATACATGTTAGTGAGATGTTTTCACTAATCTGATTTTGGGGCATATTGACACTTGTAAAACATTTAAATCCTTAATTGTGCTGTCAGACACACTACTTTAGAACATATCTGGATAGAAGAACAATGAACATTAGGTTATGCTTTTAGATGTTACAGAGATGAAAATATATCTCGGCTATTTATCAAATTAATCACCCTATAATCTAAAGACAAATGGGATTCCTGGGGCAGTATCCAGCCAGTAATTTAATACCTAAGTTTTTCTGATCAATAAACCATTGGCCTGTTAGAATATTTAAGTCATGTTTAAGTCATTCAGAAAAAAAAAAATCTATTAACTTACGTTCTTGAAAGCATGTATTTAATTTAAAACATCATTTTCTATTTAAGCATTGCATTTTACACCGTTCTAAAACAACCCTGATCGTTTTCATCTTAATTTTAATAAAAAGAGTGAAACAAATATTTTGAATCAGAACTACGTCATAAAGTATCATCGTTTGTTCAACAAATGTACAAGTAAACGATGCCACCACATTGCATAACTCCGGGGGACACCCTTCCTGTTTTGTCCTCCAGAAACATGCAGGTCTGCATGAGTCCTTGGGACACCAAGGGATAAAACAGAGCTCTGGGAGCTGCAGGCGCCAGCACAGGGCACTGCAGAGCCCAGAGGAGGATGCCAGTCTCACCCGTGGATTTGAAGGATTTGAAAAGGTGCCAGGTGGCAACACCTAGAATGTCAAAGCCACAAGAGACTCTTCAAAGATCATCCAAATGAGAGATTAAGAGACTTGTCCAGGCTAACCCAAGTGACTGTAAGACTAGAGTCACAGTTTACTGCCTGTCCGAATTTAGCGTGCTTATATACTCACGGGTTAAAGGTTATGCAATTTATTGGTGCCTTAAAAAAAAACTATTAATAAAATGTATTTGAGACCGTGTAATGATAAGAAGCATTTGGCACTTGAAGGGAAAAAAATGCAAGTGTGCTGATGTAGAATTCTCCCCTATAAAAACATCTGGCTTTGTGTGCTGCCATGGAAGGGAGCAAAGCTTTAAAGGATTCTATTTGGAGTCACTGCATTAGCTGTGCCTGCTTAATGCTAACAGGCTGCAAAGTAGCGCATGTTCTGTCGAAAATGATTTCCACCTCAGCACCCTGGACGTGGAAGCACAGTTAATGTCCCACTGTCTATATCTTATTTGTTATTGTGGCCTCTGGTGTGGGCTTGCGGCTGCTGTGCAAAATCTTCCTCGAATCGTATTGCAGTGAACCTTCAGGGAGGAGAACGGAAAGAAAAGAAGCTGCTTTTTAAAAGTTGCTTTCTTTAGGAATGGATGAGCATATCAGTCTCTAATAACACTGACCAGGAAAGGCTTCATTTGTCTTGACTTTTTTCTCCCAATGATGATAATTAGGTTTCCGGACACAGGAAGGAAGTGTGGAATGGAGCATCATTTTGAAGGAATCTTTTAGAAGTGCTTTTCGAGATCATGCATGAGTATGCAGCTGGTAATGAAGAGGCAGCGTTCATCTGCCATCTCTGTTTTCAAAATCCTTTCTAAAGATTGTTATAGAGTGAAAAGCTGGAGGATTAAAAAAAATAGTAGTTAACTGTCTAGGGAGTGCCTGCTGTGACCCAGACATTGTCACAGACATCCTAGGTGATGCGTGATCACGGAGATTTGTGGCTGTGGTCTGGGGGGGAGGGGGACAGAAGAGTTCCTGAGCACTGGACGACACATGTGCCAGGCACGGAGTTTCATGCTTTATATCCACTACCTTATCTATTCCTCACAATTTCCTCTTGAGGAAAATAGAAGTGTGAGCTCCGTTTGACAGGTGAGAAAGCTGAGGTTAAGAAAAGCTATTTCATTGACCAGTCACATGACTTACACCCAGTTTCTCAGTCACAAAGCTCCGTGGCCTCTCTGTAGTTAGGAATTTGTGCAGGGCAAATTGCAAGTAAGCCCAGTCAGAGTCTGATATTTCAGCCTGATCTACATCATAACTGCAATTAAGCTGGGCTGCAGAGACCAGCACTGGTCACTCACAAAAAAAAGGACTGACTATGTGGTGTACGAGGAACACCCCATGATGGAGACGATCTGACATTCATACAAGATATTTTGAAAAAACAATTTGTAATCAGAAAAACCCCAGGTTCTGAGAAGCCTGTTTCCTCATCTTTCTTGAAGAAATTGAGGTGACTTCAGATTTACCCAATGAATTAGTTCATTTTAATGTCAGAATGCATGGGGGGAGGTTCTAAGGCGAAAGAAAAATCAGTGTAATTGCTTCTTTTTTCAAAATCACATATTACTTTGTTCATTATGAAATAATGAAGCATTATTTAATCCCATTATGAAATAAATGAGATTGAGTAAATAGCATATCTGCATTCACTCGGTGATATAAAGTCAGGAAATGTTTATCCCACTGACATTTAAAAACAGCAGCTCTATTTTTCTTAGTAATGAAATTGTAGGTGTTTTCATTACAAAAATATATTTCATAATAAATACAAATATGGCATTGTTAAATTAACTGTTAGGGATGAAGGCCTTCCCAGCTGGCTGGGTTTTGAAATGTAGATTCACTTCTTCAAAACCGAAGTCTATCCATCACCGTGATCAATATGAAACAAAATCATCAATGAAATTTGTTGAAGTCACCGTGAGAGACTAGGGTTAGGTCTGCGAGGCCCTACTCCAGTATGTACACCTGCTCTCTGGATGAAATTTTTTTTAAGTCACTGAGAGATTAGGGTTAGGTCTGGGAGGCCCAATTCCAGTATGTACACCTGCCCTCTTGTGGTATGCGTCTGTATGATCACATACCATGCATTTTTAAGACCGTAAGAAATACAATATTCCAAGTGGCTGTCTGTAAGCCAAGCCATAGGGTCTAGTACTCAAATAGTTCTGATTCTTTACAAAAAGTGTTTTCTAGACGCCTCCTCTGCTAGACATTAAAAATCTCAATGTGCTCATATTTAATGACGGCAATACTGAAATGAAATTCTTTTATTGGCATTTTATTATTTATTTTGTTTCAGCTACTGGGGGTGCATCACAAATTACCCCAGAACTTCATGGTGTAAAACGTCCATTCTATGAGTCAGGAATTCAGACAGGGGATGGATTATCTGAGGTCTCAGGAAGAAGGCTTAAAGTCTAGGGACTGGATACGCTCGAAGGCTTGTTTACTGCAGTGGTGGATGAGACTGACTATAGGTGAGGAGCTCGGTTTTTCTTAGTGCATGTGGGCTCTTCATGTGGGCTAGTGTGGGCTTCTTTAGAGCACAGTGGCTGTGTTGCAAAGGTGAATGTCCTGAGAGAGAGAATGCGAGGCAGAAGCTCTATTCATTTTTATGACCCAGCCTCAGGAATTAGACATGGTCACTTCTGCCATATTCTACCAGACACAAAGGGCCAGTTGTCATTTAGTATGGGAGGGGACTGCCTAAGGACACGAATACAGGGAAGTGCGGGTCATTCGGGCATCTGGAAGGCTGACTGCCATGCGTGCCAATGGGAAACTAGTGTCTGTTAGGGGGATGGCACCCTGTCCTAATGAATTCTCCATCCAACTGTGGGCCAGTGTGGAGGGTCGACATCCCCTCCCCTTCCCACTTCCACTGGAATATCTCCGGGAAGACGATCAAGGGGAGAAGTCCTAATAGAGGAAATCACCCCAGGGAAGAGACCCAGTCTTCCAGGATGTGGCTCTGGAGTTAAAAAGGGAGGCCAGAGGCGGGGCTGTGGCGCAGATGGACAGGAGGGTCAGGCTCCAGGGAAGGGCGGGAATGGTGCTTCTCCCTCTGCTCCTGTCTCAGAGTTCCTTCCTCATCCCCACTTCTGCCTGCTTTTTGAAAAAGTCCTATCAAGGACTTCGGGGAGAAATACGAATGACTAATAAACATTTTTGAAAAATCTTCACCAGTAACCCTGGAAACAGACACTGAAGCAACAAATCAGTCAAGCTGAAAGGATTTTATTAGGCAGGAAAGGTATGGTCAGAGTGCTTTCTCCAATGACTACAGCTGCATTGGATCAGAACATTGACGGCTGCCTATAATTATCTGAGTACATCTCAAGCCTTAATTCAGGTTTTTTTAAATGAGTATTTTGACTCCTAAAAAATAGCTGGTATTTAGGAACACCACTGCTGACATTTTGATCACTACTCAGGAGCTATTTCAGGAGCCCACCGTGTAACCCCACACCCTCAGGGTGTGCCTTGGCTGTATGACAGAGGAGAGCTCTGTCCTGATCTTGAACATTCTGTGTCATCGCCGGAATGAGAGAAAAGCACATTTTTGGGGTATGTTCTCTTAGAGGCAGGAATGATCAACCATAGGAGCCAGAGGAGGACGCAATTCATTCTCCTTGGGTTTGGAGGAATTTAATAAAACGGAGTGACCGGGGCAGCCCTGGGATGTGTGAGGATCCAGAGAAGAGGGACTGCACCTGGGTCTTGAATAACAGGTGAATAGGATTTTTTTCTAGGACCTCCCTTCTGGTGGGGTAGCGGGAGAAGCATTCTAGGTACAGAGAACAGCATGGCCAAGGCCCAGCGATGTCAATGAGTGTTCTATGTGTGGGAAGTGGCAGGTGCCCGGTGCGCTGGTTGGTGACACAGAAAGGGAGTGTTTGGAAGCAAGTGAGGCCGCTTGTGGAGGCTGGCACAGAGTGGTTAGGGGTCATGCCAGGAGGATGCACTTGATCCACTGGTGGGGAGCCTGGCATGGTCTTTTAAGCAGGAACACCAGGCAGTCAGGTGTTTTAGGAGAAGCCCTCAGCATGGTGGCATGTGGAGGAGCGAGAGGATAGGACAGAAGATGGCAGCAGAAAGCTGGAAGTGAGGGGGATCTGGGGCAGTGTGTGTGGGAGTGGAAAGAAGGAAATGACGAAAGAGACTGTCCTCAGGCTGAATGGCAGGGTGTAGGCAAGGGGCATCTGTGAGGACTCCCAGGCTTGGGGCTTTGGTGACTACCTAGATGGCAGTGTCTTTAACCAGAAAGAATATGGACTCTGAGGAGGAGAAGAGTGGTCTTGGGGAGAGCTGGCGCTCTCATTTGGACTGGCTGAGTTGATGTGCTCATGAGATGTCTGGGGAGCAAGTCCAGCAGAAAACAACCTTGGGTCTGCCTCGGGATATTTATCTGGTGAAATCCTCTTGGCTTGTCTGTGTGTCTTTTATCCACTGAGATGCACAGTCCTAAGGGAAGAGACTCTCCTTCTTTATCCCACATCTCCTGTGCCTAGTACAGGGCCTGGCACCTTGGAAGGTTCAGTACACTTAGCTGGATAAATGGCTCTCTACATAAGGGACTGGCCCACAAAATGCATTCAGGAAGAGGAAGCGTAGGGAGGGAAGAGGGCCAAGAGCGTAACTCTGGACCACCTTTTGAGGAATACTTAGAAGAGAAGCCCATAAAAGTGATGGGAAAGAAGAGAAAGAGTGGGAGAACAAGCCCAGCTGGTGTATCTGTCACCAGCTGCACGAGCTGCTCAGCTACAGTCCCTGTTCCACCTGGCAGGATGGGCTGGGGTGGGACAGAAATGGTTCCGCCCACTTTTGTGTAGGATCCCCTCCCAGCAGACAGCCAGGTGAATAAACCAGCTCATGTCTCTTGAGCGATTTTCTTACCAAACATCAGAAGTAATTATGGCCAGGTGTAGTGGCTCAACCCTGTCATCCCAGCACTTTGGGAGGCCAAGACAGGTGGATCATTTGAGGTCAGGAATTCAAGACCAGCCTGGCCAACACATGAAACCCCATCTCTACTGAAAATACAAAAATTAGCTGGGCAGCAGTGTCGTGCGCCTGTAATCCCAGCTACTCCGGAGGCTGAGGCAGGAGAATCGCTTCAGCCTGTGAGGTAGAGGTTGTGGTGAGCCGAGATTGTGCCACTGCACTCCAGTCTGGGTGACCCTCTCTCAAAAAAATGAGACCCTATCTCAAAAAAAAAAAAAAGAATTATGTGCATACTTCATTGCCTCATCTTTCCATTTTGTCTCTCCAGAGGGAAAATTCCCTAAAGGCTGTTAATTACCTGAAAGAATTCAATAGGTGGAAAGAACTGATGAGAGATGATTTTTTGTTAATGGTGGCAACTTTGAAAATCCGTAGGAGACAACATCTCTCCAGATGAAAGCCAAGAAACCCAGTCTGGTGATACTTGGTTGAATGTATTGGGCTACAGCTGATTTGCTTGACACTGGATGCCTCCTGTAACGCTCTTCGTTCTGAGTAATGACATCTGCTAAATAATTAGCTAATTGTTTTGCCAATCGATTTTTAAAACACATTCCGCGGTAAAACCAATATAGCAGGAGAAAATTTAGAAAACAGAAGGAAAGCGATCTCCCCACATCCTGCCCCCAACACAAAGGCTCCGATAGCGATGGTTCACTTCCAGTCCCTCCCCATAAGCAGACGGCTTTTTACTTGTAAACACCATGTACCTTGTATCCTGCTTTTTTCCCACTGAACATTATCTGATTCTTTTTTATGAGCAATGAAATTTGATACGAGGTGCTGCTCACATGATGTTTGGAAAAGACCGTTGTTGGAAGGATTGGTGAGTACTTTCTAAGCCCCATCGACTTCAGGGAATCAGGAAATTAAACTTTTTATTTATTGGTCTTTGACTTTCCCATAAATGGACACAGTTCTATGTTGTTTGCATTGTAAAGCAGACGCCTGGCGAACAAAGGCATGCCGATGAGTAATTAGGCATTAAGCGGGAGGCAGGGAGCTCTTTATGGGACCCTTAGTACCCACCCCGCTGCCTCTAGGGTTCAAGTCTACTCCTCAGCATTGGATACCTTTACTTTCTTGGATTTTAAAAAAAAAAAAAAAACTTACTTTTTTTAGGAGCGGGGAGGTTGTTTCTGGCTTTGTTTTGCTTTTGCCCAAATGTTTAAAAACAATGAGCTGCCCTTTGTATATTCATTTAAGGAAGAGGACAAAGGATGTTTGCTACATACACGATTTTTTTAAAATCCTGTTGTCTGGACCTTATTAATCTTGCGTAGCACTTGAGTGATTGGGGACTTAAAACATAGAGAGTGTGCTTCCTTCTGCAGAGCCAGCGGAAGCCAGGTCCCAACTCTGCAACATCTCTCTTTGATGCCAAGCAGGGGAGGTGATCTGACCTCATTTACCTCCACACATTTGATGCCATTCCGGAGAGGGTATGTTGTTATGACAAGTTCCTCTGCGAGCCCACTGAGGTTGTTAGTCTTGATCCGAGTACTGACGGGGGAACAGTTTTTGCTTTGGGCACTTTTCCTTGTGAAACGCATCTCTTCATCTGCTTAGTCCAGAGCAAACTTCTTATCTTCTGTCCCTGTGATCACAGCTATTAAACAAATAACAAAGGGGACTCTATCTTCTCAGAAGAAAAACGGAAGCATTCTTTTCTGCCTTGGTAAAATGTTATCATTTCTGCAGACACATCTTTGCTTGCGTGCTGCAACTTTGTAGAACAAAATGATAGTTGCTGCCTGCTAGAATGGATAGCGCCCATTTTGTTAAAAATCAGAAGGTTAAAAAATGCCCAGATCTGCAAACAATGGCTTAGTGTTTGGCTGTGTTGAAAACATCCACCAGTCCATTAGTGCAATACGTCATCATTGAGAGTAGAGAGAATGAAGTACTGTGACAAGCTAAAGGTGAAACGATGGATGGTGAGCCCCTGTCCCCAAGGCATGGAGCTTGGGAGGAAGATGAAGCTGTACAAAGACGCCTAACACACAAGTGGGCTGTGCTCGGGGCTGTGAGGGAGCTCAGAGAAGGAGGTAACATTTCCTCCAGCTGGGGCCAGGATGGAATGACGAGGTCTTCCCTTAAGCAAGGCAGGGAAAGGGATTAAGGCCACACCAGACCCACTACTAACCTAACATTCCTTGGTTTCCTGGGAACTAGCAGAATCTACCAGTAGTGCATGAGAAGTGCAACTAGGGACTTGATTTTGTGAAGATTTAACAGCCAAGAGTCTTGCCAAGAAGCGGGCACCACCACATTGCTCCATGCATTTAGAAGAGATCCAGAAAGGTCATCCTGCAGGCCTCACTGACTAGCCATTGGAATCTTCTAGGTAGCCAGACTCTTACCCTGCATCTAGCACTTCGAAAAATGTTGTGCATTCATTTTCTCATGCAATCCTTAATTGTACAAGGTAGGTCCTATCATTAGCCCCAATAGAAGGATATGAAAACTAAGACTTAGAAGTAGCTTGCCCAAGGTCACGAAGATATCAAGCAACTGAACTGGGCACCAAAGCTCTCCTCTCAACCAGTAGGCCAAGACTAGCCTTGACAACTGTCCATGGCAAAGGCATTTCACAATGCTCTTTGCTAGTTCCCCTGCAACAGTGCTCTGCATACCAGGCAGGGCATCGCTGGGGTACGAAGGTACAGTGGATGGGGGAAGTGCACCATCTTTCTCTTGTCCCCTAGCACTGCCATCCTCTTGGCCTGAGAACTCAGCAACATCACAGTGTCCATTCACGTCCTTGGGGCTCTGCCTGCCTTCTCACAGTTTCTCCTGTTCTCCACTCACTCCAGACTCCAGCCAGTGCCCAGTTAATGGTTTAAATGAACTGGGATGGTGGGTTCCACTTCCAGCCCAGACTGGAACCCAGCCATTCAGGGCTCTTTCAACCTGTCTGCTTGGTGATTGGGCAGCCTGAATTTCTAGGACACTTCATTTTTTGTTTTTTGAGACAAGGTCAAGCTCTGCCACCCAGCCTGAAGTGCAGTGGCACAATCACGGCTCACTGCAGTGTCAACTTCCTGGGCTCAAGCAATCCTCCCACCTCTGCCTCCTGAGTAGCTGGGACTACAGGTGCACACTACCACGCCTGGCTAATTTTTAAAATTTATTGTAGAGATGAGATCTCGCCATGTTGCCCAGGCTGGTCTGGAGCTCCTAGACCCAAGTGGTACCCCTGTCTCGGCCTCCCAAAGTGCTGGGATTACAGGCATGAATGAGTCACCACACGTGGCCTTCGAATGTTTACACATTGTGTTTGCTGAATTATTTTATATGGATGACTCATTAAATGAATAACCAAATGAGATTCAATTTTGATACCTTCATAAAAGTTCCAAATGAGTTCACAAATAAGAACTTTCTAAACCCATGTTCCAGTTCTGTAAATCTACCCCACACATTGTGACCCACCATCGTATCAGTGGCAGTCCCCCAACCAGCTCAGCCCCCGCCCCCATCCCCACTCAGGCCAGTTCTCACTTTCTGCGGTCACGTCTCTCTCACCCTCAGTTCCCTGCCAGTGTACTTATGTGTGGATGAGCTAAGAACACTCAGTGTGAGATGTGCCCTCTTCAATGTTAAGTGTATAATACGTTACTGTTGACTGGGGGTGCAATGTGGTAGAGGAGATTTCCAGAGCTTATGCGTCGTACTTAAATGAACCCTTATATCCATTGATTGATAACTCCCCATTTTCCCCTCCCCCAGGCCCCAGGTCACCTCCTTTCCAGTCTTTGATTTTACGAATTTGACTATTTTAAACATCTCAGATAAGTGGAATTATAGGCCAGGTGCAGTGGCTCATGCTGGTAATCCCAGCATTTTGGGAGGCAGAGGCAGGCAAATCGCTTGAGCCCAGGAGTTTGAGACCAGTCGAAGCAACATGGCAAGACCCCGTCTCTACAAAAAATTAAAAAATAAAAATTAGTCTGGCGTGGTGGTAGACAGCTGTGGTCTCAACTACCTGCGTGGCTGAGGTGGGAGGATCACCTGAGCCTGAGAAGTCGAGGCTGCAATGAGCCATGATATCGCCACTGCACTCCAGCCTGAGTGACAGGGTGAGACCCTGTCTCAAAAAAAAAAAAGTATAATGATGCAGTGTGTGTTCTTACGTGTCTGATATTTCACTTAACATAAGATCTTCAAAGTCTGTTCATGTCGCAGATTGCAGGGTTTCCATCCTTTGTAAGACTAGATGAGATCCCACTGTATGTATGTACCACATTTTCTTTATCCGTTCACCTGTTGACTGGATGTCCAGGTCAGTTTCACATGTGAGCCACTGCAAACAGTGCTGCAGCGAACATGGGAGTGCAGACATCCCTTTGAGATCCTGATTTCACGTCTTTTAGGTATACATTTCCCCCAGTCCTCCCAGCAGTTGTCAGCCCTGGCTGACCCTAGAATCACTTAGAGAGCTTTTCAAAAATGCTGAGGCTGGCCCCATTCCCAGGAACCTGACTCACCTGGTCCAGTGGGACCCCTGTGGTGGGCTCCCCAGGAGACTTGCCAGGCAGTGGCCTCAAGAACCTTGCCCCCATCCATCTCATGGCACAGTCTCCTTGCTTTTCCCCACAAGAACCATTTCCACTTCAGTCTTCATTTTCTCCTGCCCCTACTCGTGAGCTGCTGAGTTCTCTTGGAAAAATCCCACAGCGGGACCACAAACCTCTACAAATCCAGACCACTCCCTGCTGCCGGGCTCCCTCCAGCTTCCTCTTGGTTATGGCATTCTCTTGAAATGACGATGCCACAGGCTGCCCATCTTCCTCCGGGTTTCATCTCAGGTGCCTCATTCTCAGCTGAAGACCTCTCTCCACCTCCCTCAGACACTCCAGAGAAATCCCCAACTGCCTCCCTCCCCACTCTCAAGTTTCTTTCATCTCTTCCCATCCACTTGAGTCATGTGACAACCCCCTCCCCCACCCCCATCCCCCATTGCCAGAAGTGGGTCTCTCTTCCAGGTGCAGGTCCCTCCCCATGCTGCCCCTGCTCCCCTTCTCTCCTCCCCCATCCTCAGGCAGCCTCAGCCTGGGCATTCCCATTCCCTTCTTTGCCTTGGTCTTTAAACACCACTCATTCCTATGTTTAAAAAAAAAAATCCTAAAACAGAAAGAGAGAGAGAGAGAGAGAAGAGAGAGGGGTTCAGAAGACAGAAGCAGAGAGATGGGAGTGAGAGAAGGTCTCAGCTCAACGCTGAAGCTGGAGAGGGAAAAGAAACAGATTCTCCCTGGACCCCTAGAAGGAAAACCAGCCCTACACCCTGATTTTTGTCCAGTGAGACCCACTGTGGACTTCTGACCCCAAAATTATCAGATAATAAACTTATGTTGTTGTAAACAAACAAACAAATTTTGCTGACTCCATTTCTCCATCAAGCTATCGCCATATCTCCTCTCTACGAGCCTAGTCCTGAGCTAAGCCACCGTGCCCAGCTGTCAGCTAGAGATTTCCCTCTGCCTCCTCTGGCACCTTGAACTCAGCTGGTCTGCAGCCACACTCACCTGCTACCCCAATCTGATCCCTCTACTGTGTCCGTGTGCAGGTCAGTGCACTCCAGCAGGGGTTGCATGAAGCCTAACATCACCCATCAGCATCACTAAGACTTCATGTTCTCCACTCTAAGGTGGAAATGCATCAGCCTCCTTCCGTCTGCTGAATAAACCCATCATCCCTCTCTATTACACTATTAATTCTTCATTTTACCTATCATTAGGCTTTCAGTAAATAAATAAGTGAAGCCAAAATAACTGCCTCTTTCCATAAGTAATCAAAATGTGTTTAGTGCTTGAGTAAATAGTTCGTTTTCTAATTTTCCTTTAATTAGCAGAGAAAGAATTCAAATCAATTCCTTATCTGTCAGATAAAAAATTAGATTCAGCTTTTGTTCTTACACATATATCCAAATTTTAATGTACACAAGAAACACAAATTCATAATTGTTCTGTAAGATCATATGTATCCAATACTAAACACATTTCTATATTGATCTTCTCCCTTTCGTCACAGCTTAATAAAATTATAATGATGACTTTTCAAAGTCTCATTGCCTGATCCACATTTACACAGCATCCCTAGCTCCAAATCTCGGCTTTTGCAAGGGGCCTGCTGCATCTCACTGCCTGACAGTCTATGCTAGATGTACCACAGGCAGCACTGGGGTCTGTTACCACTCATGCGTTACCCTAGAAGCCAGCACAGTACTTAACACAGAGGTAGAGCTGTGATAAAAAATTGTCACCGAATGATGAGTAAATATGTAAGGTCTTTGAGCATGTCTTACATCGTGTTCATACCAATACACATGATACTGTGGCTACATCACCTGTCCCAAAGGGAATGGGGCAATAGAGAGTGGAGGAGTGTGTCATAAGGCTGAGGGTGGGAGGGACTGTGGCCATATTGAGGAATGAGCCGTAAAACAGCCCAGATTCAGTTGGCAAACATGATTGCTTTAACCCAGACTCTGCTGGTTGATTGAAGATATCCAGTAGAGTCAAATCCTTTCTCTAAACATCTAGAATGTCACGAATATGAGGCAGTGCTTTCAATACAAAATATTCTTTGGAGAAACAATAAGATTTCTCCTGTGGGATTATGTTGAGACTTCTCAATCCTCTTTGGGAACCATAACGGCAGATGTTGGAGAGGGATTGGATATGCCACTCATGGCTGATACCGGTCATGGAATCTTAGACAGAGGCTATAAACAGCAGAAGAATGTTTAAAATGGCTTCAGTGATTCTCCTTCAGGCCAAAATAATTACAACCATGTGTTCTCAGCAGAGAAGGCGTAGTATTCCGCTGTGGTCACTTATTATCCTGTCAGTAGCTATATGGAACGTGGATAAGGAGTAAAGTTGTTCTTTCCGTTCGGAACTGGGACTGTCCCCTGCAGATACTGCAGCCAGATCAGTGACCAAGTGGAGTAGAAATCATTGTTCTTGGACTGAACATTCTGATGCTAGCTCCTATTTCTCAGGAGGAGAGGAAGAAGGGAAGAAAATAGGATTTGTGTTCTTGTGCCTGTATTACCCAATTTGGGAACTTACAGATCTGTTTAATTTCGATTGGGAGAGAGAATAAAGCATTTGAGGTTATTTCGGTTACTCTGTGCGGAAATCACACGCTACACCTAACAGATTCAACAATTTCATAGAGCCGTAGTCAAGCGCATGAGTTACAATTTTATTCATTCCATTTATTCAGTGAGTCAGGCTCTGACAGGGGGTTGATTTGTTGTTTAATATTTGGGGGGATTATTTTGGTATAGCCGTAACATGTTTACTTAAATACCGTGTGTTAAATGAGATGTTTTGGTTTGTTTTGATGGGTACTTAGAAAGGCAATATACAGCACTTCACACTTAGCATTTTCCCATCCTCAACATGGCACCAGGATTAGCGCAATGACTGCCCTGTGTGTTTGGGAACAGCCAGGTTTGTTTCACCCAGAGAAAGGCAGGACTAGAAGACAGGCTACTGCCAAGGCAGAGCTGAGCTGAAGGGGATCTTTCCAAAACACTGGGTCCCAGTGCCATGCTAGGACCAAAGACTGTGGGTGGCAGCAAAGAGCCCAAAGGAGAAAATTGATTCTTCTTGCTTGTTTTGTGGTTCTTAGGGTGTTACCATAACAGCATGGATTCTTCCCTGTACTCAACAGAACATATGGGAAGCCTATAGTTAGCTCATCATTTCAACCCTTCCTCCCCCACACCCATCTCTCCCCCCTCCCCCGGGAATCTTCAATATGGGACCAATTTTTCTGTAGGTGAAAAAAAAAAAATTTAATTGGGATGAAATGTCCTTTTCTCCTGAACTGTAGGCCAGCTGTGATAGGTCCTGAACTTTGATTGAAGTTGCAATTGGCCACTAAACTGCAACATAGAAATTGTTCCTAGAAAGGCTGTAGAATTAGCCAGGGCAGGAGAAATGTCGTCACAACACCTGATTCCCGTGCCTGGCCACCCAAACAGAAATGGCTTTGGCCAAAGGCAGCCACAAGATACTCTAACAAAAAGAAGGCACAAGGCAACTTTTAAGTCATGGTCCTAAATGCTAAAGCAGACCAAATGAGAATGCACTTCTCTAAAAATAGGCAGCATTTAAAAGTTGGTTTCATATAGGAAATCATCACTTTGCCCTTCTAACCATCATGTCTGAGGGCCTTTACATCTGATTTTTGCAAATATAAATTAGATACTCAATAGTTATGCAGATGCCTGCTACATGCACGAACAGTGACTGAAGATTCCTAGTATGGGTCTAGAATGGGTACTAGACAGCCTCGCTATGAAACGTTATTACCCTCGGGTGTCATTTTAATGTCTAAGTCATCTCTCAGATGGCACAAGTCCAACTCTAATGCATTAAAACAGAAGAAATCTATAAACACCTTCATGTATTTGATTAGTAAGTTGGGGTTTATTTAACTGGCTGTTTATTCCTCTGTTCAGAACAACACATTAAAACAAGTAACCAACAACAGCAAGTCACTGACATTGTGCCAATTTATCAAAGCCTTTTATTTTTGTAAAGTGGGCTGTTGTAATGGGGGCATCTACGCTAGAGTTCCCAGGACCTACACCTCCATTCCTGTGCGGTATCCTCTTGTTTTTGACTCACTAGATTGAGAATTGTGAGGTGGTTGGACAGTGTTATTGCTTTTGTAGAAAGCTACTAAGAAAGACTGGTTTTAAGGGGAGGTTATCTAATTTGTGTTTCCATAGGTGGTAATATTCCCACTCGTCAATCTCTGTGTCCCTCCACATAATTGCAGATTTGGTTCCGTATGTCTTTTGGGTAATTTTTTGAATTTCACTTCCCATAAATCGAATTATGTGTCACTCCTGTTAGAGACTGTTGGTGTTTAGGTAGAGAAAGGAGAGAAGAGGCAGAAGGCTCCACAAGCAAGGATTTTGTGAGGACTCCCTGGGAGAAGAAAAGCAAACGCACCTGGTGGAGAACAAAGCTCCTACATGTCGAAGGCAAAGACAGGGCCTTGCAGAGAACTTACCACAGACAGAGATGAAGTCATGTAACCCTGTGCGTCAGATATAAGCTTGAGAGTTATGCACATTGCAGGCATCTGATGTCACAAACCTGCCTGTTAAACGGCATTCTGCTAAACCACAACAAAAACAGTGTCTCTTTGAAACAGAGGACAGGAGAGAAGCTACCAAGATTCCCTCAGAAAGAGGAATGAAAAATGGAAACTACGATGCTTGCTGATTTAATATATGTGAAATGTCTTTTGATATTCTCTTTATTTGTGTCATTTTTTAAGATTTCATTTTAGTGACCACAGAATCCCTTAGCCTGTATTTCCTAAAGTATGGGAGGGAGTTTAGGTAGCTGCCAGGTGCAACATTCAATAATATTGACTTACATGTTAAGAAAGGTGTTTTCTTTTCTTCTTCTTTTTTTTTTTTTTTTTCTATTCTATGTCAAACCTTCTGTTTAGGCTAAGGAGAAAATCTTGGGTTTGGTGGTCATATGTCCAACACCTCTCTAATACTTACTAATTCCCTATTTCAGCAAACCAAGACCAGGCCTCAGACAAGAGGTCTTTAGGAGGCAACAAAGTCCAGCTGGAATTTAATCGTCCTGGTTGGTTGGTTGGTTTTTCCGTTTT